>NW_016107466.1:3038675-3043223 GCF_001604975.1 Cebus imitator | reverse complement strand
AATTTAAAGCAGCTTTTTCCTAATTCTGTGAATATAGTCAATGGTAGTTTGATGAGGAAAGCATTTAATCTATAAGTTATTTTGGGCACTATGGCCATTTTCACAATACTGATTCATCCTATCCATGAGCATGGAATAATTTTCCAATTGTTTGTGTCCTCTCTTATTTCTCTGAGCAGTGGTTTGTAGTTCTCCTTGAAGAGGTCCTTCACATCCCTTGTAAGTTGTATTCTTAGGTATTTTATTCTCTTTGTAGCAATTGTGAATGGGAGTTCACTCATGATTTCACTCTCTATTATTGGTGTATAGGAATGCTTGTGATTTTTGCATTGATTTTGTATCCTGAGACTTTGCTGAAGTTGTTTATCAGCTTAAGGAGGTTTTGGGCTGAGATGATGAGGTTTTCTAATATGAAAAACTGAAGATTAGAGAGATTAAGGAATTATTCCAAGTCCAAAGCAAACACAAATTAAAGTAAGATTTAAGTGCCGGTTTGTATTTGACTAAAGCCTCTTTAAATTTTTTAAAATTTTATTTTAGATTCAGGAGGTACGTGTGCACATTTGTTACATGGGTATATTGCATATGGTGAGACTTTGGCTTCTAGTCTACTAATTAACCAAATAGTGGACATTGTACATAATAAGTAATTTTTCAGCCCTTGACCCTTTCCCACCCAACCCTCTTCTGGAGTTCCCAGCATCTATTATTTTCATCTTTATGTCCCTGCATACCCATTCCTTAGCTTCTGCTTACAAATGAGAACATGCGATATTTGATATTCTGTTTCTGAGTTAGTTCACATAGGATAATGGACTCCAGCTTCATCTATATTGCTGCAAAGGATTTAATTTCATTTTTATTATGGCTGTATAGTATTTTATGGTTTGTATATGAACCACATTTTCTTTTTCCAGTCAACCACTGATGGACACTGGTTGATTTCATAACTTTGGTATTATGAATAATGCTGTGATAAACATATGACTGCAGGTGTTTTCTTTTCTTTCTTTCTTTCTTTTTTTTTTTTTTTTTATTCTTTCTTTCTTTCTTTCTTTCTTTCTTTCTTTCTTTCTTTCTTTCTTTCTTTCTTTCTTTCTTCTTGCTTTCTTGCTTTCTTGCTTTCTTTTCTTTCTTGATGGTGTCTCCCTTGGTCACCCAGGCTGGAGTGCAATGGCGTGAACTCAGCTCAATGCAGCCTCCAATGCCTGGGTTCAAGCGATTCTCCTGCCTCAGCCCCCTGAGTAGCTGGGATTACAGGTGTCCATCACCAAGCTTAGATAATTTTTGTATTTTTAGTAGAGATGGGGTTTCACCATGTTGGTCAGGCTGGTCTCAAACTCCAGACCTCATGATCTGCCCACCTCAGTCTCTCAAAGTTCTGGGATTACAAGTGTGAGCCACTGCACCTGGCTGGGATGGCTTTTTCTAATTGTTGACTTTTGAGATTGTGTTAGTCCATTTTTATGTTGCTATGAAGCAATATTGGAGACTGAGTAATTTATAAAGACAATGTTTATTTTAACTTACAGTCTACAGGCTGTACAGGAAGCATGCATCTAGCATCTGCTTCTGGTGAGGGCCTCGTGAAGCTTACAGATCATGGCAGAAGGTGAAGGGGAGCCAGTGTGTTACATGGTGAGAGAGGGAGCAAAAAAGAGAGGAGGAAGCGCCACACTTTTTAAAACAACCAGATCTTGTGTGAATGAATAAAGAGACCTCACTCATTACCATAGGGAGGGCACGAATCATGAGGAATCTGCCACCATGACCGAAATATCTCCCACAAGGCCCCACCTCCAACACTAGGAATCACATTTCAACATGACATTTGGAGGGGAAAAAACACCCAAACTGTATCATACACCTGGTCTCCCAAATCTCATGCACTTCTCACACTGCAAAATAAAGTCATCCCATTTCAATACTCCTCAAAAGTCTTAACTCATGCCAGCATCACCAAAAGTCCAAAATCCAAAGTCTCATCTGAGACAGGGCAAGTCTCTTCCACTTATGAGCCTTAAAATTAAAACCAAGTTATTTACTTTCAAGATACAATGGTGGTACAGGCATTAGGTAACTATTCCCATTCTAAAAGGCAGAAGTCAGCCTAAAGGAAGGGGAAACAGGCCTCATACAAGTCTGAAACCCAATTAAGCAGCCAATAAATCTTAAAGATCCAAAATAATCTCTTCAGACTTCATGTCCCACATCCAGGGCATAGTGATATAAAGAGTGGGGTCTCAAGGCCTTGGGTGTCCCTTCCCCTGAGACTTTTCAGGGTGCAGCCCTCGTGGTTGTTTTCACAAGTTGGAGTTGAGTGCCTGCAGCTTTTCCAGGCTGGGATTGCAAGCTGTCAGTGGTTCTATGATTCTCAGGTCTGGAGGGCAGCCGGCCCCTTCCCACAGATTGACTAGGCAGTGCTCTGGTGGGGACTTTGTTTAGGGGCTCTGCCCTGCAGCAGATTTCTGCCTGGGCACCTAGGCTTCCCTATACATTCTCTGAAATCTGGGTGGAAGCTGCCAAGCCTCTTGTAATCTCACACCCTGTGCACCTGCAGGCTTAACACCATGTGGAAATTGCCAAGGCTTATGGCTTGTACCTTCTGCAATTGTGGTCTGTGCTATGGCTGGGGCCCTTTAAACTCTGACTAGAGCCAGAGGGGCCAGGACGTGAGGAGCAGTGTCCTGAAGCAGTGCAGGGCAGTGGCACCATGGTCCTGGCGCCCAAAACCATTCTTTTCTCCTAGTCCTCTAGGCCTATGATGGGAGGGGCTGCTTCCAAGACTTCTGAAATGCCTTTAAGACCTTTATTTTCATTGTCTCGAACATCAGCACTTGGGTCCCTTTCAGTCATGCTAATTGCTCTAGCAAGTGGTTTTTCCAAAGCCTGCTTGCATTCCCCTCCTGAAGAGGAGAGAGGGGGATTGAGCACACCTTAGCGGCACACTTTACGCCATTTGTTCTACCTTTTCCATATGATATGTTCTGGATAGAGCTTTTTCAGAATTCAGGTTGATTTATTTTTCCTGCGGAAATTTACAAGAGGAATGTTAATAGCCCGTCACTAATCTTGAAGCCACAACAAAATCTCATTATCTTTTTTCTCTACTATACAGTTTAGATTCCACTCAGCCTTGGCTAGAACCTCTGCTGGTCTAGGGGCCTAACTTCCTAACTTCCTAGTCACCATGTTATTCTTAGGCCATGGCTGCTTTACTTGTCAAATTTCCTATCCAATTTGGGCAAGGGTATACTGAGAGATACGGCAGTGGATCTCGTGAATACCAAACATATTGTTATCTTACGGTCTGAACAAAGCCCAATGTCTCCTAATAATCAGAGCCAATTACCCCAGCCAGTATGGTGATTTTTTTCTTAATGGCTGCTTTCTAGACATAACAATCCTAAAGTAATACAATGGCAGCTATAACTGAGAGTTAAATGGGATTCTGTCTGTGTCCTCTCACAAAAGTTGAGGACCTCTGATGCTGCAAAGTCAAGAGTAGTTATATGGGAAGGACTTCCCAAGTGGATCACTGGGATAATATGTGTGGATACTCTTATTTCTACTTTATGTCTGTCAGACCCGTATATTCAACCCATTTGGTCCACTGAAAAATGTAGCAGCCATTGATTTGGGGCATATACTGTGTCCTAATAGATGGCTTCCCATATACTCAGCGATCATCTCAAGCTGTATTTTAGTAATTATTTTCATTGTTCTATCAGGTTGACAGCTTGTGTGCAACTTATGTGATAGAACCAGAGGATCACAAGATATTTGCCCACTGCCTTTACACTTTTTATCTAAAGTGGGTACCTTGCAATGTTATGCAAATCTAATGTTATTTTTAGTATTTTTTATTATACTTTAAGTTCTAGGGTACACGTGCAGAACATGCAGGCTTATTACGTAGGTATACACGTGCCATGGTGGTTTGCTGTACCCATCAACTTGTCATCTACATTAAGTATTTTTTCTAATGCTATCCCTCTCCTAACCTCCCACCCCAAGACAGGCTCCCATGGGTGATGTTCCTCTTTCTGTGTCCATGTGTTCTCATTGTTCAACTCGCACTTACGAGTGAGAACATGCAGTGTTTGGTTTCCTGTTTCTGTGTTAGTTTGCTGAGAATGATGATTTCCAGGATCATCCATGTCCCTGGAATTTATCTTGAGTTAATTTTTGTATAAGGGATAAGGAAGGGGTCCAGTTTCAGTTTTTTGTATATGGCTAGCCAGTTTTCCCAACACCATTTATTAAATAAAAAATCTTTTCCCCATTGCTTATTTTTGTCTGGTTTGTCAAAGGTCAGACAGTTATAGATGTGTGGCATTATTTCTGAGGCCTCTGTTCTGTCCCATTGGTCTATATATCTGTTTTGGTATCAGTACCATGCTGTTTAGGTTACTGTAGCCTTTTAGTATGGCTTGAAGTCAGGTAACATGATGCTTCCAGCTTTGTTCTTTTTGCTTAGGATTGTCTTGGCTATGCAGGCTCCATTTGGATTTCATATGAAATTTAAAGTAGTTTTTTTTTTTTTTT
>NW_016107466.1:3034992-3037235 GCF_001604975.1 Cebus imitator | reverse complement strand
TGATTGGTTGGTGTTTGGAGTAATGAATACCACATAAAGACCTCAGTTAACAGCACTAGGGACATTTGGAAATGGTAAATTGGCTTTGATAAACTCATTGGCCCCCGTGTAGCCTGTGACTGTGGCTAAATTCCCAAGAACAGTATTCTAGCTGTACGTAGGTCTATGAGAGAGGCAGGCTGAAGTCTAACCTTTAAATCATGATGCCTACTTTATTGTTTGGCACTCTTTTCATGGTTGTATTAGTTTTCTATTACTTCTATAACAAATTACCATCAACTTGGAATCTTAAAACAATACAATATGCCATCTTCCGGCTCTGGAAGGCAGAAGTCTGAGATGGGTATCTTGATACCCATCTGGAAATTTTAGGAGAGAACCAATTTCTTTGCCCTTTCCAGTTTCTGGAAGCTACCAGTATTCTTGAATTTAAAGCCACCTGCCAGCTATCACATCTGTCTAATTTCTGCTTCATACATTACATCTCCGCTGAGGATGACTCTCCTGCCTCATTCTTTCACTTATAAGAAGCCATGTGATTTCATTGGGCCAACCCAGATGACTCAGGATAATCTCCTCATCTCAAGATCCTTAACTGAATCACACCTTAAAAGTCTCTTTTACCATGTAAAGCAATATATTCACAAATTTCAGGAATTAGAATGAAGATGTCTTTTTGGGGAGAGGGATATCATTATTCTGACTACCAAAAAGGTGGATGCATTTTCTTGGGTATTAATATGTGATACAAGAATGTTCATATTTGTGCTTACCAGCATAAGTATATTTATGTGTATACATCTTGGATATCTTTATCCCTAACATTCTCATTGTTTTCTTTCCAGGCCCTTGATCAAAGAGCCAAGCTATTAGCCAATGGTTATTAGTTCATAACTTATAGTCTATACTTTGAGCCACTTATATTTCCACCAAAAATATGTGACCAGGTGCTTTACCTAAAGGTTAGTTTATTGGCAAGATTAATTTTTACTGCTCTCTCTCTTTCTTTTTTTTTTTCTTTTTTTCTTTTTTTTCAGGAATATGTCCATTGGTATTTTAGGGCCGCACACACATATTAAGCCAAGTCATCTGTGGCCTAACTCGAATTGGTGGCCTGATGGTCAGAAGAGGAGTGGAAGAAGAGCCTTACGGGCATGATATTTTCTTCCAAGGCAAAGTTTCTGAATTATCTTCAAGTAAAAAGAAGGTAATATCCTCTAACAAGGAGTGGGCCACTTCTCTGAGCCCAGATATTTCAGAGAGATCTGGGTATTTAAGATTTTATATGCATGGACTCATATATCCCATCTCTTGTCTCTGGGTTTGCTCCTTAATTAAGGCCAGACCATGGCATAGCTGAAATGAAGAATTCAACTTCCACTGGAGTTAACATATTCTTATATAAGCTCTGGGTTTGAACTTAACCTTTTTAGATCCTTAGACTTTAAAAAATGAGTGACTTTATGTGCTATAATGATGGTCCATTGGCTTTTACACTTAGATTTTAATTGCTGATTACTCACCCTCAGCTTGAAACCAAAGAAGATAGGAATTTATAACCTTCCCCCATCCCAATCCCCATCCATTGATCAGTATTGAATATGAGTTACTCCCATGAATGGGGCATGACCTTGACTAAGGAGTCCCTTTTAAGCTGAGCGCAATTTTTGGAGAATGTCAAAGCTAAAAACTATAGTAACTGCCAATGCTCCCAGCAGCTGGAGAATTTAGTGCCTCAGTTTTTTGCAAGAGGTATGTGGCACACCACAGAATTTACTATATGTGTGTATTTACTGAGCCATGAAGCTCAAATATCTAGGATAGTTTTGGCATGATGTGTGTGTTTGTCTGGGGTGAGGGATGTACAGTATATAAATGCATCTGCATTAAACTTTTATCTTATTAATTATCACACTAAATTTCAATGTTCTTTGTTTACCTCCCTTCTCCTGGGCTGCTAAAACTTCTTTTGGGTAGAAACATGCCATGCTTGTCTCGGATTCTTAGGTACAAAGCGTGGTTCTCACCATAGAGTAGAAAATAAATGTCGGTTTCTCAACTGATATGTTAAATGGGCTGATAAATGAAGGTATTTAATGATTCATTAATTCATTCACTTAGAGTCATATCTGATGATCTTAATACCAATAATACGAGTCTGCTTTGGGTAGGACTACTGATGCTGTGTGCATGAGTTTAAATTCTATACTTTGCTTCTTTTTTTTCTTTTTTTTTTTTTTTTT
>NW_016107466.1:2965600-3034837 GCF_001604975.1 Cebus imitator | reverse complement strand
TTTTTGTAGTTTTAGTAGAGACGGGGTTTCACCATGTTGACCAGGATGGTCTCGATCTCTTGACCTCGTGATCCACCCGCCTCGGCCTCCCAAAGTGCTGGGACTACAGGCTTGAGCCACCGCGCCCGGCCCTACTTTGCTTCTTATAAGGAGGCCCTAGAATTCATCGCAAGGTACATGGGAACATGAAGTTTGGGATGTGGCCAGGACCACATATGACAAATGAAATCTTAATGTTTCAGTCTCCTCATCAGAACTTAAAGGATTCTAAGCTAGCCAGAATTGTGAAAAAGGCAAAATGGCAGGCAAAATCAATATTACTTTTCTTTCCTATACTTTCCAACCACCTTCCAGTAAGTCAAGTCCAGGTAACTAATCCACATGATGCAATGTGAGTGTAATTTATTTGTATTGCTTTTAGAGGGAAGTCTGAATCATTTTTTGTGCAAGTCATCACTCTTTCTCTTCCCCTGCATTACATACTAAGAAGGGGCAGGTGTCACAGAAGGTACCACTATAACATGGGCTGGCCTCTGTCAGCCAGGATCCCTGGGTGACATTGTTGAGCAGATCCCCATACTGGCACGCATGGAAGATTTAGAGTAAATGAGAAATAGATTTTATTGTTCTTTGCAAATAAGATTTGAGGTTGTCAGGAATATAACCTAAGTTATCCAGCTTATTATAGGAAATCTTGTGGAATAGGTAAAAATGAACATGAATGGGGAATCAACATGTGAAAAAGAGCGTATAAAGTAATACTTTGGTAAGACCAGCTTAGAAGAAAAGTTTTTCTGAAACTGTGAGCAAGCGCAATATTAGCTGAAAAAATATAAAGATGGGTGATATTAAAGGCAAGTCTAAAGAAAAAGGGCCTGCTGGATAAACTCACAATAGTATGTAAATAATTAAATCTATCTATCTATCTACCTATCTATCTATCCACTTACCTACCTGTCTGTCTGTCTTCTATCTTCTGTCATCTATATCTCGAACCCATGCATTATAGGGTCAGTGGTGCACTTGTTCTTAATCTGTGCTCATCGTCTTTCTAATTCTCCTTTGCTGATTTTTAAAAGAGTTTTAATATGCTTTTGCAAAACTTCATAGCTGCAGAGGGTCAAATCCACCCCCTGAATGTAAAGCAAGTCATGATTGTCATGGTCAGGAAAATCACATTACAAGAAATATGCTACACATATTCCCATATCAGTCATACCTTTCCAAAACAAGGAATACATGCAGAATTTGTACGAGGGAGTGAAAATGAGGAGTACCACCAGGACTATCCAACCCAGACGCCATTATTGATGTTGCAGAATTAAAGTCGTCAAGCTATCGTTGCCACCAGCAGAATAATTTTTCAAGGACTTCTAAAAACCTTTTAACTCCTGTCATGGTTCAAGTAGTTGGCAGGGCCTAAATTTGAGTTTGGGCTTCAGATTTGGAAAATCAAGGAATTCAAAGTGAATCTCAGCCAGTTTCCCTTAGCCTCCTGTGACTTTCCCGTCAGACTATAAATGGATCCTGTTTTTGAAAGCAAGCCCAGATTTCCTTAAAACAGGTTCCAGTCTCTTGAAATTCACAGAGAGTATATTTCAAATGAAGGTTGCGCTTTTCTCTGCCCCCTGTTTTTGGAGCATCCTCTTTGTAAGCATTCCAATTCCCTTGTATGGGTTAGTGCCACTCTTGCTGAGTACATGTCATGCCCATCATTGAGCATTTCAGCCAGACTCCCCAGATGAATTACAGTCTGACTTTCCATTGGCTACACGTCAAAAGCAAGCTATTCAGGGTCAGCTTCCTTGAAACGATCTGCCAACTAGTCTACTGGCCTCCTTAACACAAGTGGAATTACAGGAATCAAAAGAGAGGATGAAGGTCAACATCGTGGGTTCCATTTCCTTTCAGGCACTTCTTTTCATATCTTTCAGATAAACTTTCACACCTTCCATTCTAAATGGAAACTAACTAGAGATAGATTTACACTGTTAATATACTGACCACTTCAGCCATTAGTTCCAAAGATGCAATCATTTGAGCAATTTATAAAAACCAACCATTTTCTGTTGCTATGATAAGTTTCTTTGGTCTAATTGAAGTGAGGTAATTACTTCCTTACATTGGATACATACCTCTCTGAATGCTACTAAAATACCATTGCATCTGCTTTTTTAGTGAATACATCCCATTCTTATCTCACATTGGCTTGCATTCACCCAAAAAATGCCCTTTGACATTTCATATGAATGGCTGTTCACTCACATCTGGTTCATCTCAAATAGATAGTTTTTTTTTTTTTTTTCCCCCTAAATGAGTATTTAGGATTATACATTTGTCGGTCAGCTTGTCAAGATTTGATTTTGTCGTGTGGTGTATTCACTATCCATTCCAACTTTGGTAATCTAAAATATCTGATCTGTGTTCCATTCGAGTTGTTCATCAAACATGGAAAAGTTTTAACAACAGAGTCTTTTAGTTTACCACTAGAAATTACTTAGAGGGGCATTGGTGCATGAATATGTATCCTTTAGATAATCGGCTATATACCTAATATTTTTAAAACTTACTTTGTACCAGGCTTTATGATAAAACATTATTTCATGTTATTCTCACAATATGGCAATGAAGGAGATGTTGTTGCTTTTTTAAAAAGTAGATTAGGAAACTGAGGCTAATGAACATAAAGCTACTTTTAGCAAGATCACGTAAGCTAATTAAGGTAAGAATATATTTACCCAGATTTTTCTCCTACTGCTCCTTGCACCTTACACTCCAGCTGTATCTGATTGCTTATATTCCCTCTCCACTCCAGGATTTTTTATAACAGTGCTGGGCCGGGCGCGGTGGCTCAAGCCTGTAATCCCAGCACTTTGGGAGGCCGAGGCGGGTGGATCACGAGGTCAAGAGATCGAGACCATCCTGGTCAACATGGTGAAACCCCGTCTCTACTAAAAATACAAAAAATCAGCTGGGCATGGTGGCGCATGCCTGTAATCCCAGCTACTCAGGAGCCTGAGGCAGGAGAATTGCCTGAACCCAGGAGGCGGAGGTTGAGGTGAGCCGAGATTGCGCCATTGCACTCCAGCCTGGGCAACAAGAGCGAAACTCCGTCTCAAAACAACAACAACAACAACAACAACAACAAAACAGTGCTTTGCACGTGCTATTCCCATATTCTGAAGTGCCTTGCACTTTTCATTATGATTCTTTCAACAACAATCTCCTATTGTGCCTTCAACACTAGAGAAAAGTTCAAGTGTCTGTTCTCTATCCTCATCATAGGAATAAGACCTATCTCTCTGAAGATTAAGAGATATTAATAGAATGCATGCAATGCGCTTACTCCAATTTTATTAAATAACACTTACTATTAGCATCACTGCATTTTATGTATCCCTCACAACATTACTTGAGACATTTGTTGTTACCCATTTTACAGATTTTTTAAAAAGACATTGAAGGAATTGCTAAAGGCCATATGGATGATAACGGCAAGAGACCAATGTTTTTGACAATTAGTACGTTAAGTACAATAAAGGCCACTGGAAAAAAATCCAACTCCTTACCATGGTTTACTAGGCTTTGTATCAACTGGGCCATGCCCACCTCTTCTAGTTCATTTCAGACTTACTTTCTACCCCTGACTCACAGTACTTAGCCACTGACTTTCCTATAATTCTCCAAATAAGCCTAGCTGGTTTTCACATTGGGGTTCTCACCCTTGATGCCTCTTCATTTTGGTTGTTAGTTTCTTCATTTTCTTCCATCTCTGTCTGCTCAATTGCTAGCATTCATGAACACTTTAGTTATTTTGTTAATTCCCAAGTAGTATCACATCACTGTTTAATTTGCTTCACAGCAATCACACATATCTCATTTACTTACGGTTATGCACTTTATGGTCTGTTTCCTCTCCAAACATGAAAGCTCTATAAGGACAGGAACCTTGTCAAATTTATTTGCTACCATATGTCGTGGACAAAATATAGTATGTAGCAGGTGTCTACTACATTTACATTGAATAAACAAAGAATAGGGTGTTAAAGAAGCATGGTGGGGCAGGCATCTAAATCTTACAAAGAGTGAGGGAAAGTTTTCTGGGAGAGAGGCCATGTCTTAGTCAGCTCCGTCTGTCATAACAAAATACAATACACTGGGTGGTTTAAGGCAATTTTCTCACTATTCTGGAGGCTAGACACTTGAGATCAGGGTGCTAGCATGGTTGGGTTCTGGGAAAGTCTCTCTTCCTAGCTCGCTGATGGCTGCCTTCTGACTATGTCTTCACATGACAGAAACAGAAAAACATCAAGACCTCTAGTGTCTCTTCTTATAAGGACACAAATCCCATCAAGGGAACAGAGCCAGACATGGTGGCTGACACCTGTAATCCCAGCACTTTGGGGGTCTGAGGTGGGTACATTACTTGAGCCCAGGAGTTCGGGGACCAGCCTATGCAATGTGGCAAAACTCCATCTCTACAAAATATGCAAAAATGAACCAGGTGTGGTGGCACGCACCTGTAGTCCCACCTACCCAAGATGATCACTTGGGAAGGATGATCACTTGAGCCTGTGGGTTTGAGGCTGCAGTGAACTGTGATAACGCCACTGCACTCCAGCCTGGGAGACACAGCGAGACCCTGTCTCAAGAAAAAAACAAATAAACAAATAAAATAGAATTTTCATGACCTCATCTAAACCTAATTATCTCCCAAAGGCTTCTTGTCCAAATATTATATTAGAGGCTAGGGCTTCACTATATGAATCTTGAGGGGACAAAATTCAGTTTGTAGCAGGGCATGATTATGAAAAGATAAAATAAGACGGAGCTAATCCAAACCTTGGAGGTAGGAATGCATCAATCACTGGTTCGAAACCACGAGAGATTTTGCTGCCCCTTCTTCTATCCTGCATTGTGAAACATGTGACAATGTCTGGAGACAGGTTTGATTTTTGAAATTTGGAAGGAGTGCTACTGGCATCTAGTAGGTATAGTCAAATGATACTGCTAAGTACACAGGACAACCACCCACAGGAAAACTTTATCTGACCCAATAGCGTCAAGTTTGAGAAACCTGAGCATAGATGGATGACCTTTCCTCAGCAGTTCTCTGCCTTCCCAGTCTTTAATGTGCATCTCTTCTCAGTGTTTTCTCCCCATTACTCTCAGATTTTTCTTGTTGGTCCAGGTAGCTACTTCCACCCTGAGACAAATTGAAGTCTTCTGTAGAGTTTCTGAGCTCCAGAGCTGCTCAACTTTCTCAGAAAAGCTGCAGTTAACCGTCTACCTTGCTCTGGCCCAGACTAGCATATCTCAGAGCTGAAGAGGGCAGAGGTCACACATTATATTATCGTATTAGTCAGAGTTTTCTAGAGGAAGGAACACAACTAACAGCATAAATGTATATGTGAAGGGGAGTTTATTAAGAGAACTGACTCACATGATCATAAAGTAAAGCCCCACAATAGGCCGTCTGCAAGTCAAGGAGTCAGGAAGCCAGTCTGAGTCCTAAAACCTCAAAAGTAGGGAAGCTGATAGTGCAGCCTTCAGTTTGTGGCCAAAGGCCTGAGAGCTTCTTGCAAACCACTGGTGTAAGTCCAAGAGCCCAATAGCTGAAGAACTTGGAGTCTGATGTTCGAGGACAGAAAGCATCAGCACGGAAGAAAAATGAAGAACAGAAGATTCAGGCAGTCTAGTCTTTCCACATTATTTTGCTTGCATTTTATTCTGGCCACCCTGGCAGCTGATTAGATGGTGCCCACCCAGATTGAAGGTGTCTGTCTTTTCCAGTCCACTGACTCAAATGTCAATCTCCTTTGACAATGCCCTCACAAACACACCCAGAAACAATAGCTTACATCCTTCAATCCAATCAAGTTGACATTCAGTATTAACATCACGATGACCAAGGAAGTAGGATTGCTTGAGCAAGGCACCACAGGTACTAACCAAAGAGTGTTAAAGAAAACTCAGATCCCATTTCTCCACATTCTCTCCAGCATCTGTTGTCTCCAGATTTTTAAATAATTGCTATTCTAACTGGCATGAGATGGCATCTCAATGTGCTTTTGATTTGCATTTCTCTAATGACCAGTGATGATGAGCATTTTTTCATATGTTTGTTGTATGCATAAATGTCTTCTTTTGAAAAGTGTCTGTTCATATCCTTTGCCCACTTTTTGATGGGTTTTTTTGTTGTTTTCTTGTAAATCTGCTTTAGTTATTTGTAGATTCTGGATATTAGATATTAGCCCTTTGTCAGATGGGTAGCTTGAGAAAATTTTTTACCATTCTGTTGGTTGCCAGTTCACTCTAATATTGTTTATTTTGTTGTGCAGAAGCTCTTAAGTTTAATTAGATCCCATTTGTCTATTCTGGCTTTTGTTGCCATTGCTTTTGGTGTTTTAGTCATGAAGTCCTTGCCTACGCCTATGTCCTAAATGGTGTTGCTTAGGTTTTCTTCTAGGATTTGTATGGTGTTAGGTCTTATGTTTAAATCTTTAATCCATCTGGTGTTAGTTTTTGTGTACAGCCTAAGGAAGGAGTCCAGTTTCAGCTTTCTGCACGTGGCTAGCCAGTGTTCCCAACATCATTTATTAAAAAGGGAATATTTTCCCCATTGCTTGTTTTTGTCAGGCTTAACAAGATTTGATGGTTGTAAATGTGTGGCATTACTTCTGAGGCCCCTGTTCTGTTCCATTGGTCTACATCTCTGTTTTGGTACCAGTACCATGATGTTTTGATTACTGTAGTAGTATAGTTTAAAGTCAGGTAGCGTGATGCCTCCAGCTTTGTTCTTTTTGCTTAGAATTGTCTTGGCTATGCAAGCTCTCTTTTGGTTCCATATGAAGTTTAAGGTGCTTTTTTCCAGTTCTGTGAAGGTCAATGACTGGATAAAGAAAATGTGGCACATAAACATCATGGAATACTATGCAGCCATAAAAAAAGGATGAGTTCATGTCCTTTGCAGGGACATGGATGAATCTGGAAACCATCATTTTCAGCAAGCTGACACAAGAACAAAAAACCAAACACCATATGTTCTCACTCATAGGTGGGTGTTGAACAATGAGAACACATGGACACAGGGAAGGGAAAATCACACACTGGGGTTTGTTGGGGGATGGGGGGCTAGGGGAGGGGTAGTTGGGGGGTGAGGTGGTTGGGGAGGGATAACATTGGGAGAAATGCCTGATGTAGGTGACAGGGGGATGGAAGCAGCAAGCCACAATGACATGTATGTACCTATGCAACAATCCTGCAAGTTCTGCACATGTACCACAGAACTTAAAGTATAATGATAAAAAAAAAGAGAGCACTCAGATCCAGGATGCAGAGACTTGGAAGTGCAGGCTGAGAAATCACTTAGATTCTGCAGATGCTGGTGCACAGACTACCCTCTGTACTTCATCTGTCTGCTCATGTCCTCCCTGGTGAGTTCACCGACCCTGAAAAATTAGAATTGGCTCAATTCGACCAACTCAGCAGTACACAAGGACCAAGAGGCTTTTTTCCCTCCTTTTTATTTAACTTTCAGGAAACCAACTTCAATGAGATTTTATAGTCTCTTGAAGCCTGGGGAATCCCCCCCACCATACTTTTGTCTTATAAAACCCTGATAAAAGTATAAAACAAAAATTGATGAATTCTAACCAATTTGAACTTCCTCATTTATAGCAGCCTGGTAGAGGACGATGAGCACAATTCATTTCCAATGATTTAATTCTAATTAGTATTTATAGCTAGAGTTTAATTCCAATAATGCACTATTAAATGAGTACAGAAATGTATTTATTGATTCATTCATGAATAGCACAACATCATACATTCAGATGCTGTTGAGATAGCTAGATAGATATAGACCCACATATTTTTCTGCATTTTTCTCACATTCTTTGATTATGATCCTTCTTTTTTATGTTTCATACTGTGATAATGAGTCTTTTAGATTGCTGTTTGTAATAAATTTTGGGCAAGATTATTCACTTTTCTTGGTATTTTTTATTTTATGCTCTGAGTGTAGGAACCTACAGAGAGCTACAAATTGAAAGAAACAAACATTTCAGAGAAAACAGACCTCCAGAGCTTTGGAAAGGGCAGGAATTGACAATTTGAAGGGCTTCAAGTATGCCAACTAGCCATCATAACTCATTCCACATTTCAAAAGGGAAAAAGCAAATCAAGATTGGAAAACTTTACAGAGTCTACTGTTTAGTGAGGATGTTTTCATTGCGTGTTGGCTATAATTATTATTAACATTCATTTTAAGAGCAACTTACTGATCTCTCATTGAAATTTATCATTCATAATGAGAAAAAATATTTAAACTCATCTCAGCTTAATAAATGAGGATTGGCAGAATTAAGTGAACTATCCAATATCTTAAGCTTGTCAGTGGCAGACCTGGTATGGGAGAGCTACTGTGCCTCAGCACTTCTGCAAGACTTTTTGCACCATGCTCTACACTCTTGAAGGTTATATGTTAATAATAAATAACTATTGATGTTCAAAAGCAAAATTTTGCCGCCAACCTTTGGGACAGTTTCTTTGAGATTCTGGTTTGATACAGAAACTGGGAATGTGAAAATTGAAAGGATGCTTAGAGTTCACATATTCATAGCTCTCAATTTCTTGAATTAGAAAACAATGTCTAAAGTGGGGAAAGCATTCAAATGCCACAGGAATTCTCTTTTTTTGTCTCAAAATTAAATGATTAGTATTGTACCTTCTAAATTAAGAAGAGAATTGTTTTACATGGTGAGCAGAAATGAAATTTATATGATGAGCAACCATCGATTCTACCAGTTCATAAATAAGGTGTGAACCCTATGCTCCAAGAGTTCTTTCTTCTTAGTTTAGTGCACTTTCAATGCAAAAGCATTCGTCCTGCTTGTTGCTTTTTTTAATACTAGATTTAACCTACAATCTCATTGTTGTACATTTTAAGTGTAGTGCAGCTCTAACTTATTTAATTTTATTTAAGCAAATAAGCATAGTTTAAGATGGCTTGAAGACATTCATATATCTTATAAAGCTATCTTAAATAATCTAGAGTGAGGAAATACAAGGCAAAAGGAAAATCAAAGGTTTTCTTATGTAAAATCATTCTTCTGAAAGTTGTACTTTGTTACTTTTCTATGCCTTTTATAATGTATTTATGCCTCTTATATAAGCTATTGGATGTATATTTTAAGCTACTGTATAATCGTTCAATTTGTCAATCATTATTTTCTGAAATCTCACCCTTTTTAAAAAAGATGAGTCATGCTATTATCTATAAGTTTTACTGCATTTCATCTTTAAAAAAAATAAAACACACAATGGTAATAATACCATTATTGAATCAAATGATTGAATGTGCTAATAATAGTAATAATAAAAAGAATGGATTTTATAGACTCAATTTTCTAGAACTAATGATGAAGATTATTAATCATGATTAAGCAATGAATATTCATAATGATGCATAATTTAGAGTCTTGGTCTTTGTGATTTAAAATTGCTCAAAAGTACTCAAGAACATAGGTAAAATTCATGGAAATAGAATTCCTGAAAATAAAAATAATGTCCATCAATCCATCCTTCCTTCCTGAAAATGGAATTTTTCATAAAACATATAAACTGGGTGTTGTCTTTTTGTAAATTTTTTAGCAACATGTATATATGTTAGGTTGAAAAATAGGATTCCAGTTGCTAAGTGAGGACCTCAGAAAGAAAAGGAAAGCACGGTCAGTGGAGATTTGGCGACCTAAAGAAAGAGGAAAATAAAGAATACTCTTGTACTTTCTCCATGTTCTTTTTGTGGTAGCTTTGTTTAGTATCAAGAGTGTAGATTTGGCATCAAGCAGAATGGGGTATGCTAAGTGACACACTAGCATTCTTCCTGTTCCAGGAACATGCCAAGCTTGTTGCTGCCTCTGAGTCTTGAGCTTGACAGTGGCTCTATTTTTAATGTGATCCCTGTGACCTTTGCAAGTTTGACTCATTACTATGAAAAGTTCTGATTAAATATTCCCCCTTTATAGAGATCTTACTGAACCAACCTCTCTGAAGTAGACTTCTGTGATGGTTGATATTAAGTGTCAACTTGACTGGATTGAAGGAGGCCAAGTATTGATTCTGGGTGTGTCTGCAAGGGTGTTACCAGAGGAGATTAACATTTGAGTCAGCGGACTGGGAGAGGAAGACCCACCCTCAATGTGGGTGGGCACTGTCCAATTGACTGCCAGCATGGCCACAAAAAGCCGGGAGAAGAAGGTGGAATAAGCTGGCTTGCTGAGCCTTCAGGTTTTCATCTTTCTCCATGCTGGATGCTTCCTGCCCTTGAATATCATACTCCAGGTTCTTTGGCCTTTGAACTCTTGGATTGAAACCAGTGGTTTGCCAGGGGTGCGCAGGCCTTTGGCCACAGACTGAAGCCTGCACTGTTGGCTTCCTTACTTTTGAGGCATTGGGACTTGAACTGAGCCACTACTGGCTTCCTTGCTCTCAGCTTGCAGAGATCACCGTGTGATTGCCTGAGTCAATTCCCCTTAATAAACTCCTTTTCACATATGCATATATCTTATTAGGTCTGTCCCTATGAAAAGCCCTGACTAACACAGCTTCCTACATACTTGGTATCAGTTGACCCTATACATTTCCACTGCCTCCATAACATAAAATTAGAGACATATTGGCAAACGGTTTGTAAAACACATACACTTTGAATGACTATATAAATATCAGCAATTTTCTCTGTGACATAAATGTATTAATATTGCTTCCAGTCATGTCTAACTGACCTTTATAAAGTGGCTGGGGTACTTAAATAATCTGCCTCATTATGTCTTAAAACGTCTGAAAATTCTTTTAATTGTATTTGAAAAAAAAGTTTTAATACAACTAACAAGTCATTTTATGTAGCACCTGAACACCTAAGGTGGATCTAACAGACTAATGTGCACATTAATCCATGATACCATGTAAGTAAAATGAAGTAGTGCATTTGCTATTTATGCTTGAAATCTATGCGTTAACAATTTAATGTAAATGCAGGTGATTGATGAATAAAACATCACTGATCAAGCTGACTGCATCTAAATTTTTGTTTAATCCTGCTGTTTTAATTTGTTTTGGTGTTTTTTTTTTTTTTTTTTTCTTTCTGATGTTGTTTTCACCTCAAGTGGGTAAATATATATTATACATAGAAAAAATGGGCAACATAAATTTAAATACCTGAAACAGGTGAGAAAGTTGGTCAGCTGCTTTCAAATACTATGTTTCTGGAACCAAGAAACATAAAAATAACTTCCCAACTGCAGCCCCAGGGAAAAAATGTCCTTGCCGCTTTAAAACAGAGTCCATCTCAAAAGAAGTTTGTGTCAATAGATTACTGTATTTTTTTTTTCTTTTGAAGTGGAATTTTGCTCTGTCACCCAGGCTGGAGTACAGTGGTGCGATCTGGGCTTACTGCAACCTCCACCTTCCAGGTTCAAGCTATTCTTCTGCCTCAGCCTCTCGAGTAGCTGGGATTATAGGTACCTGCTACTACACCCAGATAATTTTTGTATTTTTATTAGAGACGGGGTTTTGCTATGTTGGCCAGGCTGCTCTCAAACTCCTGACCTCAGGCAATCCTCCTGCCTTGGTCTCCCAGAGTGCTGGGATTACAGGTGTGAGCCACCGCATATTCTTATTTATTGTTGCTATGCTTGGAAAAATTACACGTAGAGCATTATTAAAATATATACAAGTACCAGAGTTTGTACAACATTCTTTTAGGTAGAATATAATTGTCAGCAATAATCTTTTGTGCAGGGGAGAAACTGTAGCATTTTAGTAAGTCAGGTGGCATTGAGAGCTGAACAAACCATCAAATTAGTCATAGATCTCATGGCATGTGTCTGCCACAGTAGACCAGTTTGAATTTTTCCCCTCCATGTTTAATAATTTGCATCTAAATACGACATGTTTTTTTCTTTGAGATGGAGTTTCGCTCTGTAGCTCAGGCTGGAGTGCAGTGGAGGGATCTCAGCTTACTGCAACCTCTGCCTCCCATGTTCAAGTGATTCTCCTGCCTCAGCCTCCCAAGTAGCTGGGATCACAGGTGTGTGTCACTCACCCTGCTAATATGTGTGTGTGTTTGTTTAGTAGAGAAGGAGTTTCACCATGATAGCCAGGATGGTCTTCATCTGCTGACCTGGTGATCTGCCCTCTTCGGTCTCGCAAAGTGCTGGGATTACAGTCATGAGCCACCGTGCCAGGCTGACATCTGTTTTTTTATGTTGATGCGTTTTAAGATTCAAAGTTGCATCATGGTGCAGCGGGGGAAACATTACTCAAAGCAAGAAAGTTAAGGGAGGAAGGCTCCCTATACACATTAGTTTCCCTGTGTGTGCCATCACATTTAATTTACTATATCAATACCTTTCTCTTTCATTTTTGAAAAGAAGTTTACATAATTTAAATTTGGGGGAAACAGGTAATTTGCAGATTTTTATATCTCTTGTCTGTTCTAGGGTTGCCCAACAGAATATTACACTTCTGGAAACCCAGGACTTAGTAAAACAATCTGAAAGCACAAATGCAAATTGATCAAATGTAATAACAAATAAACACTATTCTTTTACTTAATACATCTTAGTAAATGCCACATAAAAATGTATGAATTCTGAATTTTTTAAGCCTACGTAAGAAAATTCTTATAAGAATTTAACTTTGCCTAGCTGCTTATTATATGTGAAATGTGATCTTTATCTGCTATGCAAAGCTTCTAGAATTAGTCATTACTTCTGTTCCTTGTACTGCACTTAAGCAGTGCTTTTTTCCCCAAGTATTCACTTAGTTTTACATCAGATATTTTACTTAGTTTTAAAAACACACCAGTTGTCTTTTTGTTAAAGTATTGGATATTTTGACATTAACAAAACAGTCAAATTGAAGCCATACACATTGGTCAAAATATTATAAAAGCTAAATTAGTTTTAATAAGAACATTTAATAGAATATTACAAAATCCTAACAATTGTTTCCACAGGATTATAGAAACCTGAAAAATGCTTAAGTATAATATTAAATGTACTATGGATTTCAAGATAATAAAAATAATATAATATAATTGTCCAAGTATATAAATATATGGAAGATACAAATACGTACTGAGAAAGAGAAAAAGAGAGGAAGAAAGCAAGACAGTAAAGAGAGACGTGGTGAGGGACAGAGACAAATAAGCCTGTAAATAAACTAAAAAAAATCATTAAAAATTTCATGCTTGGAATTACGGTAAAATGATTATTTTAATAGTAAAGATTACTAAAATTTAATTTTGGTACATTTAAATTTGTATGTAATATGGACTAAATATATTTTTTACTGCTAAAGTCAAGGCTGTTTTCACTATTCTGATATTTTGTACAATGCCAATTACATGTAAAAATTCAAATAACATTTATAATAATAAAACAACTAACATATGTTTTGGATAATTATTTATTTTAATAGCCAATATTTATTAATCATTTCTCATACCAGGCATTGTGATTTGGCATACATCATCTCATTTAATTTCATTACCCTCTGAGGTAGGTAGGTCCTGTTATGATTCCTACTTTGTACAATAACACTTGAAAAACAGAAATATTAAACAACTTATACAAGGTTACACAGCTATGAAGTCCAACCAAGCCTTCCAGCCAAGGCATTCTTGTTCCAGAATCCAGGCTTTAAACATTCCTCAATATTGTCTTCCCAAATACATTTTGTTCTATATCCCATTCCTTGTTGATTGTAAGTTGGAATTTGAATTTTTTATTGAGTGTTCTGAAATTCTGCATAGGAATATTGTGGGTTGAAATGTATCTCCTTGCCTGCCCCCATGCCAAAAAAAAAAAAAAAAGGCCATATTGAAATCCTAATTCTTGGTACCTAGGAATGTGATCTTATTTGGAAATAGTGTTGTTGCAGATATAATTAAGTTAAGATGAACTTGCACTATTTTAGGGTGGGCCATAAATCCAATGACTGGTGTCCTTATAAGAAGAGGGAGATTTAAAGACATAGAGGAAACACGGGGAAGAAGGCCAAGTGATGACAGAGATTGGAGTGATGCATTGGCAACTAGGAAATGCCAATTGTTGGCAAACACCAGAAGCTAATCTACCAAAGCTGTCAGAGACAGCATGCCTCACTGTCACTCGATTTTCAGACTCTTACCTCCAAAACTGATAGAACATATGTCTGTTATTTTTAGCTGCCCAATATATGGAAATTTGTTATGGTAGTGTGGAGAAGCTGAAACAAGAAATTATTGATCTGATAACGATATCTGACACTTGTATATGGGATAGGGGTATGATGGTGAAAATAGTGCCATGCATTTGTTATTCGATAAAGATTCAGAAAGCATTAGGACAGCTTTGAGATTATCATATGACATGTGAATTATAAGAAATAAGTTGGTTGTACTATTAAAGTATATGTCCCTTCTCTTATCAAAAAATGTTATTAAATGTTTAAATTTATCCTTGGTGATATCACTTGAAAGGATACAAAGATATATAACTACTGATTAAAGAAACTGTAGCAGGGTGAAGATGGAGCAAGAGGAAAATAAGAAAAAGATACCAGATGAAATGTTTGCGTTTTAAGAAGAGAATGAAAGGAGGTCTGAGAAATCAGTAAAGGGACTTAGGAAAATAATGGAAAGATTTGGCAATATCATATAACTGGGCAAAAGAAACTTTATCTTAAAATGGACATTAAGAAACTTTGGAGTGTTGGGGTGTACATCTTATGGCTGACCTCAAAAGAATTTCCAAAGTCAAGTTGCAGATAACCAATCCACTCTGGAACCCAAACTAATGATGGAAGAAAATAAATGAGTCATCCTTGAAAAACAAAGCACTGGGAAGAAAAGCCTTTGAAATAAGTAATTTGAAATGTTGCTGAAAGTAGAAGAGAGTGGATATATACATAGAAGTGTACATGCTCATAATTTTATTGCTGGATTCTTTTGGCCAGCACGCTAAGACCTTACTTCCTATGACTGAGTCATGCACAGATTGTGCTGATGGTGTTTAATATTTTGAGTAACCACAGGCTTTCCTTTTATAGCACTTTTAGTAATAAGCCTGGAAGCACTTTGACAGATTTTTCTATATTTTTAGAATAGTTACCATATTATTGTTCTATTACCCTTGCAACAAATTACCACAAACTTAATGGCTTAAACTAACACACATTATTGTCTTATTGTTAGGGGGTGAGAATTTGACACAGGTCTCATTGTGCTAAAATCAATGAGTCTGCAGGAAGGTGTTCCCTTCTGAATGCTATAGGAGATAGATAATGTGTCTCCCTGCTGTTTTTATGCTCTAGAAACTTTATTCGTTCATTGGCTCTTGAACCTTTTTCAAAGGCAGAACGGTTGCGTCACTCTGCTTATTCTTCTGTAGTCAAATCTTCCTCTGGCAAAAGCTGGGAAAGATTTTCTGATTTTAAAGATTCATTTGATTGTATTATTCCCATTTGGGTAATCCATGATACTCTTCCCACCTCAAGATCTTTGAATTTCCGTCACATCTACAAAGTCTCTTTAACCACATCAGGTAACAATTTGCAGGTTTCAGGGATTAGATCATATACATCTTCTTGGGCCAGTGTTCTGCTTACCACAGTTTCTAATAAGACAATGTTTTGGGTTACCATTTTTTTTCCCTCACATATGTCAGTTTTGATCCCATTTCTCTGTCTNTTTTTTTTGAGGCAGGGTTTCACTCTGTCTGTCACCAGGCTGGAGTGCAGGGGCACAATCATGGCTCATTGCAGCCTCGACCTCCCTGACTTAAGCGATTCTCCCACTTCACCCTCCCAAATAATTAGGATTACAGGCATATGCTACCATACCTGGCTAATTTTTTGATTTTGTAGAGACAGAGTTTCACTATGTTGCCCAGATTGGTCTCAAACTCCTTCCTGAGTTCAAGTGATTTTCCTTTCTCATCTCCCAAAGTGCTGGGATTACAGGCATGAGCCACCATGCCTGGCATTTTTTTGAGATATATTGATATACAAGAAACTGCATATATTTAAAGTGTATAAAGACTTTTGATGTGTGTGTATCTGTGAAACTATCACCACAATCAAAGTAATGACTCTACTCATTACCTCCACTATTTTCTTCATTTTCCTCCTACTTCTCCTCCAATTTCTTTGTAGCAAGAACCCCTAACATGAGACTTACCTTATTAACATATTTTAAAATGCATATTATGGGATCATTAATTGTAGGCACAATGCTATACAGCAGGTCTTTAGAAATGATTCACGTTGCCTAATTGAAACCTTATACCCATCATATGCTAACTTCTCATTTCTTTCTCCCCGCCCTGGCTCCTGCAACCACCATTTTACTCTCTGTGAGTTTGGCTATTTTAGTACCTTATATAAGTGGATTTGTGCAGTATTTGTCCTTCTGTGACTGGTTATTTCACTTGGCATAATGTCCTCCACATTCATCTATGTTGCAACATAAGGCAAGATTTCTTCCTTTTTCTTCTTTTATCCTTTTTCTTCTCTTGTTTCCTCCCTCCTTCCTTTTCCCTCCCTCCCTTCCTCCCTCCTTCCCCTCCCTTCCTTCCTTTCCTCCTTCCTTCCTTCCCTCCCTCGCTTCTTCTTTCCTTCCTTCCTTCCTTCCTTCCTTCCTTCCTTCCTTCCTTCCTTCCGTCCTTCCTTCCTCTCTTCCTTGCCTCTTCCTTTCTTCCTCTCCACCTCAAAAGAGAAGCTAGGAACTTTATTCCTCTTATCAAAAGCATATTGTGAATAACAGCATACATACACAAATGCATTTGCAGTATGAGGAAAATCCCTACCTTTTAATGAAAATTTTGTATTGAAACATATATTTTTTAAACCAAATGGAATCTATTAAAAACAAAATGGATACATGCTGTCCATCTTTCTATCAGCTTATTTTTGTTTGTACTCTGTTCTTGGGTTATCTCAAGTTGCTGTTTCTTTGTGCGCCTTCAGTGATGGGAGTAGACATAGAATTGTGATTTACCTTGATAAAACAGTTTTACTAGGAGAAGCAGGTGACAGATTGTAATGGATGTGTGCATTTTCTGATCATGGCACATCACACCCTTTTCTGTTATAAAGTGGTTCACGCTAATGTACTAAACTTGATGATTTGAAAAGACATGTCTCTCAAGTTGCCATTATGTATAAATCTCATATTTAGAGCTATTGTGGGAAAGCTACCTGTATTCTGACACAATAGGTCAAAACCTAAGTGGCATCGTAGTTTTTAGATGCATTTTTGGCCAAAATGTTTATCTTCCCTGATATTCAATTGATATATTTGTCAATGGAAATGATAATGCTCATTCCCAAGCTGGTTGTAGGAGATTAAATAAATTAATACATGTCCAATGCCTATCATACAGTAGAAATTCATAAGTGGTTATGTTTTTCCATTGTGGGTTTACTGTTCTATATCATATATTATCTTATTGCATATATTTGTTTAATATTATAATGATGATCAGAAAGGGCTAAATAGTGTTGTGGAAGAATGTAGTGATTGATTCCGGGAAATGTATTTTTTTTAACATGGTTAGATTAAGCAGTTGATAGAAATAATATTTACTGAATGGATACTCTATTTTAGGCACTGTTTTTTTTTTTTTTTTTTTTTTGTTTGTTTTTCCTAAACTCTTTATAATCAGCATTTTATTTCACAGATAGATGCCATTATGATCTACACTGTATGAATTAGGAAAGGCCCATAGTAGTTAAGTGTTGTTTGATCAGTGTTGTTTCAATAATTAAGTGGCATATCTTAGAAATGAACACAGGCAGTCTTGGAATGGTTAAAAATGAGGTTCCTCTGTCAATTTGCTTATTCAAGGAACTTCAGAGTATTAAATGAGTGAGTCCATAGAAAGCACATTTCTGCCAGGTTCTATGCTGAAAATTGTGTTTGAATAGTATCATTTAATCTTCACAACTGCTTTTTGAGGCAGGTTCTGCTATAATTATCTTCATTTTAAAGATTTGGAAACTGAAACTAATGATATAATGGTTGTTTGATGAATATGAAATCACAAAAAAGATTATTTGACAAATTACCTAGATAATAGATAAGCCCCTATTGTATTAGTTAAAAAAAGTATAGTGTTGCAAAATGCTGTGTGCCAAAAGGGACCTTGTGGTCATTTAATTTTTTTTTCCTTGTAAAATATCTTTTCTTACCAATTCATGAAATGATGATTTCTCAAAGGGACCTTAAAGTTTTAGAGTAAATAGTTGTATCGAACATTGTTTATACTAAGAGCTTTTAGAGCATTTTGGCTATGGAATTTCTTGATTTATTTTTGGTTATTGTTATTTTTGGCATGCTGTAGAACAGCATTTCATGGAACACGCTTCAAAATATATTGTTTTCATAGCAGTAGGTGTCCTTAAAGCCATGCTCACAGGGAGCGTTATGACATTTAGGTGATAGACACCCTGAATGATAATGCTATGCTCCATATTCATAGGGATAAATAAGGATAAGAAGGCTCAAATAATTCTTGAATATTCCATGATGAATTGTTATATTTTAAAAATTATCAAATCAGTTTTCTTCTACACTCATGTTAATTGATACCATGAATACGTGGCTAGTTTATGGATTAAGTAAACCAGTCCTAGATGTGGAGAGCTTATCTTCTGGATGGTGTTGCTAAAGGAAATATACTTGAATCTATGGTATAACCATTGAACACTCCTTGAATGGGCACTGATAATTTTAACTGCTATGTTATTTTTTATCTACTTTATTTTAGATATGTTACACATTTGATTTTATTATAGTAAAATTATGTATGTCTTCATACCCTGAGAAATATCATTATTTGGGCTTACAAGATTCTATTTAAACACATCACGTGTACATTTTACAGTTTCATTGTTAGAAAACTTGAATTCTATACTTGTTTTGCTTTTATTGTCACATATAGGCTCCTGGTGGCTATTTCAACTTACCTATAAGCCCTAAAGTTTTCAAAGGCTATTTAATGATGAAGTTAACTGTACATATAAGCTGAGTGAACTCATAAGCCAAGTAGAAGAAAAGCATGCTAAAAATCATACATATGTAAAATTTGAGATTATTAGAGAAATTTAATATGCAAATAATAAAAGGTGATTTATTTTGAAATTTACCTCAATGCTAATATAATTTATTTATTAATTTAGAGTTATTGTATTTATTTGTTAAAAATATTTATTGTATTTGTCAACTTTGCTGGAGTAATGCGGGACTTCACAAATCTAAATGGCTTATTACAACAAACATTTGTTTTCTGCTCATGCTATTTGTCTGCGATGGATATGGGCCAAATAGCAGTCCCTATTTCAGACACGCCATTGTAGTGGTGGAAGAAAAAGTACAAAAGAGTTGGAGTAAACATATATGGCATTGTAGACCCTAGTCAATGGCTTGTATATAAGCCGCTCTTGACCGATAATGCCATATATGTTGCCATACTTGACCAGGGTCTACAATGCCAGTAAATATATACAGGTATTGATCGACTTACCACCTATGCAACTTACGACCATTCGATTTTACGACCACAATCGCTAGCCACGACTGCTCCGCGTCTGCAGTGCAAACGTTGCCCAGCTGGGCGTACGACAGTGCGGACCAGCTTCCGGCAGCACTACCATCTCTGCGTGCACCATTTCAACTGTACATATTGCCTACTCAACTTACGACCAAATCGTGTTACGACTGGTCCGCGGTTCCGACCGTGGTCGTAAGTCGAGCACTAGCTGTATTGTTTCTGCTCACATTTCATTATGTAAAACAAGTTCAGATGGACAGAGCAGTATTGTCCTCCCACAGAGGACACTGAAAGCCCATTGCAATGAGAGAAAGAAGCACATGCTGTGATAGAAACCAGAATTAAATGGTTAGAATACTTGGTAACACTGTTGTAATCTACCATATTTACTGTCGTCTTCTATTATTGTTATTATATTTGCCAAACACTTTCATTGCTCTTTTTTTGAGACCGAGGCCTGCTCTGTTGCCCAGGCTGGAGTGGAGTGGTGTGATCGCGGCTCACTGAAAACTCTGCCATCTGGGATCAAGCAATTCTTGTGCCTCAGCCTCCCAAGTAGCTGGGACTACAGGAGACTACAGGTGCATGCAGCCACACCCAGCTAATTTTTGTATTTCCAGTAGAGACGGAATTTTACCATGTTGGCCAGGCTGGTCTCAAACTCCTGAGCTCAGGTGATCCGCCAACCTCAGCTTCCCAAAGTGCTGGGATTACAGGTGTGAGCCACCACGCCAGGCCTTTCATTGCTCTCATGTGTTTGGTGCTGCTGTAAGCATTTTCAGATGTTACTTATATAGACTTACTAACAGTCCTAAAAGGTAGGTGCTATTATTATCCCCAGTGTACAGGTGAGAAAAGGCTGATACAGTGAAATTAAGTAAAGTTACCAAAGGTTAGTAAGTTTGCAAATGGCCAAGGTTTTACTCCAGCCTTACGGAACCTGGCTCCAAGGTATATGCTCTTCAGGTTCTTACCCAGATACAGCCAGAGAAATTATACATTATAATAGTAATAGAAGATTTCCATTTTCTTCTTTATAATTTTTAATAGCTCCAATTTTTTTTTCTTTTTTTTTTTTAAGACAGAGTCTCACTCTGTCACCCAGCCTGGAGTGCAGTGGCGCGATCTCGGCTCACTGCAACCTGTGCCTCCCAGGTTCAGGAGATTCTTGTGCCTCTGGCTCCCAAGTAGCTGGAATTACAGGCACGCACCACCACACCCAGCTAATTTTTGTGTTTTTAGTAGAGACAGGGTGTTGGCCTGGCTGGTCTCAAACTCCTGATCTCAGGTGATCCACCCATCTTGGCCTCCCAAAGTGCTGAGATTACAGGTCTGAGCCACTGCAGCAGATCCAGAAATTTTTATAGATTATTTATTTATTTATTTGCTATTCTAAATTAAAAGAAATCATAAAATGGTGAGAAGACAGAACCTGTTTCTGTTTTGGAGAAAACATTTTCAAAAGCATTTGATTCAATCTTCCGAGACTGTCTCATTATCTCTTCTTTTCCTCACAAGCTTAAAATATAAAAGATGGCTTTGCCTTTTTCCTCTCTTTCAGTATCATGTAAAGTAATAAAGTTCTGATTTTCAGTGTTCTAAATTGAACCAATTAACCGAAGTCCTTAATGCCAAGATACTAATGGACATGTTATTGTATTGTCACCAATCAAGGACTTACGAAACGTTGAGGAGTACTCACTAACTATGAATATGCCCTTTCTTATCAGGCACAGTGTATATTAAGTCAATAATGTGGGACTTTCCTGCTGTGTAACATGTCACATTGCATGTGCGTGTGTGTGTGTGTGTTTTCTTTTTTGCTTAAACAATTGAAATTTATTGCCACACGATTCAGGAGACTGGAAATCCAAAATCAACATATTGGAGAGATCGGTTTCTCCTGAGTGATATGAAGGAAGACTTTGTTCCAGACTCCTCTTCTTGGCTTGTAGAGAGCCGTTTTGTGCGTTTCTTTTCACATCCTATTCCTGGACACTCTTCCTATCTAAATCCGAATTTCCCCCTTCATAAGGGCACTAGTCATATTGGATTAGAAAACCGTGCTGCTCTAGGATGACCTTTTCTTAACTAATTACGTCTTCAATTGCTCTGTTTCAAATACGATTACATTCTGAGGTACTGGGAGTTAGGATTTCTACATATGAATTTTTGAGAAACACCATTCAGTCTATAACATCAGGTCTTTTTCTCTTTAGAGAAGTTTAGGTGTGTTCTACGTGTAATGTATTTTTTGTCTCCACTTGGTTTTAAGATTTTTTTTTAATATTTGGTAATTTTGCGGTTTATTACAATATTTACAGGTATGGATTTATTCTTATTTATCTTGCTTGAGACCCAATGAATTGTTGTTTTTAATATAAAAGTGTTCATGTCATTTATCACTTCTGAGAAATTCCCTTCATATATTGACTGTACCACATTGGAAAACAAATATTGAGTAATTTCATTACTTAACTAACAAGTTAACAATGTTGTTACTTAATTAATAAATTATTAGTTTATGTTTGTATTTGGCGATCTTCTCACTCTTTTCAAGGGCCCAGACTCCCTTTCATGTTTGTAATCTTTTTCTGTCTATGTGATGGCTTTCTGGGTAATTCCTAAAATCCATATTCTAGTTTAGAGATTCTTCCTTTAGCTGTACCACATCTGCCTTTAATCAGCCTTTAAAAAAAAAAAATTACATTGTTTTCCCTGTGGTTTTATTTAGTTGTTTTTCAAACATGCTATTCATGGCTGGGCACAGCGGCTTATGCCTGTAGTCTCAGGACTTTGGGAAGCACAGGAAGGAGGATCACTTGAAGTCAGGAGTTCAAGACCAGCCTGGTCAACATGGTGAAACCACATTTCCATTTAAAAAAATATAAAAAATAGCTGGGCATGGTAGTGCATGCTTGTAATCCCAGCTACTCGGGTGGCTGAGGCAGGAGAATTGCTTGATCCCAGGAGGTAGAGGTTGCAGTGAGCAGAGAGAAAAAAAAAAAAAGCCTATTCTTTTAAAATAACATATTGTACTTTTTAGTCATTTTGTGTTGATATGATCAGTTTCTTTCCCTACAACCCTTAACCATAATTATTTAATTTTAACTTTGTTTTAGATTTAGAAGGCACATGTGTAAGTTTGTTGCATGGGTACATAATGTAATGGTAAGGTTTGGGCTTCTAGTGAACTCATCACCAGAACAGTGAATTTATATCTAGCAGATAAATTTGAATCCTCATCTCCCTCTCACTATTTCCTTTTGGAGTCCCCAGCATTTATTATTTTTGAACTTTGTTTCCACGCTTACCCATTGTTTAGATCCCACTTATAAGTAAGAGTTTATAGTATTTGATTTTCTGTTCCTGAGTAACTTCACTCAGGATAATAAACTCCAGCTCCATCCATGTCGCTGGAAATGACAGAATTTCATTCTTCATTACGGCTGCATAGTATTATGTGGTGTATATATACCACATTTTCTTCATCCAGTCAAATGTTGATAACACTTAGTTTGATTTCATGACTTTGCTGTTGTGGATAATGCTGCAATAAACATACAAGTGCCGATGACTTCTTGAAGAAGACATTTCTTTTCTTTGGGTAGATACTCAGGAGTGGAATTTCTGCATTGAACTGTAGTTCTATTTTTAGTTCTTTGAGAAATCACCATACTGATTTCCTTAGGGGCTGTACTAATTTACATTCCCATCAACCATGTATAGATGTATTCTTTTCTCCACAGCCTCACCAAAATCTGTCTTTTTTTGGTCTTTTAATAATAGCCTTTCTGACTGCTGTGAGATGATACCTCATTGTGGTTTTAATTTGTATTTATATCGCATGATTAGTGATATTGAGCATTTTTTCATGTTTTTTGGCCACATATATGTCTTCTTTTAAGAAGTGTCTGTTAATGTCCTTTGCCCACTTTTTAATGTGGTTATATTTTTTTTCTTGATTTAAGTTCTTATGAATTCTGGATATTAGTCCTTTGTTGGATGTATAGTTTTCAAACAGTTTCTCCCATTCTGTAAGTTGCTTGTTTACTCTGTTCTTTTGCTGTGCAGAAGCTCTTTAGTTTAAGCCTCATTTGTCTATTTTTGTTTTTGTTGCATTTTTTTGTGAGATCTTAGTCATAAATTCTTTACCTACGCTAACGTTCAGAAGAGGTTTTCTTAGATTTTCTTCTAGAATTTTTATAGTTTCAAGCCTCACATGTAAGTCTTTAAACCATATTGAGTTAATTTGTGTATAGTGAGAGACAGAAGTCCAATTTTATTCTTCTGCATATGGCTAGCCAGTTTCCCCAGCACCATTTATTGAATAAGGTATCTTTTGTTCCCATGGTTTGTTTTTTGTGAGTTTATTGAAGACCATTTGATTGTAGGCATGTGGCTTTGTTTCTGAGTTCTATATTCTGTTTCATTGACCTATGTGTCTATTTTTGTGCCAGCATCATGCTGTTTTTGTTACTATACCCTTGGAGTATAGTTTGAAATCAGGTAATGTGATGCCTCCAGCTTTGTTCTTTTTGCTTAATATTGCTCTGTCTATTCAGGCTCTTCTTCGGTTGTATATGAATTTTAGAAATATTTTTCCTAATTCTGTGAAAAATAACATTGGTAGCTTGATAGGAATTGCATTAAATCTTTAGATTACTTTGGGAAGTATAGTCATTTTAACAATATTGATTCTTCCTATCCAGGAGCATGAAATGTTTTACCATTGGTTTGTGTCATCTAAGATTTCTTGTCAGTGCTTTGTAGTTCTTCTTGTAGAGATCTTTCACCTCCCTGGCTAAATATATTTCTGGGTATTTCATTTTTTGTTTAGTATAAATTATATTGAGTTCCTGATACTGTTCTCAGCTTGAACACTGTTGATGTATAAAAATGCAACTGATTTTTGTGCATTAATTTTGTATTCTGAAACTTTACTGAAGTTGTTTATTAGGTTCAAGAGTCTTTTGAAGAAATCTTTAGGATTTTTTTTTTTTTTGCATGTAAGATTATGTCATCAGTGAACAGAGATCATTTTGAACTCTTCTTTTCCAATTTCGATGACTTTATTTCTTTATCTTGGCTAATTGCTCTGGCTAAAACTTCCAGTACCATGTTGAATAGAAGTGGTGAGAGTAGAAACCCTCTTCCTGAATTCTTAGGGAGAAGGCTTTCCATGTTTCCCCACTCCATATGATGATGGCTATGAGTTTGTCATACATAGCTCTAATAATTGAGGTATGTTCCTTCAGTGCCTGGTTTCTTGAAGGTTTATATCATTAAGGAATGTTGGATTTTATTAAATTATTTTTCTGCATCTATTTGAGAGGCTCATTTAGGTTATTTTTATACTCTTTGATTATGTGGTGAATCACATTTATTGATTTGTGTATTTTGAAATATTCTTACATTCCTGAAATAAAATCTACTATATCATGATGAGTTATCTTTTTTGATGTGCTGCCAGATTCTGTTTGCTAGTGTTTTGCTGAGGTGTTTGTATCTATGTTCATCAGGTATATCACCCAGTAGTTTTGATTTTCTGTTGTGTCCTTGCCAGATTTTGGTATCAGGATGATACTGGTTTCATAGAGTAAGTTAGGGAGGAACTCCACCTCCTTGATTTTTGGAATAGCGTCAGTTATATTGGTGCTAGCAATTCTGATAGAATTCGGCTGTGGATCCATCTGATCCTGGCCTTTTATTGGATGGCAGATTCTTTAAGTTATTGATTCAATTTCTTAACTCCTTATTGCTAAGACTTCATTTTTTTTTTTGTTCAATCTTGGGAGATTGTCTGTTCAAGAATTTGCACATTTTCCCTAAGTTTTCTAGGTTGTATGCATAGAGCAATTTATAGTAATCTCTGATGATTCCTTGTATTTCTGTGGTATCAGTTGTTATGTCATTGTATCATTTCTGACTGTGCTTATTTGAATCTTCCTACTCTATTTTTTTGTTAATCTAGTTAGTGATTTATCAATTTTGTTTAGCCTTTCAAAGAACAAACTTTTGTTGATCTTTTTGTGTTTTTTGGTATTGATTTCATTTAGTTATCCTCTATTACTGCTAATAAAATAAATAACATTCTGCTAGCTTTGGATTTGGTTTGTTCTTATTTTCTAGTTTCTTGAGGTGCAATATTATCAGGTTAATTTGGGATCTATCTTTTCGATGTAGGTATTTAGCACTATAACTTTCCCCTTAACACTATTTTTAATATGTTGTGTTCCTATTTTTGTTTATTTCAAAAACGTTCTTGATTTTTGCCTTAGTTGGGTTGTTTACCCAAAGCCATTCAGGAGGAGGTTGTTTAATTTCCATGTACGTGTGTAGTTTTGAGAATTCCTCTAGATATTGTTTTCTAATATTATTCTACTGTGGTCTGAGAGAATACTTAATATGATGGCCAACCATGTGGTAGATTTTATAGAATGTTCCATGTGCAGATGAGAAAAATGTATATTCTGCAGTTGTGCGGTGGAATTGTCGGAAGATGTCTGTTAAGTCCATTTTGTCGAGAGACCAACTTACTTCTATAGTTTTGTTGTTGTTGTTGTGTTTCCTGCAATGATCTGTCTAATGCTATCAATAGGGTGTCAAAGTTCCCCACCACTATTTTATGAGGTTTATCTTTTTTCTGAAATCTTGTAGTATCTGTGTTATAAATCTGAACGCTCCTTTGTTGAGTATGTATGTATATAGGATAACTAAATCTTCTTGTTGAACCGAACCCTTTATCATTATCTAATGTCCTTCTTTGTCTTCTTATCCTTTTGATGGGAGGTTTTCGTTTTTGTTTTTTAAAGTCTGTGGCATCTGACATAAGAGTACCAACCATGCTCTTTTATGTTTTTCATTTGCATGAAAGATTATTTTCTGTCCTTTTATTTTGAGCCTATGGGTGTCATCATACATCTGGTGTGTGTCTTGAAGGGTGAAGATGGTTGAGTTTTGTTTTTAATTCAATTTGTCACTTTATATTATTTCAGTGAAGCATTTAGGTCATTTACATTCAAGGTTAATAATGATATATGAGGTTTTTTTCCTTCTTAGTGTTTTTAGCTAGTTGCTTTGTAGTTTGAATTATCACCTCAAAGCTCAACATCACTGATCATTAGAGAAATGCAAATCAAAACCACAATGAGATACCCTCTCATGCCAGTCAGAATGATGATTATTAAAAAGTCAAGAAACAACAGAGGCTGGTGAGGTTGCAGAGAAATAGGAACACTTTCACACTGTTAGCAGGAATGCAAATTCATTCAACCGTTGTGGAAGACTGTGGCGATTCCTCAAAGATTTAGAACCGGAAATACCATTTGATTCAGCAATGCTATTACTGGGTATATAACCAAGGGAATATAATTCATTCTATTATAAAGATATTTGGATGTGTATGTTCATTGCAGCACTATTCACAATTGCAAAGAGATGGAATCAACCAAAATGCCCATCAATAATATATTGGATAAAGAAAACATTGCACATATTCACCATGGAATACTATGAATTCATAAAAAGGAATGAGATCATGTCCTCTTCAGGGACATGGATAGAGGCTGGAAGCCATTATTCTCAGCAAACTCATGCAAGAACAGAAAATCAAACACCACACGTTCTCACTTAGAAGTGGGAGCTAAACAATGCGAACGCATGAACACAGGGAGGGGAACAACACACACTGGGGCCTGTTAAGGGAGGGCAGGGGAAGGGAGAGCATCAGGAAAAATAGCTAATGCATGCCAGCCATAATACCTAGGTGATGGTTTGATAGGTGCAGCAAACCACCATGGCACATATTTACAAATCTACACATCCTCCACATGTACCCTGGAACTTATAAAAACAAACAAACGTCCAAACGTTGCCATTTTGTACTGCCAGAGTTCTTGGGCTCATTCCTTATCATCTGAAGGAGCTGTTCCTTCTTATTTTTTAATATTCTATTGTTTATATGATCCTTTTACTTTTTTTATTATTTTTCCCTTGAGGTTATGACTTTCGTGTATGTTGTGTATGATCATTTGGTTTCTTTTATGGATGCTTTCAGTGGGCTCTGTATGGGTTTCTTGGTTGTGGACAGTTTTTAGGCAGTGGCTTTCTCAAATGCTGCTTGTTGTAGCAATGTATTAGATAAATGAGCCAACACACTTAGCCCTGAGAGACTGAGAGCGTCGAGGTCTTATCACTGGTTTTTTAAATTTGGCGGTGCAGTTCAGCGACCGTACCAGTAGGTGGCGCTTGAGACTAAGAGCCAACGTTACCTGGAGTAGCCCAATAATGAGTGGACGCACCTGCCCTGATGGGAAGTGGTGGGGAAGATGTGTTAGGGTGCGCTTAGGTCTCAGGGATAGCTGCAGGGTGGGAGGGTTGCACCATCTCCTCATCCTGAGCAGTCAGGAATGTGATCCACTCCCCTACCATGCCCGTCATAGGGCTCACATCTTTCACCTCGTGTAGCCATTGCCCCTCAGCTTTTGCGACATTGTGACCGGGGACTGAAGTCCCTCTCTAGCAGCTACCACCAAACTGGGCTTGGGGAAGAGCCACTTCTCCCAGTCCAGCACAGACAGGTCAGCTTGTTTGCCCTCCATTGCCAGGACACTGCTGTTCGGTGCAGGGAATGGGAGATGGGCCTCATTCATTGTGCAAGTCCTAGCAGCACAGGCTTACGTTCAGTGGGGGTGCAGTCACCGCAAAAATGCTGGGAAGGCTCTCTCCAGGTGGGCTCTTCAACCTGGAGGGTCTCTGCACCATCCACAAAAGTTGACAGAGGGAGCAGGGATTACTCCCCTCTTCACTTCTGTTTCTGTCCAGTGGTGCAGCAACCTTCAGCAATTGGTGCTATGCCCATGTTTTCTTTGTTCTAAGACGGGCTTTGGTGGGCTTCGCCCTTCATCGCCTAGGGTTAGCCTACACCATGGGTTAGATGTCTGGGGATCCCACAGCTCCCCTGGAGCCCACTGGTTCTCTGTTGGGTTTCCAAAGTCAGACTTAGTTGTGGAGTGTTTTCAGGGGATTTAGTGATGTGCGGACCCAAGTGCTGAGGTTACCCAGGTAGGGCAGCGGCCCACACCAGGTACACAACCACTATAGTACACTCCATATCAGTTTGGGCCTCTGAGGAGTGTGTTTGCACCTAAATGGGCTGGCCAGATAGTGCTCTGTCCCCGAGAAGTTCACAAATCACCACTGACAGCGTTGCTTAAGGTCACAAGGGCAGAGGGGTACCCTGACAGTTTGGTGGTCACCAGATTGTCACAGGCGTAAGGGGAACAGAGAATCATCTCCACCTACCATTTCCTCAAGGCTCCAAGTTCCTTGGGGGTCCACCTCTTCTGTACTGTTGCTGCTTCCCTTTTATGTGCCCCTGTTACTTTTGTGGGCTCTCCCACTGGCCTGGGCTCTCCTCCCCCAGCTTTTCATTCACACCATAATCATTCACCCATAACTTGGATCTTTTTTCTGAGACTTGGCATCTGACATTTCTAGTCAGCCATACACTTTCAATCTTGAGTGCACATTCTGAATAATTTTTCTTCTTTCTTGTTTCACGCCAAATGTCACATGAATAGTTATGGAGACTGGGAAGTTCAGGATCATCAAGGTGCCAGCAGTGTTATTGTCTGGTAGGCCTTGCTCTCTGCTTCATAGATGGCGCCTTCTTGCTGTGTCCTCACATGGGACAAGGAGCTTGTTTTATAATGTATATGATTCTCATTGCTGTTACAGAAACAATTACTATATACCTTTTTTTTTTTTCCCTAGGAATATTACCACGTCTCTTCCGTCTCCCTGACTTTAATTTTCTGGGGATGGAGTATGACATAATTTAAGTTGAAACCCTTTTAATCAGTGACATCATGACTTTTTTATTTATGGTGATAATTCTCAGTTAAATGTGATTATTTACAAGTAGTGTCACAGTGAAATCAAAGTGATTTGGTCCAAGTGTTTCCTACAAGAAACATGCTTCGGGGACATGCTGGGGACATGCTTCCCCCCAATGGAATAATCTCTTTTGAGAAGTTAGATGAGCTATCACCATGTTGTGCCCCCATTTCCAATTCTGTGAAATGGAGATAAGCATGTTTGATCAGCTCACCTCATAGGCTTTTGTAATTGCATAATTTTATGTGCAAGAATATTGTTAGTAGTTAAGGACAATCATTTATTGTCATATTGATAATAGAACAACTCGTATTTCTCAATATATATTGATTCGTTTATATGGTAAGTCCATCTCTTGACATGGAAATACATGCCCATATCACACAACAGTCCTAAGCTCCAAGGACTCCTAAGCTTCTAAAAATCAGATCCTCCTGTAACTGCTCTGTCTAACCTTCTTAGGGAGACACTGTGATAGAAATAATTCCAAATTGTAAGTGTTCATTTTGGTGGTTGACTTTGCACTCTAGTCATATTGCCAATTTCAGGTTTACTTAGGACAATGAATTAAAATTCAACAGGATGAATCATTCAGCCAATTCTCACTCTACTAATCAATTTTCTCAGAATTTGATTATGCTTGAAATAAATGTATTGAAATAGTAGTCAAGAATCCGGTTGAGTCTGTATATAAAAGGCATTTATATTATAATGAAGGTTCATTTTCTTCTAGAGACCACAGCTTATTAAAATCCTGGGTGACATTAAAATATTGTTATTAACCATAACTCAGACTTGAATCCACTCTTGCACCATGTATGAACAATTGGAGGAGGATTAGAGGACAAATGTCAGCAAGAAGTTTAATAAGCAGTGAGTGGGGCATTTGAACTTGTCACAGGAGTAGCTTTGGGGTGGACAGGCATTAATCTTTTCAAATCATCAAACTTTTGAGTTTCCTTCCCCACCCCCCATTTATAAAAAGATTCAGGAGAGTATTTTAAAGAGCTCAGCAAATTGAAGTCTATATAGGCTATTTTTTTCTTTTTAGAACCAGAGGACCACTAAATTTTTTAAAAAGGATGTTTCTCTTATTCTAATCCTCAATTTCATACTGGCTTTTTATTTTCCAATTTGAGGGTAAGAATGTGATTTTTCCTTCTATAGAAGAAAGAATGTTTATTAGTCATTAAGTGATGAGTGAAGACATAATGGTAACAACTTCCATTTATTAAGATCCTAATATGTGTCTGGCATATGGTACTAGGAGCTTCGTAAATATTATTGCAACTGTTGTTCATTTAAAATCTTCCTTCAAAATCTTCATTTTTTTGTCTGTAGAATAAAGCTCAATGATAATGAAATTAGAAGATTATGTGAATTTACAAGGTCACAGTGAGCAGAATTAAAAATATTGGGATTGGTCTCCCAAGATTTGTTTCCATAACCCTACAAGTTTATCCTAACAAAACTGGCAATTCTCGATGTCAAGGTTGACTACTCAGTTCACTGTGGTACTCCAGTTTACCCTAGGAATTGCATAAATTTAAAAATTAATTTGCTCAGCAGATTTCCAACAAGCAGAAAGGGTTATGTTTCCATTTAACTAAAAATAACATTGTAAATCATACTGGATGGCCTTAACTAAGGCTGGAGAACATTCATTTTAAAGTCCTCCATTTGGAAATTAAAAAAAAAAAGAAGGCTATGTCTATGATGTGTGGGCCTGTTATTTCTGAGTTTCTATGAGGTATCACATTAGGTAAATCAAAATTATGGCTAGGTCCCTGAGGATCAGAGATGTAAGGCAAGAATGTCATTAAAAGGAAAGATATGTTGACTATCAGAATGGTATGGTTTTTAATGTTGAGTTTCAGAATGGTATCATTGTTTATTTTTTGAGGTGGGTCTTTCTGTGTTGCTCAGGTTGGTCTTGAATTCCTGTGCTCAAGCAATCCTCTCATCTCAGTCTCCTGAGTAGCTGGGGTTACAGTAATGTACCACCATGCCTGACTTAGAACGGTATGATTTTGAGGTAGCAAAGCATACTGGAATGCCAAGAGTATGATTAGGACAGCTAATTCAAGGCACCAAGATGCCACGTAGAACCTGAGATATTCCTAGTTTCAACTCTTTGCTGGATAGGGAGCTAATCAGATCCCCAAGACAACTAAATTTTTGACAACGGAAGAAGATAATTTATGTTCTTCAGAAAGCAAAGTAGATTACTCACCCCAGGGGTTTGGAACTATGAGATGGCTTGGCAAAATCTAGTTAATTTATATTACGCCAGATTTCGTGTCTAGAGATTATAATGAGAAGCCACAAATTACATAAATATTATTTGCCTACTACAACAAGGATTTAAAAAAAATTTCAAAGCAAATACAATAGTTTTAATGTCCTCATTAAGCATCATGGAAGGAACTTGGTACAGGGTTACAATTTTACCTAATCTGCACTAGGTTGCAAAGTTATCTAATGCAGTTTTCAAAAGTTTATGGTCACTATACATCAAGATGAAATTGGAGACCTTTGGAGTTGCATTCCTTAATTTTGTGGGTCAACTTGTCTGTGTCAACCAGTGTCCAGATTAAACATTATTTCTGAGTGTGTCTGAAAGGGCATTTCCAGAGGAGATTAGTGTTGGAATTGGTGGACTCCTCCCCAGTGTGGTTGGACATCATCCAGTCCACTGAGGGCCTGAATAGGATGAAAAGGCAAAGGAAAGAAGAGTTCACTCTTTTTTAACATCCTGCCTGACTGCTTGAGCTAGGATGTCAGCCCTCTTCTGCTCTCGAAATGGGATTTAAAACATCAGCACCCTGGTTCTGATGCCTTTGGGCTTGAGCTGAGATTACAGGACCAATTTTCTTGGGTCTCCAGCTTGTAGATGGCAGATCATGGGATTTCTTAGCCTTCGTAATTGCATGACCCAAGTCTTCATAACACATCTTTTCTTATATGGTCCTCTTGGCACTGTTTTTTTGGAGAACTCTGAATAATGCATCCCTCAATTTAAAGAGTTTACCATACTTTCCTCATGCTTTTTCTTCTTATACTTTTATTGAGTAGTTTATAAATATGAAAGCGTATGGTTTTTTGTATTATCACATCATGACTAAATTATAATATTATCTAAGGCTGGTAATTTTTGTCAGCGGTTTCCTATCATCACTTTTGAGAAAAGTTTGAGGCTCTCAGGAGGCCTACAGGGCAGTGCAAAGTGTGGCCTGTGCTGGAATCTCTTGTCTTCTCCTACCTACCCTCCTGCCTATATGCCAGCCCTAAGGGCATTATGCTGTCTGCCTCAGTTTTTTGATAGGCATTTTTGTTGTTGTTGTTCCTACATTATCTGTCTCCTGACATCTGCCCATAAACTGCTACTCACATTTCTTGAACTCCTGACCTCAGGTGATCCACCCACCTCGGCCTCCCAAAGTGCTAGGATTACAGGCGTGAGCCACCGCGCCAGGCCCTCCTACTCACATTTCAAGATGCAGGTCACATGTGGCCTTTCTTCGTGACACATTTCCTGAGTTTTTATACCTACCTCACTCTCAATGTCGGTCACATTGTGCATTTCGTTTTGTTTTAATCTCATGCCTCCCTCCAGTATTGTGCAGATCACTCTCTCATGTTTCTTCTTGGCTTGCCTCTATCTTCCACTCTATATAGTAAGCTTATTGAGGGCACACTCTCTGTTTTATAAAGTACCAAACCTCAGACCTTTGAAGATATAATCTAATAGATAGATAGTGTTTGTTGGTTCATACTGGGTTCTAATTCCATTGTTTTGTAAATGAAGAAATTAAGGACAAGAGGTTAAAAGACTTGCCAACCACTTCATAGATTGCTTCTTATACATAATAGCTGTTAAACAGAAAGTCTGGCAAGAGAGTACACAGGGTCTGCATTAATACAGGTGCAAAACATGTAAGAAATTCCAAATAGTGATGGCCTCTGTGAGGAATAGAAGTATAATCATCATTTATAAAGCAAGCAAAGAAATCATTGGGAAACAACCAGTTCTTCCTCATTTAAATTTCCTGTAACTATGAAAACAAACATAAAAACACCTGTTCTGTGGCCACTGTTTCTTGATTGCTTTCTTAAAATGAAATGCAATAAACTCATCAGATAATTACAAAACAAACCCTGTTTAAAATTTCTGCAAAATACGCTACTTTATCGAAATACAATGATGAGAACTATTCTTTTTGACACAATATAATCACTGCCAAAATATAATAAATTCAGAGAAATTCATCATAAAATGGGTTAGTTGGTGCTACAAAGATAGTATTTTCTTTCTGACAAGGAAGATAAATTTTGTTATAAGCTGACTCAGCCCTGCTAATCTTTGATTTTTATAATGGATATATGTTTTCAGAAGTAGTGGATTTGTCTCTGATCCACCGGGTTCCTCCTCAGAGACCACTGAAAAATTGAAGTATCTACTAAAGCGTTTACAGTTTCCCAGAAGCTGACATCACCGAAATTGGGGGATAAGCCTTCTGGAAGGTACCTAAGATATAGAGAAGGGAATTAGGCTATCTGCTTCTCTCCCTTTCTATTTATGTTTATGTGGAAGGAAATACATCTCTCTCCCAGGCATAGAATAACAATCTGAAGAAATAGACTAGATACTTCTGCCATTAAAATTTTCCTCAATAGCTCTGAGTGAGAAATAGATTAATAGACCCTATTGCAAAGAAGAAGAGATGAGTCATTAAACTTCTGTTTAGACTCAGGAAAACATCTCAGACAGAGTCCATCTGGCAATGCCAAAGGGACTGACTCCACTAGGACCGAGAGATCAGGTTTGCACAGTAGAACTCCAGTCCATCCATATTTTATTTCCATCTGTACATAAAGCAGTTCTACCTGCCTGCTTTCCATTTGTATTGGTTGCCTCATTTCATCATCAAAACATTTGTATCAAGTAAATTTTATGTTCGCCATTTGGTAGACAAACAAATGTAGGCTTAGAGAAGAGCTTATTCCTGGCCATAGACGTTTTCTTATTTTAATCTGGTTTCTGCATTATATGCTGAGCTTTGCAGACAGAAAGACAATGAGTTGAATCCAGTCTGAGCCACTTGCTAACTGAGTGATGATGGGCAAGCCACTGCACTTTTCTCTTCTGAGGAAAAGAAACAATCATATAAGTAAATTGTTGTAAGGATTGTGTAAAATAAGGTATGACAAAAGCTTTTTACAAAGCAGGGAAGGCTCAATACATTTAACTTTCCTTTTTATTCCAGCTACACACTAGCTAGAGATGTTTGTTTGTTATCTTCAAGGTACTGGAAAACAGAGTACCACATCCATAAAGTTTGTGAAAAACTCAAGAGTTATTTACCAGTGAGGCACTTTAAAATTTTAATCCTAGATTTCCCAGTGGTAAATAACTTTATGCTAAAAAAAATCAACATAAATATACTAGTGCACTTGGCATCTATTTTCTCTGAGGAAAAAGCTGTGAAATGTTAACAGTCAACATCTCTTAAATGTTGGAATATCTACCAACCTTAGACATAGCTGTGTCTATCTGGAAGAATTAGATCTCCAAAGAGAATTTTCTTTGCAAATACTCAACAGAAAATGTGCAGATAAAAAAAATGTATAGTATACACATCTTTATCCTAGTTAATTCAAAATGTCATAAGAATAAATTTAAAGAAGCAGGTAAATTAATTTATTTCCAGCCCAAAGCCAACTTTCAATCTTGTTTTCCCTGGATATTCCTCTCTGAAAAAGCCTCTGAGATTTCCAGCAGAAGAAAGTCTATTAATTTTCCATATACTTGTTGATGCAAAAGCTATCAGGATTATGCGTTGAATATTTCTAGTATAGGGAAAGTAAGGGATGCAATTAATCTCTGTGAACTAAAATATACCCCTTTTCATTAATCTTTTATTGTAATGAGCAAAGTAATTGAACCAGTACCACACTGTCAGAATGAATGCAATGCCGGTGGGATACGCTTGAGAGAGCACATACTGATTGAGTATTAAATATCTAACGGCAATAATTTATGGTTCATTACCTCTTTTGGAGTCTCTTAGTTGCATACAGCCTGAATTCTAAGTAGTCAGACTTTTAGTTGAAAATGGCTTTCAAATGCCGAAGGCAGCAAGTGCATGCAACCCACAATCTCCTAATATGGGCTGTTGTGTACCTACTTAAATCGAACTACAAGAATATTTGCAAGCAGAACTGATTGTTTTAAAGACAGAAAGATGTCATCTCATCTCTCCAAAACACCGTCTTACAAACTCTGCCATGATGCATTTATGAAAGTGTCGAGTGACATGGACACAGATTTGAGAATAGAGATACCATCTAAGTCGAGATCCTGCGACTCGTCACATATGATGTAAATCCCCTTCCAGCTATCTGGTGGTTCAGACATCTCAGCTTCTGGTTTCAACTGACACTCGCTTCCTTAATTGTATTCTGCCATCCCCCGTGGGACAATTTCGTTGCACATGGAAATAAAAGTTTTATTATGTTGGTAACAAAATACAATCAACCTGAAGCATTGTTTCTAGAAATACATGTTTTGGATTTGAAGATTGGGTGTATTCACACCTCTTGCAGTTTAAAAACAAGCACAGTTAAAAGAAAGCAAAACGAGCCCTATATCTCTGGTAAAGAGATAGCTATTTATTCAATTGTTAAACTTTAAACAAATTTCTTTATTTCAGTTTTAACTCAGTGTTCAAAAGAGCAGTTAATATTTAAGGTGAATTATATTTTTCTTTCTCAGAGCAAATGAGTATCTTCTTTGATTTGTGGTATCTGCTCAGCTTAAAATAAACATTTTGAAATACAATTTTGAATACAAAATTCAGACATTTTGAATGTAATTTGTACTTAAGATTATTATCATGTATGAAAATGTCTACAAACTTTTTGACACCTCTTTACCTTATTTATATTGAGATTTTTGAAATAACTGAGTACCTTCTTTTATTCTATAACTTCTCTCTCTCCCCATCTCTCTCTCTTGCTCTCTCTGTTTTCCTCTCCCTTTTCATTTTCCTCTCTCTCTCCTAATTCTTTTATGGTTTCTAGTGACAGTAAGTGTAATTTTTATTGCATTATACAAAATAACGACAACAATCCTGTAAAAAATTTTAAATCGTCTTATGCAAATAAATGACAGGGAAGAAAAATGCAGCAATAGAAACAACACTTAAGCCTCTTGCATGTAAGAAAAATAGACTGTATTTGCTACTAGACATTTTTCTCTATGGTTTCTGAACTTTCTATAGCTACTGTTTCATTTTAGTGTTTAATTTTTAAGAGTTCTGGTTCTGAAAGGCGCTATAATTTAAATAAGAATCTTTTTTTTTTTTTTAAAAAAAGCACCTGGCCCCACTTTTTTTTTTTTTTTAAAAAAAAAAAACCAGGACAATAAAACTCATAAATAATAAAGGTGAAATTCAGCAAAAATCAAGCAGCTTTAAAAAAAATCTTAGAAAATGTCTGAGAATTCCAGATGAAACTATTTTATCAATCAAACTTAGCAAATAATGCCCAATCTTTCTTAACCAAAGATAGAAAGAATTTGCTTTTTGTTCATCAGCAGTCTAATGTTTTGACACAGGAAAGTTATATAAAGTTAGAACTGATAGGAAATAAAACATATTCTCAGTGGGTACACATTAGCAGCCTTGATGCCTCATACTAGAAATAATTGAAATTATTTACATGATCGAACAATATCTACCACATCAGGAAGAAAATGATGTTGCATAATCTATGATTTTGAGAACAGCCTGTAAGGAAAAAAACGAGAAAATAAATGATCTTAAGCATGTAACAAGTCCATGATGAGAAAGGAAAAGGAAGATGAGTAAGGTGCCCACCTCAAATCTAAGATTATTAACAAAGTGCGGAAAACCAATGATCAAAAGCAATGAAGATGTGAACGAAATGGGGAAAGACGAGTGTTATCTTGTAAGGCATTACATCCCAGGGCATTATGAGTTTTTAAAAAATTATTACTAACAAATAAAAACATTTAAGAATTAATCAGGAGGATATTTGTAATAATCGAAATCGTAGTAAGCAGCACATTTATCACACAAATGTGACTGTCTATCCAGGAATGCCTCTTTCAAGAAACATGAACATCCAGATACATAAAGGATTTAGTGAGTTACATAAATTATGATATAGTCTTTTAACAAAAAACTATGCAACTGTGGAAAAGAATGATAAAGTTATTTATGTAGTAAAATGGAGAAATATTCAAAACCCAGTACTAAAAAAACTATATTAAAAAAGTGCAAAACAGCATGTATAGTGTGCTGTTTAATTCAAAGCAAACTACATGTGTGTGTGTGCCTATGAGTGTGTGTATGTGCGTGTATATGTGTACATGAAACACGGATAAGCAGAATAATTGACTCAAAGATATCCATGCCTTGATCCTCCTACACACCTCTGAACACCTTACATAGTAAAAGGATCTTTTCAGATGTGATTAAGGTTAAGAAACTTGAGATGCAGAGATTACCTTGGGTCACTCAGATGTGCCCAATATATAATCATATGTATGCTAAAAAAGGGAAGACCTTCCCTAAATGTACTTAGAGTTTCAGAGAGATGGCATCATGATAAAAACTTCGCCCACCATTGCTGTCTTTGAAGATTGGAGAAGCACAAAAGCCTAAAAATGTGTGTGACCTCTAACAGGGGGCAGGGCAAGGCAATGGATTCTGCCCTAGAGCTTCTGGAAAGAAATACAATCCTGTGGGTACCTTTATTTTGGCCCAGTACGGCCCATGTCAGACTTTTGACATACAGAACGGTAAGATAAATATATGCTCTTTTAACTCATGTTTATTTGTTACAGCAGCAATAGGAAATGAATCAACCATATAAATATATGCATGTAGATATTTGCTTTTGCTTGCACAAGCTGCCTCTACAAATACACAAAATATTTTGGAAATATTAATTTTCTTCTTTTAATTTTTAAAGTTGATTCATAACAGATGTACATACTTTGGGGCATTTGTAATAATCGAAATCGTAGTAAGCAGCACATGTAGTAATAGAATAAATCCATATATTCATATAAAATGTAAAGATGAAATCAATATAATGGGGTATCCTACCCCTTAAGTATATGTCTTTATCTTATTCTAGAAACATTCACATTATTCTTTTCTAGCTATTTTGAAATATATAGTAGATTACTGTAAACTATAGTCACTCTACTGACCTATCAAATACTAGGCCTTATTTTTTCCATCAAGCTATATATTTGTACCAATTAATGAACCTCTCTTCTGCCCTTTACCCTTTCCAGCCTCTGTAACCATGAATATTCTTTCTATCTTCGTGAAATCTACTTTCTTCGCTCCTATATATGAGTGAGAACATGAAATATTTGTTCTGTGCTTGGCTTAATTTACTTAACATAATTACCTTCAGTTTAATTCATGTTGCTGCAAATGACAGGGTTTTATTTTTTTTAATAACCAAATAATTTTCCACTGTGTATATATACCACATTTTAAAAATTCATTCATACTTTCATGGATACTTAGGCTGATTCCATACTGTGGCGGCTGTGGATAATGCTGCAACAAACATGGGAGTGTAGATATCTCTTTGTTATCTTGATATTCTCTCTTGCAAATATATTCCCATAGCTGACTGATATGTTAGTTCTATTTTGCATTTATTGAAGAGCCATTATACTGTTCTCCATAGCAGTTGTAATAATTTACATTTCCCTTAACAGTGTATAGGGATTTCCCTTTTTCTACATCCTTGCCAGCATCCTTTATTCCATCTTCTGATAAAAACCATTTTAATGAGGTGAGATGATATTATATTATGACTTTGATTGTTATTTCTCTGATAATTAGGGATATTGGGGATTTTTTCATATATCTGTTGGGCATTCTGATAACTATCTCCCTTAAGATCTGTCGATGTTTGCTCTATATACTTGAGAGCTCTAGTGTTGAGTGCATAGGATTTTTTGTTTTGTTTTGTTTGGGACAGGGTCTCACTGTGGCTCCTGGTGCAGCAGTGCGATGATGACTCACTGCAACCTCAACCTCCTGGGTTCAAGCAATTTTCCTATCTCAGCCTCCCACCTAGGTGGGACAGCAGGAGTGTGCCACCACGCCAGGCTAATTTTTTTTCTTTCTTTCTTTCTGTTTTTTTTGGTAAATACGGGGTTTCACCATGTTGTCCAGACTGGTCTCAAGCTCCTGGGCTCAGGAAATCCACCCATCTTGGCCTCCCAAAATGTGGGGATTACAGGCATGAGCCACTGCACTCAGCCTGTATAGATATTTACAATCATTATATTTTCTTGTTGAATTGACACCTTTATTATTATATAGTGGCCTTCTTTGTCTCTGATTTTTACAGTCTTTGATTTGCAGTCTATTTTATCTGACATAAGTTTAGCTATTCCTGCTCTGTTTTGGTTTCTACTTTCATGGTATAGGTTTTTCCATCACTTCTCTTTCAGACTATGGTTTTACAGGTGAAGTGAGTTTCTTGTAGGCAAAATATTGCTGAATTTTCTTTCTTTATCCATCCAGGCACTCTATATTCAGTGTTGTTATTGATAAGTAAGGACCTACTATTTTAATTCTGTTGTCTGTTTTCTGGTTGTTTTGAGACTCCCTCCTTTCTTTTCTCACCGTTTTCCTTTGTGGTTAAGTGATTTTATCTGGTAATATATTTTAATTTGTTGCTTTTTATTTTTAGTAAATCTATTCTAGCTGTTTGCATGGTGGTTACCATGAGGTTTACAAAAAAAGGCTTATAGATATAACAAGTTCTTTTAAAGAGATGAGAAATTATGTTAGATCACAAGCACAAAAATAAAGAAAAAGCAAACAAAAATGAAAAAATAAACTCTCTAAACTTTATTCCATCCCCTCAATATTTTAATTTCATGTTGTCTCAATTTAAATATTTTCTTGTTTCCTGATAATTTTTGTCTTAACAGGTTGTTTTTGATATCATTTTGATAGATTTGTCTTTGAGCTTCATACTAGAGTTATGAGTGGACTACACACCACAATTACAGTATTATAGTATTCCAGTTTAATTATTAGAGTACTTAATTTTACCAGTTGGTCTTATATTTTCAAATCATTACTTTTTGCACATTAGTGTTTATTTTTCTTTCAGATTAAATTATTCTATGGAGCATTTTTTTGTAAGATGGATCTGGTATTGGCCAATTCTCTCTGCTCTTGTCTGGGAAAGACTTTAGCTCTCCTTTGTAGTTGAAGGATAGATTTGCTCTAGACAGTATTCTTAAATGACATTTTTTTTTCTTTTAGCACTTTGAAAATGTTGTACCACTCTCTCCTGCACTGAATAGTTCCCAGTGAGAAGTCTGTTGCCAGACAAATTGGAGACTTCATATATGTTATTTGCTTCTTTTCTTTTGCTGCTTTTAGAATCCTCCCTTTGTCCTTGACCTTTGAGAATTTGATTATTATACCCTTGGGATATTCTTCTTTGGGGAAAATCTGTTTAATGTTCTCTGACTTTCCCATACCTGGATATGTATCTCTTGCTAATGTTTTGGAAAGGTTTCTGTCATTTCTCTAAATAGGTTTCTACCCCTTCTTGCTCAACTCCTTTAAACAACAATAAATCTTAAATTTTGTCTTTTGAGGTAACTTTCTGTGTTTTATGAGCGATTTTGTTTCTTTCTGTTTTCTTTGTTTTCTTCTCTGTCGGAATATTTTCAAATAGCCTGTATTTGAGCTCACTCATTTTTGCCTCTGCTTGATCTATTCTGCTGTGGAGAGCCTCTAGTAAGTTTTTCAGCTTAGCAAACGTATTTCTCAATCAAACAAGATTTCTGTTTGATTTACCAAAAAAATATAAGTGTTTGTTAAATGTCTCTAATAAGTTTCTGAATTGCCTTTTTTGCTATCTTGGAGATCACTGAGTTTCCCTAAAACAGCTATTTTGGGTTCTTGGTCAGAGAGATCACATATTGCTGTCTTGTTAGGGTCACTTCTTCCTTGCCATTTGCTTTAGGGAAAGTTATGGTTCCCAGTTTGCTGTTTTTATGTGTATGAATGTCTATCTCCTTGCATTAAAGGATTATTTAGTCAAATCTTCTCTAGCTGACTTGTTTTATTTTCTATTGGATATGGGTTCTTAGAGATTCTTCATTATTTATCTGTTGCTTTTCTTTCTTCTTTCCCCCCCCCGCTGGGTTTCTGCCTCCTTTTTGACACTAGATAATGTCTTAAAGCCAGGTTTGCCTCAGCTCTGTTAAATGATCAGAGTGCTGCCTTTCCTGAATGGGGGTATCCCAGTAGCCTGGGAAGGCTGGCTAGGGTGAGCTCTAGAATGAATCCTCTAAAGTGTGGTGCTGCTGAATGTCCACTCTGATTTGGCCTTGCCTTTAGATGAGTTACAGAGCAGAGTTTCCAGAGATGGAGATGGCAGTCCCAAATCTCCCCTTTGTCACTAGTTTTCTTCAGGGATATTTTTTCCTCCAGGCACTCCAGATGCTTCTCATGAATTTGGCAGGAACAGGTCTCCTGCCAGCAAACTTAGGATGATGGGGAAGCGGCTTGTCCACCTTGATATCACTTTTTTTTCCCAGTGTAGAAGCTGTCAGTCAGGGGAAATTTTCCACATGCTTGCCTTTTGAAAGATTGGGAGGAGGAACATCATGAATATGGAAGTCCAATTCTGTTACCATCTGCTCAAACTATTTTCATTTTTCTGTGGCCCTGGGAACTAGTTCCTCCTCGTATTTGAGATCTGGGAGATTGCTGGTGATAATCTTGGCACTGTATGTTTATATTTTTGGTTTTTGGAAAAAGGGGGAGGAAGCCAGCTTGTTTCTACATGGCCATTTTGGAACTGGAAGTCCAGAAACATTTCTATTCAATGAGTATTGAATGTGAAAAGACAGGTGTGCATAAGTGACTTGTTCAGTATATACTTTTATACCATTCAGATTTTGAGACTCATAATGTGTCTATTTCCAAAATAAATGTAAACATCTTAAAATATATGCAATAACATTGTCATTCCTTCCTAGATTATGAAAGGTATGGTGCATATCCAATTTCTGCAAAAAAAACCCATCAGATTATTCAGTAATAAACTTGTAGAATTTTGATGGAAAATATAATTAATTATTGGTCAATCAAAAGATAGGAGCTTTGCTGAGATATAGGTGATTTACAAATAAAAGTTTACTTTAGCATTTTGATTTATGATTTATTGTGATTCATTCTTTTTCTGTAGCAATCACTAATTATTTCAAGTAAGTTTCAGGGTGGGTTAATTCAGTGTTATTTACCAAATTGTTTAACGTTTATCAATGTCCTTCATGGCTAAAAATTTTGGATTCAGAGATGAATTTCCTATAGTTTTTGGTGTCAAGAAGCTCCCCAAAAGATCCTTAAAGGAAACAATTATAGTAAAGTATGAAAAATTTTGTAGGACGGATAATATGGAATTTCAGAAGAAGAATCCAGAAATAACATTTTGGGAGAAAAATTTTGGCTTAGAATATTTCTAGTGGTAATAATAACTTATCCTTTATGCAAATTAATAAAAATAAAGATTCTTCTTCAAGACCGTTTATGATTATCTGCTATAAAACTGTGGTAGCAAATATATAACTCTCTAATCACTGCATAAATGGTAGTGACTCCTAGATTACTAAGGTACACATGTGACATTCCAGGTTGCAAGAGGCAGTAATATTTTCTCTATAGGATTCCTTTTAATTTAATATCCAACAGTCTTTATTTTCTCATTATCAATGTTTTCTTATATAGAATTTAAAAAAAAAACATAGGAAAAAGTACTTATAAGTAAGTCTGGTGATTTCATTTGCAAAAATGCAGATTTTCTCTTTTCAGGTAGAATAGTAAGCAAAACTATTCCAGAAAAAAAAAAAAAAAATGATACTTAATGACCCAAATTGTCAGTATGATTCAAAATGTTTTCTTATGTTAAATGCCTCTTTTAATTGGAATATGTGCCAACAACAAATGAAAAAAAAAAAAAAAACATATATAGATAGCTTACATACCTAGCTTACTCCTAGATAGCTGGAGTCAAGATAGGACTGAGGCTAACTGCAAATTAACCATAAAAATAAGATCTGATTACAGCTGTTCAAAGTTAAGCATCTTCAGTATTAACTTCACAATGTTTATTGATCCCAGTGAGACATCGGGATGGTGGAAGGAGTGAGAGAGGATTCCCCAGAACAAGATGCACTCATACACAGAAACTTGGCATTTAACACTGTAATTTTCAAATTGAGAAGACCAATTTTAATTTTGTTTTATCTCTTTTTGGATCCAACTTTCTGGAGATTTGAAAATGTATTTATAGTGCAAGTAAAATCAGATCTACTTTCCTCCCTCCCCTAATTTTGGATATTTCAGGAATTTGGATCTGAATTATACAGATAAGAACCAGCATCCTTCCCTGATTTGTGTGCAGCAGTAGCCCCAAGGGACAGAAAAATGAGTGTTTTCTGTGTTTCCTTTTAGTGTCTTAATAGTTTGTTCATGTACTTGTTTGGTGGAAAAAATTGTTTTTTTAATTACAAATCTATATTATATTAATAAGTGAGGACTAAACTCTGACCTTCATCCTCTCTTGCCCCGGTTCTTATCTAGGAGGCCTGGAGAGTCATGCCCTAGGAACCACAAAATCTCAGCAGATGTGTTATATTTAACCATATATAATGTAGTTTACTTTCCAACTTGATTCTGCCATAATATCACATGACAGATATAAAAGGAAATACAAACATTTTACCGAAGTATATGTTTCTTTGCTGTATTTTGAAATGACCCTGCAAAGCTATTTTTATGGAAGAAATGTTGCATCTATAAAAAACATTTCTAGTAACGTAACTAGATCTTTCCTCCTTCCAGGCCCTCCCAGTGTTGAAGAGATTAACAGAGAGTCTAGCACGTTTTAAGGCCTGAAAATGAATACTTTGCCATCTATTGTCTTTAAGTGGAGCTGCCTATGAGATTTACTTACATAATAAGAACCTTGGTCTCCATAATCCTTTATCTTAATCCAGATGCTGCTTTCTATTGATTCCAGACCTTTAGATAATAACTGTTTCAATCAACTGTCAAAACATCTTTGAATCCACCTATTACCTGTATTCCCCACTCCCTGTTTTGAGTTGTCCCATCTTTCTGGACAGAACCAATGTATACTTGTATGCGTTGATTCATGTTCTAAATGTCCCCTTAAAATATGTAAAACCTAGTTGAAACCCATCCACCTTAGGCACAGGTTTCAGGACCTCTGGAAACTGTGCCTCAGGCCTTGGTCATTCATATTTAGCTCAGAATAAACCTCTTTAGATGTTTTACAGAGTTTGACTCTTTTTGTCGACATAAGCTTATCTTACTTTCAGGTTTAGGATTTCCCTTCCTCAGGCTTCATAGGACACTTTTTGTTCAGGCAACACTCTGAATAAATGACTAACCAATGTGGAAATGTTACAAAGGCATTCATTGAAAAAAAAGTTATTGAGCTTCTTCTGTGTGCCAAGAACATTGTTGAACCTTGGACTATAAGATGCTGATAGGCCTCAAAAGACACTAAAGTAAGGTGAGTCTGGCTTGAGATCATTTCTCTTCTCTAAGACTCAGTTTTCTCCTTTAAAATGAGAGGAAGTAGAGTACTGACTCTCACCTAGGCTTTTGAGTGTATGCATATCATTTTGCCAAGTGTTTGGCAAGAGACGAATATGCGATGATGCTTATTAAATACTTTCTTGAAATGTCAGTGCATTGTATTTTCATGCCAGCGTGTAACATGTGGGAATAGGCTTCTTAATTCCATTTAACACACAGTGACATTAGCTACTGATTTAATGAGGAAAGTACACGTTGTACTTTCCTATTTAGCAAAGGGTTTTGCATTCAAGGTATATCAAAGGAGCACATTGCCATCACATTGCCATGGGTAGTTAGATTCAGCACAGTCATATGGCAGAGCAAAGGTCATAGCAATCAAGCAGATGACCTGTGGTATCTCAGGGAGGCATACAGAAAGGCATTTTGGGAAGCTGCAAAGGGGTTAGCCACTGGGCAGCAAACATGTCTCCAGTAAATGGCGGCCTTAATACCTCAAATCCATTTACAGTGCCTATTATTTGACACTCTTTCAAAATCCAGGGAATGTGTTTTGCAGTGACCTTAGATAAAAATGAGGGAAAGCAAATAGAGTAACTATTAACATAATTACAAAGAGACCTGTTTGATCTGTGCTTCATATGCCCATATGGCTGGGTATTCAGTGGACTTCAGTAGTCACTGCTCTCCTAATAAGCCCTGTTAATTAGATAATAGGAACATTCTCTCATTGTGACAACAGAGTTTTCTAACTCGATCAAATTAAACCAAGCTAATGTTGTTAAGCATTGAGATTCCAGATGGCCCCTAAGGTACACTCTGGTATGCAGGCATGGGAATCAGTGCCTTGGTAATCCATGATCTACTTTTTTGAGCTGGAAAAGCTGTTTTGGGAAAAGATTATTTGGAAACCAAGGAATCAATATCCATTGTCTTATTCCCTGTCCAACAAAATTAGATAGTTAGATATTTGTATGCATGTTTGAAATTTTGTATTTACATGTCTGTGTGTAAATTTATATGTGTAAAAAGGAGCTCATCCTCTCAACCCAATGCTTTTGAAGAGTGTGTGCTCCAGATCGAAGAGCAATTTGATGGTGTAATATTCACTGACTTATTTTTATCTCCATCTTGGCAGATTTTTAAAAGACAGAATATTAGAGCTGGAATGGGGTTTGGAATTTAGATAACCAACACATTCCATTTGTATATGAGAAGACTAAGTACAAGAAAGAAATACTGGTATAAGATAAAAAAATAAGTTAGTGTCAGAACCAGGAGTTAGACACTTTCCTCCTCTTGAAGAGCTAATCATCTACTTTTATTTTTTAAAATAACATCTTCATTGAGATATAATTTACATGCCATCATATTCATGCTTTTAAATTGCACCATTTAGTTGTTTTCACTGTCCTTTTCCGGCAATATCGGATACTATGCCACCTACTCATCAGCACTTTTCATGTCCAGAGACCATATTTAAGATCTGAGAACAAAAGCCTCCAGTGGAAGCCTTGATGATAATGAGATGATCATATTTTTTAAATGTAAGCCATCATTATTCACCAAAAACTACGCTAAGTTCCAGTTCATGCATTCAACAAATTCTTTTGGGCACTGCTATGTGCCAAGCACTGTTCTAGGCACTTTTTATAAACCAATGAGCCAAACAAAGATCCCTGCCTTTGTGATGCAGGGGAAGAGAGAAATACACAACGTGTCAATTATATGACATTTTGAAAGATGCTAAGTGCTGTAGGAGAAGAAAAAAAAAAGAAATCAGAACTGAGTAAAAGGGCTAGGATGTCTGGATTTGTGTGGATGGGGATAAAGAGGAAAGATTAGAATTTTGAAAAAGAAGGTCAGTGTAGGCCTCACTGTGGAGGTGACATTATACATTTAAATGCTTAGAATAATCTTTTGAGGATGCACTTAAATATGTATTATTAACCTCTTTTAAAATTAGTTCTATTGAAATATAAAACACATAAGCGCGCAAGCGTGTGCATGCACACACACGTATATAAGTCAATAAATTTTCACAAAGTGTATATGCCTGCTAACATTGCTGTTTTTTTTTTTTAAGGTGATGAAAGAGAGAGTAAGTAATGAGCCTAAGACCACATCACTAGTAAGTGCCAGAGCCTGAATGTAAACTCAGGTGACTCATGAAGTTAGTACTTTCCTATTAGCTCAGGTTATCTCAAGGAAGAGAGCCGAAGGCTATACTTCAGACTTGGAAAACTGCATAGAAAGAGAGGTGGAAAGGATGTCATATAGAGTAGCTGGACTGTTGTACTAAACAGAAGTATTTCAGCATTCTCAATAACAGAGGAAGGGAATTTTGAACCAACTCTCTGGGGCATTCTTTTAATGGAAATATACAGGGGGCTGCTGTTTCTCAGAGTTGCCACAGAGTGGCAGTGCTTTAGAGCTTAACTAAGTCAGCAATTGCATTCCAAAGTCCCCAGTTCAGCCCTTTTTAGGCCTTTAAAACAAATCACAGGCTCTTATATAGAAAAACACATAAATTTGTATGAAATTTACTTTTGTTTGAAAATTACAAATACAAACAGGCAATGCAACAGTCTTTGCTGCATATGCAATAGATATTTCATTTATTTTAAGAAACAAAATGCAATAATTGCATAAAATTTGCAATTAAAGCTGTACCATAGGCTTTTTTTGTTTGTTTGTTTGGCTATGCCAGAGTATCTGATGACAAATCAACACTTTTGCCAGGAAAAATTAGAAAGACCAGATTGGAAATAAAAAAAAGACAAATGTTTGAAGACATTGGAGACATCTAAGGTTTGAAGGGTAAAGATCTAAGAGAAGGTAGGCTCACAGAAGAGAATTTACATGTTTTGTTATTCACTGAGACCCAAATTGCATCAAAAGACATTTGTTTATTCCTTAAATACATTGGGCAAGAAGATAAGGAACCAAACCAACAGCTGAAATTTTAGTGGAGCTTTTGATGCTCTCAGTGTATTAGGAGGACCATCTTTGGAGTTTGAGATCTGTCAGTGCAGAAGAACGCAGGGTAAACACACTGAGAGTGGGAGTGAGCTAGCAGCTAAGGGACCTGCATCTTTTTCAGCCTAAAATTCCTCCTTAAGCCAGCTCAGTTACTCATTAGACGGTATTGATTTGCCCCTGCTTGCCAGAGGGATAGTCAGGGGATAATCAAATCTTCTGGAAGGAAGACAACATCCTTCAAAGCTTCTATGGCATTTTAAACACAATGTCTGCCATTCCATCAACACTTAGGAGGCTAAATTAAAGTAAGATCAAGATAATGGGGGAAAAAAAGTGGACCCTTATGTGATCCAGATAATGAATTTGCTACGTGAACTTTAATATATAAGATTAATTAATATTGAAGAGAAGAAAAATATAAGATGAAACGTTCTACCAAAGAACTGAAATCTTTGAAAAATAAGGACTGAAACAAATTCGAGACTAGGAAAAATAATAATTGAAATTAACAATTACCAACACCACAACAAAAACAAAAGAAATAATTAACCAGTTTATTGGACCCAAATGAAGACAGAATAAGTGATCTAAAGGAAAAGCTGTAGAATATATACAAATGAAACTCACAAAGAGTGTAAAAAGGAAAACAACAATAAAAATGTTAGCAGCAAAAAAGTCAGCAATGTGTAAGATAGCTGTGGTACATGGTGAAAATACCTGATGTGTATGTCATTGGAGGCCCATAGGGGGAAGAAATAACAAGCCACAGGTGTTTTACTTAAAGTAAAGGCCAAGACATTATAAAAAACTGATCAAAGACATTATCTTACAAGTTCAAGACATTCAGAGAATCTAAACAGGATAAACATGAGAAGAAACCACTCTTTGTCACACTGCATTCAAACTGTTGAGCACCAAAGACAAGAAGCAAACCTTAAAAGTAGTCCAGGGTAGAGGACAAGAGAGATCTACAGAGTAACCATAATACTTTCGTCTGACTTCTAAATTGAAAAGACAGAAGCCACAGTACAACTGGATGCTACATTTTATGTGCAGAAGGGAAATAACTGGCAAATTATATGTGTATGCTCAGAGACAATATTTTTCAAACATTAAGGGAAAACAAATTAAATTTCCAACATACAAAAACATACAATTTGTTGTCAGAAAACAAACACTGAAAGAAGTACTAAGGTGACTACTTCAGTGGGAAGCCACACACATGCAAAAGTGTAGCAGGAAGGAGTGAAGGGGAAAAAAAAGTAACTATGTAGCAGAATCTATACAAACATTGATTACACAAATAATAATTTTTTGAAGTTTAGAATTTAATTGAATTTAATAATACAAAAGCTAAGAAAGTGTTCTGTGGAGGAAAAAGATGAAAAGATCCTAAGATTATATTAAAAATGATAAACGCATTCATTTATGTTAGGCTCTGATAAGTCAAGGTGTATATAGTGAAACTAGTATAAAAGTTGTAGGTAGGACATGGTGGCTCACACCTGTAATTCCAGCACTTTGGGAGGCAGAGGTGGACTGATCACCTGAGGTCAGGAGTTCAAGCGACAGGTATTATGTGTGTGGCTTCAGTCTGGCGAACACGGTGTAATCCTGTCTCTACTAAAAATACAAAAATCAGCCAGGAGCAGTGGTGCATGCCTGTAATCCCAGCTACTTGGGAGGCTTAGGCAGGAGAATTGCTTGAATCTGGGAGGCAGAGCTTACAGTGAGCTGAGATTGTGCCACTGCACTTCAGTCAGGGCAAGAAGTAAAACCCTATCAAAAAAAAAAAAAAAAAAAAAAAAAAAAAAAAAAAAAAAAAAAAAAAAAAAAAAAAAAAAAAAAAAAAAAAAAAAAAAAAAAAAAAAAAAAAAAAAAAAAAGTAAATTACTGTAACTACAAAGCTAATAAAGGGAACATGAATTCTTTTTAAAAAATTGATTAATCAAACAGAAGTTAAGAAAGAAAAGACAAAAGGAACAAACAGCATGTGAGAAAACTCCTAGGCGAAAGGAGAATTCAAATGAAAATTAGAAACCATGTTGAAATGGAAGAGTAATGTAATGTGACATATCAAGATATATGTAATACAATAAAAGAGCTTAAAGGAAAATTTATAGCCTAAATGTATACATTTTAAAAGTATACAGGCTTAGTGTCCATGATTTAGCCTTCCATATCAGAAGAAAAAAAGAAAAGAAACAAAGTAAAGAAATCAATGTAATGGGGAATACTTTTTTAATAGAGAACACTAGTAAATTCAGTTTCAGGAAAAGAATAAAGGGCATCATTAAAAATTCCACAGATGTTGAAAAGAAAAGAGAACATTACAATCAAATAAATTTGACAGTTTTAAGACAAATTAGATGAAACTGATAAATTTCTTGAGAAACAGGTTAGCAAAACTGAGGAGATATAGAAATCTATCAAATTTTATAAATTATGTTACCTAGTAGACTTTTTTAAACAATAATTTTGTAAAATTTAAATATGTAAATAAATTATCAAACTAACAAAAACCTCTAGTTCAAATAATCTTACTGGTTTACCCAAACATTTGAAAAAAAAATAGCAACAATCTTATACAACTTTTCCAGAGAATTAAAATTCAGGTAATACTTCCCATCACAATACATGTGATCAATGCATGTTTGTTATCAAAGCAAATATATGACAAACATAGAATTAACATATCAATGTTTCTTATGAACATAGGTGAAGTAATCTAAATTATTTGTACAAAATACTAGCAAACTGAACTCAAAGATTTATAAAATTTATAGTATATTATGACCAAATGAGATTTAATTCAGGAATACACATATAGCATAAGATTTGAAAACCAAGCACTGTAAATTTTTACACTAAAACATAAAAAAATAAAGATACAATATCAAAATTACATGATTATAGATACTGAACAAATGACATAATTCAACAAGCACTTATACCAAAAGAAAGGTTAACAAAGTAGAGATAAAATTAATATTTTTAATGCAGTGTATTTTAAAAATCACCAGCGATTTTCACATGAAATAGTAATACAAGTTTTATCCTGTACTGAATTTGCCTACTGGTCAAAGATGTATGCTATGTATTTTTGCCATTTTACTGAAAGTCCTAGACAGTGAAATTAGGCAAAAATTTAATACGTGAATGAAGAAATGAGTAATAAACCAAAAAGAATAAAAATGAAAGGTATAGGAATTAGAAAAGATGAAACGATTATATTATTTACATAGGCATGGTTGAGTAAATAGAAAATCCAAAAAGATTCATATGATTGTTAGAGCTTAGAAGCTGTTTAATGTGAGCTTTATATAAAAATAAATTCTTATATAGTGATACATGTATATCATGTATTCCTGTATAAAAGTAATAAATGTTAATACATAAATAATATATAAATATTTTACTTATTTATGTTCATATAAAATATAAATAAGTAAAATATAAATGCTAGCATCTAAAATAGAATAGGAAATACCAAAGACCAAATATAAACAAAATTTACAAAGTGCTTTCACAGAACATTATAGATTATTACTGAAAAAATTTCAGAAGATTCCATGAATAAAGGGATACACAATACTTCCAAATTGGAAATTTCAAAATTGTAAGATTGACTCAAATGATGTGTAGGTTCAATTTAATGCTATTAAGAACTCAAGAAATATTCCATTGTAAATTTAAAAGCTGCTTCTAAAATTTATCTGGAAATGAAGAGTACCTAGCATAGCCAAAATAATCTTTAAAAGCAAAACCAGTGAATTCACATTACCAGATATCCAGACTCACTATAAATCTGAACTAATAAGTTTACTGTGGTATTAACACAGGGATAGACAACTGGATCAATGTAACAGAGCAGAGCCCAGAAGGAGACCTGACAGATTACCAGACCTGCACTATAGTTGCTGTTGCCATCCAGTGGGGAAAACAATGGTCTTCACAATAAATGGGGCCGCTCAACTGGATATTCATACTTAAAAATATATATATCACATCACATCTTGAAACAAAAATTAACTCCAATAGATTGTACATGATAAAAACAAAACAGTGCAACTGTATAGTAAAAAATATACAATGGAATGTTTTTGACCTTGGGGCAGACTAAAATTGCTTAGGTAAACCATGAATAATACTAACTAAAGTGTAAAGATGGATAAATTATAATTGAGCATTAAGAGTTTCAGTTTACGAAAAGATGCCATTAAGAGAGTAAAAAGACAAGTATGAGAGTGCACGTACACAGGCACATACACACACCTTATATTTGTAATGAAGAGCTACATTTCAATAAAAGAAGAGACAATTTAGTTAAAAAAAAAAAGGCTTGGCAAAAGACTTCAGTAGGCAATTTCCCAAGAAGATATCCATATAACCAAAAAATAATTAAGAAAGAACTTATCAACATACACATCAACAAGAATAGATACAATTATATATATAATATATATATTATATATATACAATATATATATAATATATATATAAACATACACACACACACACACACACACACACACACACATATATATATATATATATATATATATAAACAGCAGACACCAAGTTGTTGATGAAGATATGCAAAATAACCCTTATACAATAAAGGAGAAATATAAAATTTTAAAACTACTTTGGAAAATTCTGAGATAATATTTATTGAAGTTGGATATACATATCCACTGTAATTGAGTTGTTTCATTCTAGGGGCATTCCAACAGAAATGTGTGTATATGTGCACTAAAGTGTCATTACAAAATTTACACCTTTAGTTTACAAAATTTATTAGCAACACTATTCATAATACCCCGAAATTGGAAACTTCTAGAATGCCCATCAGCAATAGGATGTATCAGTTGTAGACTATTCACATATTAATATACCATACAGCAAAGAGAATGAACAAACTTCTGTTCTCTGCAATAATATTGATGAATCTCATTTTAAAAACTGAGAAGAAACCTAACCCAAAAGATTATGTGTTATACACATCTACACATATATCAAGTTCAGCGTTAAGGCAAAATAAACCATGGTGTTAACAGTCAGAAAGGTCCTGCTCTTTAAAGAGAGGTGGAATGAATTGGGAGGGGGTGGTGTTAAGCATGATGAGGGCTGATGATGTTTTCATTTTTAGATTTTGGGGTACTTGTGTTTGTTAGTTACATGGACATTACATGTATAATGCAGGGGGACTAGGTTTCTAGTGTCCTAATTTTTGATTGGGGTGATATTTACACAGATATTTTCTCTTTGTGAAAATTCCTCAAGATGCACATGAAAGATTTTTGCACTTTTCTGTATTTATGCTTGAGTTAAGTAACTGGTTTAGCTTTACAAGTATAATATAATCAGTATCATCTCATCACAAGTTTATATATTCATATTTAAACTAATAGTCATTGTTAAATAGTGCATAATATATACTATCAAGCTTACAGTTTAGTATTTATAAACGTGGGCTCTGAAAGAAGATTGTCTGGGATTGGATACTGGCTCCTTCAATTATTATATCTGGGATTGAAGGAAATGTACTTAACCTTCCAGAGACTCAGTTACTGTAAAATTGAAATACTCATCATTTCTTTCTCATAGGGAAGTTTTAGAAATAAATGAAATGAACTTGCCAAGGGCTTCATATATCATAAGTATTTTGAAACACTGATTGTTATTAATTACTGCAAAAACATAGATTCTGATCCCAGTTTTGTCGGTGTGTAAGTTGAATGACCTTTATCAAGTTATACCCTGGGCTTTTATAGCCTCTTTAATTCAATAACAGGATGATTTAATAAGTTCACAGAATATGTGATAATTAAATCTGAGCCACATAGAAAGTGTTTTATAATCTGTAAAACTATAATAACAAAAGGTATTATTTTAAGATATCTTTTTTTTTTTTTTTTTTTTTTTTTTTTTTGGGGTTTTTTTTTTTTTTTTTTTTTTTTTTTTTGAGACGGAGTTTCACTCTTGTTACCCAGGCTGGAGTGCAATGGTGCGATCTCGGCTCACCGCAACCTCCGCCTCCTGGGTTCAGGCAATTCTCCTGCCTCAGCCTCCTGAGTAGCTGGGATTACAGGCACGCGCCACCATGCCCAGCTAATTTTTTGTATTTTTAGTAGAGACGGGGTTTCACCATGTTGACCAGGATGGTCTCGATCTCTTGACCTGGTGATCCACCCGCCTCGGCCTCCCAAAGTGCTGGGATTACAGGCTTGAGCCACCGCGCCCGGCCTTAAGATATCTTTTATTACAAAGATACATAAAATATAAGACATTAAGAAGAAGAAACAGTAATATCATCATCTGATTATTCAGAAGATGTTATGCATAACTGCCAATGTTTTCTGATAAAGTCTGTAATAGTCAACAAATAAAAATTAGCATAAACTACAGGTATGTGGGAAATATGCACGACAATGAAAATGACAGAAAAGGCCAACATAAAGATTAAAATCGACATTATGGAATATTAAGATAGTGCAATTTGTTACTTGCATTTCATAGCCACTTCAAACAGGGTCCAAAATAAAAGGAAGTAGAGATTTTGTTCTAGAGTTATAGCTGAGAATTTTTTGCTTTCAATTTCTGTTTTGACGACCTCCATTTAGGTACTAAGATACAATTGACTGTAAGCCTAAGATGAATGCATATATACACCTGCTAACTGAGAAAGATGAGTTGGTACTTTCCATGACTTTCAATTGTTAGTATTTTGACAGCACAAGATGTATAATTGAGGGGAAACTGGGCTTTCTCCTGCTTCATACAAAGCCTGTAGTTCTATGCACTAATTTATTTTAATTGATGTATACTTGGCAAATGCTAATCTCCAGGGTATATCTAATGCATGGCTATGACAAAAAACTTGACTCAGATCACCTGCTTCTGTTTCTTTCTTTTCTTATTTTGTAATGAACTACAAAAGTTTGGAAATACGCACACCTCCCCTGTAAGTCATCTCCTCCATAAACATCATGCATTACATTTCTATTCAAAAACCAATCTTCACTTTCAGAATGAGGGTCATTATGAACTCCAACATGCAACTGAGATTTAGGATGACACAGTGTAAAAATTTTACATTCTACTTTCAATTATTAAACATTAATTCAATGCCAAAAAAACAGAGATACTACAATATACATAGAATGGTGATTCATAGATAACAAAGACAAAAACAATTGTAGTATGTTTTAGAAAGGAAGAAAACAATATAAATGATAAAATAATAAAGTCGCGTAAAAAAATGAGGTGCCTTATAATATGAAAGAGAGAACAATCAGCGTATCATGGCATCTGATTGACAAATGAGATAAGGACGTCTGTAAATTCTTCTCAGTATTCAAATTCAAATTATTAGTATATAACTAAATAGAAAGATTAAAAGTATTTTGGAAATGTAACATCTTTTTAATATTTTGCCCTTAAAAAATAAATGTTCATTTCCTTCCAAAAATTAATTAGAAGAGATTTTCATTATAAATGTAATAGTTTCTTGTTAAAAATTAAATTGCTAGGCCAAGTGTGGTGATTCACATCTATAATCCCAGCACTTTAAGAGGGAAAAGTCAGTGGATCGCTTGAGCTCAGGAGTTTCAAATCAGCTTGAGCAACATGGTGAAACCCCATTTCCACCAAAAACACAAAAAACTTAGCTGGGTGTGCTGATGCATACCTGTAGTCCCAGCTATTCAAGAGGTTGAGGTGGGGGGATTGCTTCAGCGGGAGAGGCAGAGGCTGCAGTGAGCAGACATCCTGCCTCTGCTCTCTAACCTGGGAGATAGAGCAAGACCCCATTTCAAAAAAAAAAAAAAAGGAAATACTATAGAAATCTATGATTTTAAGTTATTTCTCTTTAGTGCTATCCTAAAGGAATAATTAGTGTTAATGGTAAAAAATCTCAAGATTTATATCTATACGTGTGTGTGTGTGTGTGTGTGTGTGTGTGTGTGTGTGTGTGTGTATGAAATACATGATTTGGAGTTCATATTAATATACTACTTAAAATCTCATGTGTATAATACATAATATAAATTGAACTTTAATTATAAGAATGTAGGTATCTATATCACTGTTTTAACTGCACAGCATTTTAGCTTATATATAAGAATTTATAGAGCCCCTCATTGATAATCATATATATTTCAGTAATACATGTTTATTTGGCTGTTATGATTCCTATAGTAATTTAAAATATCAGGTATAAAAATAAATAATAAATCAGTAGTGAAAGTTAGTGTGTTCCAATTTATAAGTTAGGAGACATGAAGGAGGTATTTATCTTCTTTGGGCTTTAGATTTATAATTTATTTAATAGTTACATATGAGAAAATTGGAAGACATGATTTAAGGGTCATCTTTTTGAGGCAATCTATGAATTTATTGGCCACTTTTTAAAAATAAATATATGTTTCAAATTATTTGTAATAGTCCTTTATTTAACAGCAGCCCATTTAATACATACGTAATTTGATGATATATAAGAATATATACAATCAATGTTAAATATGTAAAATAGATGTAAAAGTATAAATAGGAAATATAAAAATTAGAATGGAAGGTAAAGCCTCAGGGAAATCATATTTCAAGGCTGCATGTCAGAGTATACTGCACTGAGACACAAATGTGGCTCTTAGTTGTTTGGAAGTCAGAACAGCAAAGAAAACAGAGTCAGCACAGAATACCCTGAGAAAATTACAGTATCCTGAGGATATTTCAAAGTAACGAAAGAGAAACACAAATATTCACAGATACACATACACAGGCACACACACACACACAAACTACAAAAGTGAAAAATGTTTCTAAGTAACTAAAGATTTAGTTTGTTCTCTTTCCTAGTTACCAGTTCTAATCTATGTGGTTTATTCATCTAACCACAAACAGTACAACAGTCAGAGTATATGAGTTCAGCAAAAAGCACTTTAGAAATGACTTTTCATAAAGGGAAATTTTGGACAGGCTAAAGGTAAATGGAGGAGTTACTATAGTCCATGAACCCAAAGGTGGGAGTGGGATTAAAATGAACATAGTTTATTTGAATTTCCTGTGGTTATTGTGGCTACTTAGAATCTCAGATGACTCCAGTGAGCTGGAACCTTGCACCAGCTGCTCTGGTTGGCATGCCATTCACCTGAGTTGTGGCTGAAGGAATTGAGCCAGAAAAGCTGGGGTTATGCTGCCCCCTAAAATGGGAGACCACTGGTGAAAAGAGATCTGAAAAGTGGTTTCTCAGAGAGATGTGATTGGCATTGGGCTGTGATGGTGACTGCGGTAGCAATGGTTTTAGAAGAGACAATTTGGAAATAATATAACTATTTTTTAAATCCAAAAGTTATAAGAAATGGTGGAAAGCTCAGTTGTATCCCAATACTGGGAAAGATGATTGGCTACATTACGTGTAGTTGGCCTCTGACACAAAGAATTCATGAAATGAAGGGAGAAAACCGGCAACAATAAAAATTTTAAAAGATATTTTTGATGGATCATCAATTACTACAATTTTACCTTAGTTGCAAGCTAGATAGCTGTTTATGGTTTCAGTTCAGACATCCACAGACAATATGATAACAATATTAATGACGATAAACAAATCCAAACAGGTAAAAACACAAAACAAATAAATCCTGTGGTATTTTCCAGAGCCATGGAAATTCCTTTTGTGCACATGGGCTGAGATGCTCAATTAATAAGATCTTCATCCTGAAAATTACAAGTATTTTAAAAAGTGTGTTCCAACAGCATACAAGGGGTGAATAAATTATTAAAAATATATATTACATTTCTTTATTTCATAACCTTTCTAAAACACTTGGAAATCAGAAAGGCATGTAAAAAGCAAAAATTAGCATAAAACTGAATGTAGAAATCAAGAAATCAAAGGAAAATAAAATCATTAAAAAATCTGCATGGAATAAAAAAACATTTCAGCCACATCTGTTTTGTTTCCTCCATAAAATATAAAGAAAATATGGTTTTATTGAATTGACAGAAAATATACAGTAGATTATCGTCTTAGAGATGAAAGAAAAACGTGGATGAGAGGTAAACAGAAAAAAAAGGAATTAAGGAAGTGACTATATTTACTATATCTGTAAATGTTTATCAGTGGCACAAATTCTGCACATAATTGACTTAAGAATATGGAAACCAGTTTAAGGAAGTATCTCAGAGTAAAAATAATTAGAGATTAAAATTAAAGAGAATTATTGTCATTAGTTTATTTCACTTATTCAGGAAAATTGAATGACTGGAAGGGTAGGTAGTAGCTGGTCAACATTTATACAGAGTATTGCTCTTTGGTACAGAAAAGCTTAAATCTACAGCCTGAATGATCACAGTATATTGTGACCAACCACTGAAACAGGACTATCGAGTGTTGATCACTTAATGAAAATTTCAAATTCAAGGCTGAAGAGTTAATTTAACAATTGTGTGGAAAATATTGGATTAAAAAAAATCTTGCTTCAGACTTATGTGCATTACTAGATGCCAGAACATAACTTCTCCTCACAGTCAAATTTTGATTCCTATGTAATAACAATACAAAGAGATGTCTAAGCTCTTCAATCACTTAGAAAATCTGATTACTATAGGCTTTCCAGAAAGGAAAAACTAAAGCAACAACAGTTGCAGAGATTTAATCTCGCTAATGGATGGATGAATCAAATTTAAGACCCCAAGAAGAGTGTAGGTATCTTTGTATGATAAAATGATGATACAGAATGAAACCATTAAGAGAAATAATAATTATTTAATGATATCATTGAATATATTATTAAAAAGCTGAAAATACAATAAGTTTTAAAGTAGTACTATTGCAGGACTTTCCCTTAGTTTAGCTAAAAACGAGATTCTTGTCCCAGGCCACGACAAATTCAGGTTCGCAATTTGAATGGTGAGTAAGACAGGGTTTTGTTGGGTGAAAAGGAAGAAAAGGAGCAAACAAAACCTCTCCTCAAGGCCAGAGTTCCTCTCGGTGCACTTCCAGCCTCCTCCTTTGTATCCCTGCTTCCCCAAAGGAAGAGGCTGAGCCAAGCTCCTCCCCCTGGCAAATAGCGGGAGTTTCCTGAGGCGCCACCCTGGCACAGGCCAGCTGGAGTTTTGCCAGAAAGCTCCTCCCACCTGTCTGTCTCAGTACTTGTAAGAACTTTTATTTTAGGCTCAAGGGTACATATGTAGTTTTGTTATATAGGCAAATTGCATGTTTCAATCCAAAGATGGAGGTGATCTGTGGGTGGCTTTTGTAGTTCTTTTTTTCTGGGGCCATATCTTCTTAATTACATCAGTGAGAAATAATAGACCCTAAACACCATTTAGGCAACTTATCATCTATGAAATTAAGATGATAGTCTTAAATCTAAATTGCAAAAAATTGTGTATCTGATTATAAGTTTTTAACAGAGTATTTTTATAGCGAATAGCAGAAAAGACATAAAAGATTACTCTTAGGCAATGGAAGATATGAACTTACGCCAAATGCTAAGACTTACTAGCAATTCTGGCTTAAATATAGGGCATATCTTAGTTTTTATGGACAAGATAAATTTTAAGTTTTTCTATTTTTGTTACCCAAGTATCTCCATTCTATTCACTAAAAAATGTTTTATGGTAGAAATAAAATGTAGATAACCTAACATTTAACAATAGGATAATTATTTTTACATAATTTTATTGCTTATCTTATCTCTCACAAAGTATCAGCAGGGTCTGAATGATGGCCCTTGGGTCTCTCATGTGACGTGTGTGTGTGTGTGTGTGTGTGTGTGTGCACGCGCATGTCTGGGTGGAAGGGGTTTGGGAGGGAGAAATGTTGTAAAAGGAAATTGATGAAATTGGGTACATTTTCTGATTTACACTCACCCAAATCCACTTGGATTTAGCAAATAGAAGAAGAAAGAGGAGGAGGCAAGTGTATAGATAATTTTGGCTAGAATTTAAAAATTACATTCTGAGAAGTGAGAAACCAATTTAGGAGTATAGATGGGGCTAGAGTTTTAAGAGCTTTAGATATAGGTCATTGAGCTTACATGTTTATCAATTTTAGGTTGGTGTTTCTTAACAATATCTTCCCCTTTCAACCTTGACAACATATCTGCTATATAGTGTCCCATATTTGAATCCCTTCTATGAACATTAATTAAATATTTAAAAAATAAGATAAAAAGAGGATCTATGAGGTCCCCTTTTTTCTCTCTAACTCGTCTTGATATGTTAGGTAATACTCAAGTTGAGAACTGCTATGTAAAATAATAGTAAATACCCCATTCTTACAAACATCTTACTCAGGAAAAACAAAATGCTAGCTGTGTTATTTGAATAAAATGAGTAAGTGTGTGGCCAAAATAGTGTTTTATGGTTTTTCAATTGCTTGTTTACTCACACTGAAAGATAAAAACATCAGAAAGCAAAGGGCATGATATGGCTTTTTAGACAAGAGTTAGCAAGCTCATTCTTCTTGGTTTGCCTGAGTTAGTTATGATTTACGTTCATTTTCTTGTTGTAAACCCTTTCATTCTCAAAATGTAGGCTAGGTGTGGTGGCTCATGTCTGCAATCCTAGTACTTTGGGAGGCCGAGGAAGAAGGAACACTTGAGCCCAGGAGTTTGAAACCAGCCTGGGAAACACAGTGTGACCCTCATCTCATTAAAAATAAGTCCCAAATTATAAGCTATATTTTCACCCTAGCAAAAAAACAAGCTTAGCAATTTTTTCAAAATATTTTAACATAGAATAAAAGATGATGTCAAAATTCTATGTATATGGATATTTAGATACATTTTAAAGCCTCAAATAAGTCTATTAAATATATAAAGACATATATAGAAATCCAATTTAGAACAAATTTTTAGTTTAAAGCTATTTTCCTCTTTTAATTGTTTGTCTTTGGAATGAACACCTTTAATTATTTGACATGTGATTTAACCGGCTCATCTTTCTTATGTTTGCTATTAAGCACTTTTTCCTGCTGTGTCAAATTTAACATGTTCTAGTTACAAGCCAGAATGTGGCAAGGAACAGTATAAGTATCCAGAAATCTGGGTTCTGGCGTTTAACTGAGTTATGCTTCTGTCCCATGAGGACTTCTACATTTAGACCCAGAGAACTAATATCCAATGAAACTGCATCCTGGAAGGCATATGGGCAGCTCAAATCTGTGACTTCTTTCTTCCTACCAGTGATCTCGAGGCTGTACTTAGCATGTTCTCATGATATTATGGTAGAGAACTGATGCTTTTAAATTGAATTACTTGCTCTGGGGCCCCACTATACTCAAAAATGAAATGACATATTTGTGCGATCTTTCTAAAAGACAATTTTTCATACATAGAACACAATTTGCAAGTGAGAATGTTACTACAAACAACGACACCACCAGTAACAATAACAGCCTGTGACTAGTAACTCTATATTCAGAATTTCATCTGAAGAAAAGAAGTTGAATAGCACACTAAGAGCTTCCTGTGTGAACATAAATCACAGTAAATATTTTCTAAAATAAATAAAATGAAAGAGAAAAAAAGGAATGGGTGGCTACAAAGAGAAATAACTTCAAATATCTCAAAATAGGAGAATAATTATTGAATAATTTATGTTAAGTCATTAAATATCATGTTTATAAACAGTGCATTTTATAGAAAAATTGTAATGGCATAAATATCTGTGCCTATGCAAAGTTAACACAGAAAAAGAAATTCACATTTTCTGTACACTAAGAATTCTGATGGTAAAATTGTGGGCATTATTTTTTTTTCCATATGCTTCTTAAGAACTTTCAAATTGTCTATAATGAGCATTAGCTGTATAGTCAGAAATTTAAAATATTATTTACAACATAGGTATTTTTTATAATAAAACTGTATAAAGAAGTGGCATTTTATTGTCCAAGGTATTTATTGTAAACCAACCTGCTATTTACAACTTAAATGTGGGGAAAATATTCCATGCTGTTGAGTTCAGTGTGATTGAGTTCACCTGTGTGATATAAAATGCATTTTCTATTAGTTTGTGTGGCCATAAAGTCAATAAAAGGAACAGCAGTCTTCCCCATAGAATGCTCACCTACTGTAGTTTTCAGCTTATTATATAGCAAAGAGGAACAAAATACTCATAGTAACAATGTATTTTTAATAGGTTCTCAAGCTGTCCCTTTTACAAAGAGTGGTGGCTGAATACAGATGTGGCCGCTGTGAAGTTTTATACGGGTGGATGGGCTGAACAAAAACCAGGTAGGGAGACATTTATCAAACACAAATGCGTGGGCTCTTCAGGCGTACAGCCTACTGATTTTCCACTGGGTTACTAGTTCTGTTTTCCCTGAATGTGGTCCAAATGTTATGGGCAAAATGCTTTTTGGAAAGCAACACAAAGATTATCAAACATAAGTGTTAGAAGTAAAAAAAAAAGGATATGCAAGAGAATTGATTAATTCACAAAAAATCATTGCAAAGGCAAAGGGTAAACATCATCATAGATTCAGATGAGGTAGGTGCTCATCAATTTTAATTTAACATTTTAAATGTATGTTTAAGTTTAAAATGGGATATAATGACCTACAATTACTTTTGGAAATCGTGTTTCCTCCTCCTAGTGGCTGGATATGAGATTTTAAAATTTCCTTTGTCCCATTCAAATCCTACAATTTGAGAGCTTATTCCAATATTCTCTTTTACTAGAAGATGGTATAGAGTCCTTCAAGCCAATTAAATGGTGTCTAGGTGAAGCAAAGATTGTCAACTAATGTAAACTATAGTGATTGGGCAGTTAAAATTAAGGAAGGAGGACTTAATGTATGCTGTCTCCAATTTGTAGTTTATCTTCCAATGTTTTAATTAGGATAAGTGCTAAAAAATATTTATCTCCTATAATAAAATGCAATAGTGTTAGAGGGTATTTAATGGTAATTTACTCTTTTAATACATGGAGACAATAGGAAGTGGTGAGGATTATGGCAAATTAGAGAGAATTTCTATCTAAGAGAAGGTAGGGAGAATACCATTCAGTTCAGTGGTGTGAGAGCTCCGGATGTTTTAGGAAATCCTCAAATCCAAGTCAACATTGAGAATAAGGAAATTTTACTTTACAACATAATCTAAGGTGGATTTTTACACTGTAAAACAAAATAGAGTATGATGTGTGGAACATTTATTTACATTCCCCTACCTGACACTTGAATATGGGACTTACATGTGGATGGTTCAGAGACAGTATATTTTATGGTTAAAAGCACAAATTCTGGAGGCCAAGTTCCCATGGTAGAATTTGAACTTTGCCAGGCACAAGTAGTTTAATCTAGGGGAAAATAATTGCAGTTACTTCATATTATTGTGGGGATTCAACGAGCTAACATAAACACAATCCTTAAAAGAATACCTAGTAAGTACTAGGAATTATTTAATTACTGACTAATTGGATAATAAGAAATCTGCTAATTTTTTCTTCTGAGGGGCAAGGAAAGGTACTGTTCATTTCTTTATCTCTAGATTATAACAAAAATAGGAGCTCAGGAAAGTTTTGTGATTGTGGAATTATGAAGAAAAACAGCAGCACAGAGTTGAAAAGACCTGAGTTTCAACCACTGATATAGTACATAATAATTATGTGACTTTGGACATCATACTCTGTGAAAATTGGGAATAATGATGATACCCAACTTTAAATGAGTAGTAATGAAGATTAGAGTTAAAATATGTGCAGTAGGTAGTATGGCCTTTGCCCTTTGGTACTACCCCTGTAATTATGTTACTTTACTTGGCAAAGAAATTTTGCACTTGCAATGAAGTTGATTTTAGCGTAGAAAGATTATGGGGCTGAAGGTAGACTAGCCTCACACAAGCTCTTTAAAAGCAGTGGTTTCTCCTGCTAGTGGCAGGAACAGGCTGAGATTTGAAGCATGAGAAGATTTGATATCCTGTTGTTGGCTTTGAAGATAGAGGGGGGTTTAGAAGAAGGAATCCAGGAGGCTTCTAAAAGAAGAGAAAAATCTCCAGCTCTAAGCCAGTAAGGAAATGGGGATCACGTTATCTAGATCTGCATAGAAGGAAGTGGATTTTGCCAACAACTTGAATGAAATTGAAGATGTGTTCTTCCCTATAGTCTCTGGGTAAGACTCTAGCTGGGCTTAAACCTTGATTTTAGCCTTGTGAGAACTCCAAGCAAAGAACCCAGTTGAGCCTACATGGACTTGTGAACTCTGCCCGATTTCTGAACTGTGAGCTGCTATATGGGTGTTCTTGAAGCCACTGAGTTTATAGTAATAATTTACACAGCAGTAGAAAGCTAATATACCATGTAAATTGTGTGACACTTAGTAGCTACATATTAAATGTTAGCTATTATTGCAATTAAATATTTGCTCAGTGAATCAAGATTGAACATTTGGTGTTAAAATTCTTCCAACAGACAAAATTACCCTAGATATACTCTCACATTTATTTTCTCCTCTTTACCTTCTGAATGCTGAGATTAAAAACAGATTACAAAGACAAGAACAGTTAAGACACTGGAAGGGCTGTGGAGAAACAAAAGTAAATAAACTATTCTTAGAATAATTAAATCACTTAAGTGGATTTGACACTCTGTACCTCCCCATGCCTAATACATAGTAAGCACTCAGTAAATATTTACAAAAAGAATGTGTCCTGGGGCTAATTTCAGGCTCATGGCTTTGGCAACCCGTTTAAGACCACTTAGTTTAGCGTCTGGCAACAGAAGGTCCTCAATGACCTTAATCAAATTAATAATTAAATTGATGAAATTTTTCTGTCACCTCTTAAAACCATGGTATTCTCTCCTTCTTTATCTGCACACCACTCTCCCCTGCCATCTAATCCATAATTTTCCAAATTGTGTCTAATATTCCTGAAATAGCTGAAAGCATTGCCTAAAGTTGCTTGCTGTGGTCACACTTTCAGAGTTAATATCTCCTTTCTTTTAAAAAATGTCTTACGTTTTTTCATAATACAGAAAGTCATTTAAATGTATTGTTAGTGTCATCAGAACTTCTAAGAGTGTGATACTAAGGCAGAATGTGTAACGGCTGGTGTAAAACCATCTGAAGCTGTATCTTTTAAAATTAATTTTAAATGAAGTATTAATAATTTTGGTAAAATATATCACTACAATTATTAGAGTATATATATTTCATTTTATTAATTTAACTTTTAAGTTTCGAGGTGTAAGTGCAGGTTTGTTATATACGTAAACTGTCATGGGGGATTGTTGTACAGATTATTTTGTCACCCACATATTAAGCCTAGTACCCATTAGTTATTTTTCTTGATTCTCTTCCTCCTTTCATTGTCCACCCTTCAACAATCTCCTGTATTCATTGTTACCCTCTTTGTGTCCATGTGTTCTTATCAGTTAGCCCCCACTTATAAGTGAGAACACGTGGTCTTTGATTTCCTCTTCCTGCGTTAGTTTGCTAACAACAGTGGCTTCCATCTCTACCCATGTGCCTGCACAGGACATGATCTCTTTCTTTTTATAGCTGCATAGTATTTCATAGTGTATGTGTACCCTATTTTCTTTATCCAGTCTGCCATTGATGAGCATTTAGGTTGATTCCATGTTTTTACTGCAAAGATTCCCTTGCTGTGCAGAAATCCTTTAGTTTAATTAGATAACATTTGACAATTTCTGCATTTGTTGCTTTTGGTGTCTTCTTCATTAAATCTTTGCCTGTTCCTATGTGTAGAATGGTGTTGCTTATGTTGTCTTCTGGGATTTTTATAGTATGGGGTTTTACATACTCTTTAATCTATTTTGAGTTGATTTTTGTATATGATTTAAGGAAGGGGTCCAGTTTTAATCTTCTGCATATGGCTAGCCAGTTATCCTAGCACCACTTATTGAATAGGAATCCTTTCCCCATAGCTTGGTTTTGTCAAGTTTGTTGAATATCAGATAGTTGTAGATATGCAGCTTTATTACTGAGTTCTCTATTCTTTTCTGTTGGTCTATGTTTTTGGTTTTGTACCAATACCAGACTGTTTTGGTTACTGTAGCCCTGTAGTGTCATTTGCAATCAGGTCATGTGATGCCTCCAGCTTTGTTCTTTTTTTTTCACGGTGGGATTTAACTACTGTGGAGGTGATGTGGGAGCTTTGTTCTTTTTGCTTAGGATTGCCTTAATTATTCGAGCTAATTTTGGTCTCATATGAATTTTAAAATAGTTTTTTTTGTTGTTGTTTATTTGTGGGAAGAATGTAAATGGTAGTTTGATAGGAATTGCACTGAATCTATAATTTGTTTTGGGCAGTGTGGCCATTTTAGCAATATTAATTCTTCCTGTCCATTTATTTGTGTCATCTCTGATTTCTTTCAGCAGTGTTTTCAGCTCTCCTTGTAGACATCTATTTCTTTTTGAAAAGAGCTATAAAGATACCTTGTTCCATCTTAAGTTGAAATATGGTTAGTATTAGTAATGGTTATGATCAATAGCATATGTTCATGTTGTCATAAATAAGATTTTAAACATTAGGGCAAGGATGAGAATGAAGTAACAGAGACATTATATGTTATAGTGAAAAGAAGGCCATACTGGGCATCTGAAAAACCAGCTCACCGAGTCAAAGACACCATATTTCCCCAATCCAGAGGTTCCTGCTATAATTCATTAGTCAAAAGCCATGCTAGTGACTATATGAAAAGCCAAAGTGTTATGTTTGAGAACAAATAATCTTGTTCTTGGCAAAACTCTAGAAAATCCAATATTTTCCAATTCATTAATTAAATTTTGCACCTGTAACTCTGTCAGCAACGTAAGATTGCCCAGTGTACCCACACATGGCCTTGAGAATTTCTCCAGGCAATTTACTTCCCAATTTTAGATCCCATGTTGATGGGTGCCTAAATGCTTTGTTTCAAGCCATTTTCTCACAGCCAAATCTACCACAATCAAAAGGAAGATAGGCTTGCCTCAAATTCTGAGGGCTTCATCCCAGCAGGTTGGGTATTCCCTGTGCCCCTAGCATTTCACTAAAGGAAGATGATGGTGCATTTAGCTGCCCATCCAACTTTATTTTATACATCATTATTCTCCTTAGTAACAAAATATCAGTAATGGGAAACAATTCAGCATAAAATTTCTATGCTAAAATTCTGATTCTGCCATGTACTGTGTAAGCATATATCTTCCTATATAACATGGAAACATGATACCCCATACAGTTGTTTGGAAGATTAAATAAGATAAACACAAACACACACAGTTCCTTGTACATATAATAATAATGAGAGTAATAATAATAATTGTTTATCTTATGAAATATTTTGTACTACCTTACTAGGATGTTATTAGGCTGTTGGCACTTTAAAATATCATCTTTATTAGAAAGACTTTCAAATTCCCTTTCAATGTAAGCTAATGCAGATATTCCTAGGGAAAAAATGAGTAATTTTGAGAATTGGTTGCCAAAAATACCTCATAATACAGTATATCACCTTAGTAATTTACAACATCTTTAGGTGGTAACTCTTACAATTCCCATTTTGCAGGTGAGAAAACAGATCCAATGAAGTCACTCAAGGCCATAAGACAACAGACAGGACTATGATAAAAGCAGCAGCAGCAGCATCAATAGCAATGACAATAATGATAATCATAATCATAGCAACAACTACTAACATCTTTGGCAAGCTTGCTAAGCCCCAGATCTCTTGCCGAAATAGGTAACATGTATTGTCTAATCGTCTCATTATTTTCCCAAAAGAACAAAAATCATATTTAGATCAGTGGCTCGCAAACTGGCTGTGCCTTAGAATTAACACAAACACATTAAAAAATATCGATACTCTGCACCCATCCCCAGAGTTACTGGTTTAATTGGTCTTCGGGGATACACAGATATTGGTATCTATTTTAAAGCTCCTAGGTGATTCTAACTTGCAGCCAGAGTATAAGATTCTTGCCTTAGAGAGTTTAAGTAACCTGTTGAAAATTACTCATATGCAGAGCCTTCTCCAAACTTGCCCCTGAAAAACTCTTAAACTCTCTGTAATGCTAACTCCATATTCTTCTTTTTCACTGTGCCAGTTGCTGTCCCTTATTTCCCCAGCACATATTGTCTTGGCTGTACTACAGACGTTGGCTTCACACTGAATTCTTTTAACACCTGTTTCCACTCACTTTCCTCCCCACTGGGCACAGAAAGAAGAGAATAATTCTGAGTTTCAGCAGAGTTATTAGCACCTCCTTGTCAGACCGCATCTCACATTTCCTTGCCTATAATATGTCTCTGCTCCTCGACCACAGGGTGCTAGTCTAATACGGAAGCTGGCTGAGAAGAACACGAGGAGTCGTAAAACTTAAGTGCTAAAGTGTTTACGGTGATAGCTATTATTAAGCTGGCTTCTTCTGGAACTGCTATACTTCCCAGCCCACAGTATCAGACAAGGCAGAGTTTCCCTAGCAGGATCAATGAGATCACCTACTTCAGAGTTACCTGAAGACAGGCACACAAAGATGAATATCACATGTTCTCCCTCATATGCAGGAGCTAGAAGAGTTTATCTCATGGAGCTGGATAGGACAATGATAGTTACCAGATGCTGGTTAGGGTGGGAGTTGGGAATGAAGACAGGTTGGTTAATGGGTAAAAAAACACAGTTAGATACAAGGAATAAGTCCTAGTGTTCAATAGTGTGTGGTGACTATCATTAACAAAAATGTATTGTATATTTCAAAATACCTAGAAAAGAAGAAATGCTTTCAACACAAAGAAATCATAAAAGTTTGAGGGGATGGATGTTCTAAGTACCCTGATTTAACCACTGAAGATTGTATGTATTTTTTAAAGTATCACAGGTACTCCCCCTAAGTATGTACAATTATTACATATTAATAAAAAAAGAATTGCCGAAGGCAAAAAATGTTGAAAATGTAGATTTCTGGAGGGGAGGATCCAAGATGGCCATTTAGGAACAGCTCAGGATTGCAGCTCCCAGTGAAAGCGCAGAGGGTGAGTGGATGCTGCATTTTTATTGCCCACAGACTAGGAAATTCCCAGGCAGAGGAGCTCCACAGGTCACCAGCGCGGCTGTTTTGGCCAGCGCGGCTGCGCCGGCCGGTGCCGCTG
>NW_016107466.1:2940164-2960232 GCF_001604975.1 Cebus imitator | reverse complement strand
CCAGATGTAGGTGATGGGGAGGAAGGCAGCAAATCACACTGCCACGTGTGTACCTATGCAACAAGTTTGCATGTTCTTCACATGTACCCCAAAACCTAAAATGCAATAAAATAAATAAATGGGAAAAAAAAAGAAAATCTAGATTTCTGGGATATATCCAAATCTTCAAACTTAAAATTACTGACAGTGCTATGTGTCAACAAAATTTGGAGATGATTCCTATAAACATAAAAATAGATAAGCCTCTCTTTCAACAGAGTGTAATTCTAACCCAGCATGAGAGATTAAAACTGTGAATGACATAGATCAGAATTTCTTAAGAGCAACGACGAGATAGGAGACAAACAGGACTTACTTCCCAGCCACAACAGGCTGAAGTGAAGAAACCAGCAGGAGCCAGCATGGTGCAGAAAGCAACCTCTAGCTGCTCTCATTGCTGATTAGCGTAAGACACACCCACCAGTACCATGACAAATGCCATGGCAATGACCTGGAAGTTGTACCTCTTTGTATGGCAAAACTCAGAAGTTATCACTCATTTTCTATAGATTTATGAATAATCTGACCCTTAATTTGCATGTGTTTGAAACTGGGAATAAATGCAGCTAGTCAGCAGTCCACATGTTCACTCCGAACACACTGCCTATGGGTTAGTCCTGCTCTGTAAGGAGCAGTACCATTTCAATAAAAGCTGTTATCTTTTACTTCTGACTCACTCTTGAATTAATTCCTGACCAAATCCAAGAACCCTCCTGAGATAAACCCAAAATCGGGGGCTTATCTACCCTGTAACAACACTACTAATATTTTGAACAAGACAATTTTTTGGCATAAGGGATGATAGCTATGTACTTTGTAGAATTATGGGCAATGTACCTGGCCTCTGCACTTTAGAGGTTAATAGCATCTCCCTCTTCATCACAATCAGAAATACTGTGATGGGAAAGGCAAAATTCCTACTGCTGAGAACCACTAACATAGATGAAAAGAGGGATTCATGATGTCCTTGAGCACTCAGGACCAGTTTTATTCCATAATGATTCTTCCTAAAACCAATTTTTCACTTTCATGCACATTCTGCACACAGATTATTACATTCATTGTTCATTATATTATGCTTCATTGTCCACTATATATGCCAGGAGCACTACTTGGTAATAATACCTATTATCTCCTTTACCTCCCCTGCTCTGTAATGCAGTTCACTGGTCTAACACTATAGGCTGTAGCCAGCACTGTCTAGGTTTCTCTAATACTTTATAGTTACACAATCTTGAGAATGGTTACTATGTCTTAGTGTCAACAACAACAACAAAAGGAGGTAATAATAGTATTGTATTAGTCCGTTTTTACAAGTCTATAAAGAAATGCCTGAGATTGTGTAATTTATAAAGGAAAGAGGTTTAATTGAATCACAATTCCACATGGCTGGGGAGGCTTCAGAAAACTAGCAATCATGGTGGATGGTGAAGGGGAAGCAAGGACTTTCTTCATATGGCGGCAGGATAGAGAAGAGAGAGTGAAGGGGGAAGAGTCCCTTATAAAACCACCAGATTTCACTAGAGTTCACTCACTGTCATGAGAACAGAATTCGGGAAAACTGCTCCCATGATCAAATAACCTCCCACCAGGTCCCTCTTTTGGCATGTGGGGATAACAATTCAAGACGAAATTTGGGTGGGGACACAGCCAAACTATATCAATTATCTACCTCAGATGTGTAAATTTCACATACGATGCTTGTTATCATGGCTGATGTATAAAAACAACTTTATTGAACTCTAACGATTATATTAATCTCATTTTACAGATGAAAGAACAGTTATACCTATAGATTAAGTAACATGCCCCAAGTCATACAGCTAAAAAGTCTCAGAGCTTGGATTCAAATACAGAACTGTCTGATTTAAATGACTCATTATTTTTCACAATGCAACAGTACATAAATTGCTAGACAGTATGTTAATGCCCTTCTCCATATCCTTTTAAAATTGTGTTTCTTTTGAATCCTCAACCCCTTACTCTCAGCAATAATGACTCTCTAGTTTGGTGCAGGCTAACAACAGTTGCATGACATTTAAAAACACTAAAAAATGCAGTACTTAACAAATTATCAGTAAATAAATACATTAAGTTCTAAGGGAATCTGTCATGTATTTGAATGAAATAATTTGACTTATTTGTTGTAGCAAAATGATCTAAGAAAATTTCTGGAAAACTTCAGAGAAACTGCGTTCTAATTTGGCTTAGGCATTAATAATCTGAGTCCCAAAGATGCTGAAGTTCTCTGTCTTTTGGCATTTTAGACTTCAAGTTGTCTCAGTGAATTTTGACTCTTTTAAATGTATCCTGAATGCAGTGTGTGCTCAACGAACATCTTTAGAAAGGATGAATAAATGACTTGATTACAAACCCATGATATTTTCCACAGCAGATCTTCAAAAGATTACAATATTTGTTTTCTCATTCCAGCATGTTTGTGCTCAAATATTTTGGCATCCAAGCAAAATCATTGAGAAAAAGACCCTTTCGATATTTTTGTGCCGTAGTATCCAAACTCTAGTTAGAAAAGAATTTTCTCTTGCTTAAAACAATGAATTTCAAAGCACTTTATTTTTGCAGGGCTCATTTGGGTTCACAGTGGAACAGAAAAAGAAGTATTCATTCCAGAAGATAAATAAATTTGGTGACTTTAAGGTTTGGAATTTATTGTTTTACCTCCTGGGGAAATACAGCAAACAAAGACACACATTATTCTGTCTGAATAATTTGTTTGCCTGATGAAATCTCCAGTCAACAATTAATATTGCAGGTTCTTTGAGAGTTTAATGTATTTATAGATAATTTGTAAGTACTGAATTTTTAAGTGGTTTTACATATCCAAGTAAGCAATGTGAGCCTGGAATAATCTGCATGTTCATTTGCTAAACAATTTATAATAGAAAACATTGCTACATTCTGATTCCATGTTTGTATTTTATTATTTAGGTTTCTAAATTGCTGTGCAACATAATAGAGAAAATTCAACCTGCTAATTTCAGTAAGTCTCTAAAAAATTATAAAAATAGCTATCAATTATAGAAAAACTATTTTTTGATTAATCAGCGCTTGATGAAAAGGACTATTAACTTTTTTAGTATTAACGGAACTCTTCATCACGATTACTGCCTGTGCATGCTTATTGATTAATTGACTAGAAGAAGAGACGGTGCATACATCAACCTGTATTCTTGGAAAGAAAAGCATTATAGAATTAGAGCTATAATTACTATCTTAAAGAAACTCTGATGTGAGGAACAGATGGGGATACTAGAATAGATTTGATTAATATTTTAAAATGTTAAAATGTTCTGATTCTGAAAAAAGGAATACATCCAAAGTATTAATTTGTTCAATTCCTTGTTGAAAACAAGTAGCACCCCAGATGTCCCTTACATTGAATTTGCACAATGAGAATAGAGATATAATGTTTTTATCAAGACATCTTCTGTCTGATGGTTTAGAAGGTAAAATATTTTTCTTTTGGACATTATAATACAAAGAGAAGAACCTTCTAATAATAACTCATTTGGAAGTAATTATTTGAACAATATGTTTTTTGAGATGGTATCTTTCTATGTTGCCCAGGCTGGAATGCGGTGGCTATTCATAGGTGCAATTGTAGCACACTCCAGATTCCAACTGCAGTGCTCCTGCCATTCTTCTGCTTCGGCTCTCCAAATAACTGGGAATAGAGTCACATGCCATCATGCCAAGAAATAACAATTCCTAATAAGGCAACAAATATTTGACAGAGGACTGTACTCATGGTGAAATAAGCATGAGCTATAGGGATCTCCCTGAGTTTGCTTCTGGCTCTGCCATTTCCTAGTGGTGTGCCCTTCAGCAAAGTCTTTACTTATTTATTTTTAAATTTGCAGTTAGTAAAACTCAATCATGTTGGTGTTGAGTTCTATAAATTTTGGCAAATGCATCGTGTGTTTCAACACCACAACAATCTAAACAGGAAATATAGTATTTCCATGACCTCAAAATATTATCTTTGCTGTCTCTTTGCAGTCAGTGCCTCTCCTGTACTCTGGTAACCACTGATCTGTTTTCTACCACTAGTTTCTTCTTTTGCAAGGTATCATTTAAATTAAATCATAGGTAGCCTTTTGAGTTTAGCTTCTTTCTCTTATTATAATGCATATTCAGGAAAAATGAAAAGCCATGTTCACACAAACACCTGCATTTGAATTTTTATAGCTGTGTTATTCATAATTGACCTTAACTAGAAACAAAACAAACGTCAAGTGGTGAATGCAGAAACTAACTCTTTTGTATTCAATAGAATAATACTCAGCAGCCAAACTAATAGTACAATGCAGATTAATCTCAAATGCTTTGGTCAATTTTTAATCTCTGCATTTGCCAGTCTTCTCATCTGAGAAATGAAAAAAAAATGCCAGCATTGCAAATTCATGGTAAGAGATGAAATATTTCATGTAAAATATTTTGTATTGTATTCAGCTCATAGAAGTTGCTCAAATACTTTTTTGCACTATTATTATAAATTTTTATTGGATAATTTGATTAATTGAGTACACTAGACAACAGTGGTTAAAACAAAGTCATTTCAATGTCATAATTGCCGGAGTCCTGGTTTTGGAAAGAAGAGATGGTATAAAACTTCAGGCTGTGACTAATATTTCTTTGGCTCACTTCTATTGATACAGACATGAAACAGGGGATTACTGAGTAGAAGAGGACAGTTCCCCTAGCAAATGCCTCATCTTCAAGCCTAGATACCTGTGGCCCTAAATGGGAACAGCCATTTCTGTTTTTGTGCCCCAAAAGTTGCCTTTTGTCCCACCACACCCTACTATCCTGTACCCTTATAAACCTCAGACCCCAGGCTCCATAAGAAGATGAGGAAACAGAGGAGCAGACAGATGACAAGAACACATGGCAGAGGAGAGAAGGGAAGGAATGTCAGGAGGAGTTTGGCTGGGGACAGTTTGAGAATCAGCTGCTGGACAGCCAAACTCTAGGTGAAGATAATTTTCCCACTTCATCCCCTGACCAATTCTCCATCCACACTGTTAAGAGCCACCTTCACCACCCAATAAAACCCGACATTCACCATCCTTCAAGTTCGTTTGTTATCCAATTCTGGGATGCTGGACAAGAGCTTGAGATACAGAAAGCTATCACACAGGCCCTTTGCCCTTGCAGAAAGGCAGAGGGTCCACCAAGCTGATTAACACTTAAGCTATTGGCAGACAGCAGGCTAAAAGTGTGTAACACACACCCACTTGGGCTCCTGCATCTGTTTGCATGCTCACCCTCCTGTAAGATGTTTGAGCAGTGGTGGTGACCAAACAGATGAGCCACATCCTGTTACACATCCTGCAATGGAAGTCAGGGAAGTCTCCCATTTCATTATGGAGGGGAGATAATTGCTGTGTCCCAAGAAAAGTCTGCCTCTTATTATAGCTGCTATGTTTCAAAAAATAGAAATCATACAACACATTCTTATATAGCACTTACTCTGTGTCAAGAACTTTTTTTCATAAAAAGTCCCCCAACTGAATATCTTTACTTTTGTATAATTATTATTATCATTATTTTGTTAGTAGTTGTAGTATCATAGTGCAAGGCACCATGATAAACTGCTTAAATGTATAGCCTTATTTAATACTTGCAGTAATCTCATAGGAAAATTATTGTATTACCCAGCTTACAGATGAGGAAACTGAGATTAGAGACATTAAAGAATTAAAGGAACTGAATTTAGAATGAGATAGTTTATAGCAAAACCCAGGTGCACATATACTGCCTCTTGAATTAAATAGTGATGTTAATTAAATATAAATATTTTTAGAACTTTCATATAAAGGGTTTTGAAAATTATGTGGAAAGAGTTTTCCACTGGTGACAGTATCTTAATTTTTAACATATGTTTACACACCATCTTTAATCTGTATTGTTCTTGGTACATAGACATTAGAATTTTGATTTATGGAAGTTAGATTATAGTTTTTGAAGGCACAGAATGAATTTCATTAATCTTCATCTTTTTCAAAAATATGTGATATGGGCCAGTCAGGCACAGTGGCTTACACCTGTAATCCCAGCACTTTGGGAGGCTAAGGCAGGCGGATCACGAGGTCAAGAGATCAAGACCATCCTGTCTAACATGGTGAAATCCCATCTCTACTAAAAATACAAAAAATCTAGCCAGGTGTAGTGGTGCATGCCTGTAGTCCCAGCTACTTGGGAGGCTAAGACAGGAGAATCACTTCAACCACGGAGGTGGAGGTTGCAGTGAGCTGATATCACACCACTGCACACTCCAGCCTGGTGACACAAGACTCCATCTCAAAAAAAAGGTATATATGTATGTGTGTGTGTGTGTTTGTGTGTGTGTGTGCATGTGTGTTTATATATGTATATATATGTATATATGGCACACAACTTTAGTCTTTCTGTATGTTAGTTCTTAGTCAAATTGTAAAGTTGTGTTTAATTCACAATTGCTATTTCTATGTAATTGTATTTGTTTTTAATTCTTAACATATGAATAAAAGGAAGTGAAAATATAAAACAATGTGAATTACAATTTACTGTATTTGCAGCTTACTGGTTTAAAATTTACTCACAATGCTTTTACCTATCTGCCAAGATGTAGTCTTTCCTCCAACATGATAAAATGTGACTTCCAAATTGCTGCCCCTCACTGCATGTTTTCAAGCACATTTTTTTTTCAAGTTGAATTGCAGGAAGATTAAAGTAGCTGATAGGGTCTTCCCTGGTCTGTAGGGACACAATGAAGAATGCAATTTTGTGGTTTACCTAACAAGCTGGACTCCCTCTGGGGCTTAGTGACTGCCTACCAGCAAAAATAAAGGTGCAAGGGATTCCAGGAAATAAATGGATATTATTGAAAAACCAAACAATGGTAAATCAACATATAGGCTTTTTCCAGTCTTGTTTTACTCAGCCATGCAATGCCTTCCATATTCATCCATTTTGGGGAGAGAGGGCAAATTCTTTATGTATACATAAAACCAAAGTGATATCAGCAAGATACTCAATGATGTGGAATTTAGTGAGGCTGAACTTTTTGAAAGCTTAGAACTATGAACTTGGCAAAGCAGGAAATGAATTGTACACAACCGAGAGGGAGGATGTTAGAAAAAGGCATTGCATTCAAAACAAGAAGAAAAGGCTGAAAAATGTGAAAAGTCTTTACACAATAAAGGTCAATTTCAAAGACAGTAATTTGCAGTATCTACTAAAACTTAACATATGCCCACTCTGTGACATAGAAATTCAACTCCCTGGTGTACACCCAATGGAAATGTGCAAATATACTTATTTTAAAATATGTACAAGAATCTTCATAGCAGCACTTCATAATAGCTAAAGTTGGGAATTACCAAAATGCCCATCAACTGCAGACTGGATAAATTAACTAAGATGTATATATTCCCAGTTGAATACAACACAGCAATAAATATAAATATTATAAAATTACACCACAATAAGATGATTCCTGAAAAGAAGTCTGATACTATATGATTCTAATTACCTAAAATATGTAAGCTGACAAAACTAACCTAGGCTGTTTGAAGTCAGACAATGACTGTTCTGGGGGTGGCAAAACATGTTAGAAGAGAACGGAAAGAATTCTTATGGAAAGCTAGTAATAGTTTTGTTTCTTCATCTCTATATTGGATACAAATTGTCTTAATTTATGCAGATTCATTCATTTGCAGATACTTGACAGATACACTTTTCTATATAAATATTAAACTTCAACATAACATAAAAATAACAATGAAGTCTAAGGTTATCAGTAAAAAAAAAAAAGAGCGTAATATGTGTACCTCATATCTCAACAGAAAATATGAGCATTTCAGCCGACAGAGGCTTAGCAAGAGTGAGGAACGATCTGCTCTGTATATGCTTTCTATATGAGTGTCTAGTTGCAGGGGCCCTTGGTAAGTCTTTTATTAATTGTTTCCCTTATCATGTCTCGGTGTGGTAACTGTCATGCTAGCTGTGCAACTCTCTAGCTAAGCACAGTTGAGTGAGAGTTTGACCAACATTCAGCTCTCAAAGGAATAGTGTGAGGCTGTTGTTAGAATCATGGATTTATGTAGATGAAAATTAACTCATTCATATAAAGTTTCTGATCATAACACATGCCTCTCCCTTTCTTCCACATATACATACACATAGAGAAAGGGTAGAAGAGAATAGGTATATCAACATTCATAAGTGATACAGATATTTTAAAGATATAACTACCTACTAATTACCTTACAATTAACTTGTTTACTTACCTGAAATTTAACAAAGAACAATAGGCTTATAAATATGCTGGAACATTCATTAACTAAAAAAAGGAAGTGAAATAATGTAAGTGTATAGGCTAGGATGTTCAGGTCATACCAGGCATAGAAGTGAGTGAGCACCATACAAAAATACGCCATCCTTTCGCAAGCTTAAGTTTTACGAGACATTTTTGAGAGATTTTTGAATGCTTTCCTAGACTAATATATCGAAACTCTTTAATTTCCATCAGGTAATTAATAGTGACTAATTAGGAGAGATCTTGTTTAACTTGCTGCATTCAGGTATACAATGAGCAAAAAAAAAAAAAATAAGAGTAGACTGTTTAGAATCTGTCACATCCTTTTGCTAGAAAAAAAATGCAAAAATGTTCTTTAAAATTTACAAATATAAATTTGTAATATGTTATATGAAAGTAAGACTTTGGTCTCTTAATCTTCAACAATCAGCTCAGTGCCTAGCAGGTAAAAGGTGCTTAAATGTTTGCAAGTAAACAAAAACAAATGCATGGCTGTATACATATATGAGTCAACTATCCTAAATAAAGCTTTAAAAGTATAAAACAATACCAACTAAGAACTGATCCCTTTGTTATATGCTTCACTCATATCAACAGTAATTTATACCTCTTTCACCTCCTTCTTCTGCTTTTCTCCGTTGCTCATACTTTTAGGAAATCGCAGGTTTATTTTTGTAGTTCATAGACCTATTTATTTCAAATTGTATTGATAGATAATATTTGATAAATAACTATTAATCAGTTTTGTGCATAAGTTTCAGAACAGAAGAGTTGTTTGTTTTCTTTTTCATCGATTTTAAAACATCTGCTTATTAAAAGATTATAAAATTTGTTCCTGCATTACCTCTTTTCTATTTAGAATTATATATATGTATGAGTATGTTTGTCCTATGTACCATAGACATACGTATGAAAGAGTAAAATAGTTTCTTTTTTTTATTGGACTAACTAGCATTATATTTTAAAAGCTCAGGGGCTTTTCAATGTTTACACATTCCATATAAAAATTTACTTATTGATCATCTTAAATAGACATCCTCACAAGATGATACCATTAAGTAAGAAAATACCATTCTGGGAAGAAATGGCCCATCACTCTGCACATAATGCATTGTGTTAATCCAGTCCACTTTCTAATATATCTTAAAAATAAACTTCATTTTTGACATTCGCATGATTCTCTATTGCTCCTTGTAATATGAATTTATGTTTAAAACATGGTTCAGTAAAATCATGTTTCTAAATAAAACTCTCTTGTTTACATACTTTTTTGTTTTTTTAAATCAGCTAAACTAGGCAAAAACAATAGGAAAACTGAAATGAGAGTGTTGATGTTCATCACTAAGTGCAGATGTATCTAAAAGCATTATAATTTTAATTGCTGGAAGGAGTATTCATTCAAGTACACTATTGAGTAATAATAAATGTGTGTTTATTCATTACTGTGAATAACTATCTTTTCTTTGGTGATATTGTTATATATAGGTGGGAAATTCTTTTGAAAATTTCTTTTAGATTATTTATGATCATGTCCATAATGCACTGAAATATTTTAAGTAAGTCTGCAATGCATTTTGTTTTCACTAGTTTATGACAAGCGTCTCTTTCATTGGGGAAGCATGCCTTTTTCATTCACTTTTCTCTAATTCAAGGGATAGCTATGTGATTTAATTCAGGTCAATTTGAGTCTTCTCAGTAGCTTTTGGGAAAGGCTCTCTCTTTTTTATTCAGTCACCATTTAAAGTGCCATGTGATGCTAATGCTGTCACTGCCTGTAATTCCTCCCAAGGAAAAAGATGAGCTTTTGAAAATGATGTACCACAGAGCAAAGGAGCATGAAGACATTGGGTGTGGAGGGAAAGAGCCATGACCTTTTTTTCCCTCTTAAACCACTAGTGTTTTAAACAAGGTCAATTCTTAAAAGTTCCCTTGACCATGAGCCATCAATTCTACTTTTATCAAAGCTCATTTGAGATGATCAGCACTTCTTTAACAGGTGATAAAATACAGTGAATAAATATGTTTCTCTGTTAGTAAATGCATTGAAAGTATGGATATATCATATTCAAGTCTATTTTTTTGTACTTGATAGAACCTTTGGTGCAAATTCGAAGTTTTCTAAATGTTTCTTAATTAAACAACTAAATTGAGATGAGGGGAAAAAAACAAGAAAAATTTTTAAAAATTTGTGAAATGTGTCAATCATTTTTAAAAGTACACTAATATCCCTTAATAAATAGTCTTATCACAATGATATAATATATTGTTAGAACAATTATTTCCAGATAAGAGGCAAATAAGTAACATTCTCTTTAAATTCTTTGGTCAGATTTTTTTTTTTTCTTTTTTTACCAAGGAATAGTAGAAGATTTGAGTTTAATCTATACTCAGTTGTGCTGCAAATGTATGTGGTTGGTGGAACATTAAATCCTGTCATTGTTTTTTCCTAGGGTCATCTGAAGGACCAACACCGAGGTATTATACAGAATATTTAGGAAATACCTTGAATGTTCTGTTCACACCGGCCACCACTGACATATGCTCATGATCTAGAATAGCTTTGTATCAGGCCCTTCTTGCATTGCTGTAGTGAAAAACCCAAGACTGGATAATTTATTTAAAAATAGGTTGAATTGGCTGATGGTTCTTCAGGTTATATAAGGAGCATGATGTTGCCACCTACTTTGCTTCTAGGGAGGCCTCAGGAAACTTACAGTCATGACAGAAGACAAAGAGGGAGCAGGAACGTTTTACACGGTGACAACAGGAGTAAGAGAGTGAGGAGGAAGGTGCTACACACTTTTAAACTAACAGATCTTGAAACATTGTGAGGACCCTATGAAGGGGATGGTACTAAATCGTTGACGAGAAATCTGTCCCCATGGTCCATTCACCTCCCACCAGGCCCCACCTCCAACATTAGGGATAATATTTCAATCTGAGATTTGTATGCAGACAAAGAGCCAAAGTATATTGAGCATATTTCCCAGTGATTCAGGTTTCTTTAGATTGCATGCTGTTAAGCAATAGGGATCTTATTGATTCTGGGAGACCACTGACCTAAAATTCAGACTCTAAAAATGCACCAAAAGTCATTCATTATCTCCCAGGAGATAGGGAAGTCTTTACCTTCCCAGACATGATAGATAGGAGAAGGTTGCGAGTCTCTTGCTGAGCCCCAAATGCCATTCCTACCACAATCTTGGAGAAGTCCAAAAGAAGAAACTCAAAAGAAGGCAGGGAAAGGAAAACAGAGGTAAGACCTAGAAAACAAATAATAAAGGGATAAACCTAAGTCTCCACATATGATCATCAAATACAAATGATCTAACACTCCAATTAACAATCAGAGAATAGGTAAATAGATAAAGACGGATACTACATAATGATAAAAGAGTCAGTTCTCCAAGAAGTCAAAATAAACATAGATTTTAAAAACTTGAATATGGACTTTAGCAAAGAGCATACATAGATAAAAAATAAGCACATAAAATTATTTCCAATATCATGACCCATTAAAGTAATATAAATTAAAAGCATTATGGGCACCACTACATGTCTATTAGAATCACTAACAACAACAACAACAAAAAGCAAACCAATGAAAATCTGAAAATATCAAGTAGTAATGAAGATGAAGAGTAACAGGAATTCTCCTATGTGGTTGTTGGGAATGCAAAATAATACCAGGCCTCTGCAAGAGTTTATCACTACCTTATAAAGTTAAGCACACACAATACCATAGGATCCAGAGATTACACACCACAGTGTTTACCCCAGGGAAATAAAAACAGGTTCCCATAGAAATTTGTACACCAATGCCTATAGCAGCCCTATTCAATTGTCCCAATCTGAAAACATCCTAAATGTTCTATAAACAAACTGTGGTACACCCACATAATGGAATACTACTTAGCAATATTAAGGAACACATTTTTGATGCATGCAAAACCTTGTATACATCTCAAAGGCATTGTAAGTGACATATCCCAGTCTCAAGAAATTGTGTACTTTATTATTTCATTTATTTGACAATCTTCAAAAGAAAAAATTATTGTTATAGAGAATAAATTGGTGGTTTCCAGGGTTTATTGGTAAGAGGATACTATGTGTACAAAGGAATGGAATGGAGGAGTTTCTTAGGAGCTATCCTGTATCTAGATTTTGATGCTTGTTACATGAATCTGTACATAGACTTAAATTTCTAAAGCTGTACGCCAAAATAAAAATTGCTAATAGAAAATTCTGCTTTTTAAAAGCATGACTATTTGTCAAAGTAGGGTCATTGGTCTTAACAAATGTACCACTTTGATGAGGGATAATGTTGACAGTAGGGAGGGTGAGGTGGGGCACCAGGGGATTACGGAAATGCTATGTACCTTCTGTTCAATATTGCTGTAAACTAAAGCCACTCTATATAAATAAAGTCTACTTAAAATAAAAATATTTTACTTTTTACCTTGCTATATGGGATACACCAGCATAATTTTATCAATAAAAACAAAACAATATGTGCAAAATGCAGCTCTATTTGCAAGTTTCACCTACTTTAAGCCCTGAAATACAAATCATGTTGTAGAGAGGACACAGACTTAGCTACCTTCATGAATAGGGAGAGTAAATAGCCATACATTTACACTCAAAATATAATTTGTGATCTCAATAAATCATCCTGAGGCTCATGGAATCAGAACTTTCCCTAAATAGCGGTACTCATGAGCATGTCCTGCAGGAAGCCCCAACACTCAGTTTATCTTATGCCTTAATCATGGCAAAACCCAAAACCTGTGAGACAAAGTACTGCTATTACGTATTTCTTATCACTATTCCTGTGAAGTCACTGAGCTTCAGTGCCTAGAAGTTTCCTTAACTTTCGGTGTGTCAAAAGCTTTCTTGTTTCTCTCAGATGCATTAATAAAGGTCAACCTGCAGTAGCTCAGAATGTTAGAAAAGAAATCAGACTTTGAAAACACCTGCAATGTGCAAGGAACCATTTAAGGTAATTGAAAGTGGTCTCCTTTGATCGTTGGATCCACCAAGTGAGGTATCTAGATTTGAGACCACCATGGAAGGCAGGAATTCTGCTGCAGTGGAATCCTGGTTTGGGCATGTTTAATTAAGTTGTCTGTGGACAAAACTTGAATATGTGTCAAGGCCAAATATTGCAGAATTCCCATTTCCAGTCACTGCTGAGATTATAGAACACAGAGCAGTGGTGTACAAAATGAAGCATATATAAACCAAAAAGGTAACCAAAGTTACTTGCCATTTAGAAACATTTCAGTTCAGGTTCATTTCTTTGGTTGATGGTTTTTTTTCCATGGCCATTATAATGCAATTACTTCCCCAGTTGGAGGTTAACATCCCATTCACTAGTGAATTTTTTTAAGCCATAATCTGCAGTTTGTTTCTTTGTCCATGGAATCTTGCCTATAGCTACCCTCTCATTTGTGAATTAATTCCATCCTCTTCAAATGAGCCAGAGAATTTTTGTTAATATTCTGTTCAACTGCAAGAATTTAATCAATGTTGTCCTTTGCCAAAATACTCATAAATTCATCATACTTTTTCTTTTCTATGGTCACTCCTGGAATCACTGACCATCTGTGAAGAGAGGAGCTGCTAAATCTCAAATACCTTTTTAGCAAAATCTTATAATAGTTTTAAAACAAAACATGGGAAAACATCATAGTTTGTATTAGAGATTTGACAATTATATCAATGAATATTATGAATGTTTTTTTAAAACACTCATGTCAAAATCTAAACCCTTGGGCACACTAAGAAAACCAGAATACTCAATTATTTAAAATTTATTTATCATATTTGTTAATTTTTTTCTGCTAAGAATCCTGGGTTAAAACTTCTGAGGATTTTTGTCACTTGTCTTTTCTCCCCACCCTCTCCAACTCACTAGTCTGGCTTCTAGCTTTACCTTCCTTTTTAAATCCATCCTTCTTAATATAGCTATCAGATAGATTTTTAAAAAATAAAATGCCATTGTATGCCTTAAACTCTTTTGAAAATTCATGTAATGATTCTCTGTTCAGAATGAAACCAGATTCCTGAGTCTTTTCAGAAATGGTCTCCTCCTTGTATTTCCAGCACCACCTTTTCCTGAATTGGCAGACATCTGTTGCCCTCTGACAATATTGGATACCTTGCCAATCTGCTTGTACTTTTTACTTAAGTTTTGTGCATCTGCACACATGCTATTTCCTCTACCCAGAAGGCCCTGTCTTAGATCTACTAGAAATCTGTTTATTACCTTCTCACCTCAACTTGGTGCTTACTGACTGCCTTTCTTTGCCTCCTCAGAAAGCGTCCAAAATGACTTCCCTTGTATTCTCACAAAGCTGGACTTTAAAAAAGAGTAGCAGTTCTCCTGCTCTCGTTCTCTCATTTGATACGACAACTCCCACAAATCACAACAGCTCGTGTGTCATGTTTCTATAAAATTTCAACATTTCTCCACTGAACACAATTCAGGACGGATGAGAAGGCGTGTCAATCTTACAATAACCATTTTTGCCCTAGTTTGGCACACAGACTTAGTCTACAGAGACAGAGCAGAGTGTCATGTGGTGGTGAATGGAGTTAGCCAGCTTGCTTTAGGCAGACAGTAAGGGCAGGGTCCTCAGAGAACCTCAGACTCCCACAATAAGGGCTTACACCAGATGTTTTGTGCAGATAAGGGAAACTGCATAGGGGTCTTGCCTAAACATGCCTGCAGTAGAAAATTCTGTTCCCTAATGCGTGCTCAGTAAGGGAAATAACATAAATATGGAGCAGCTCAGTCTGAAGACCTGTAAACACACTGGAAGCACAGGGTGGACACACTAGACATTTGTGGCTTAAGCCCTGATATTTAACTGTGAAGAGGCAACTGGCAACCTGCTTATTCAGGACCCCTTCTTTCCACTTCATACGTCCTACTCCACCCACTCCATGGTGTCCACGTGCCTAACTTTTCCTGATTATGAGACAAGAACACGGACCTAGTTGAGATAAGAAGCAAAAATCCTGCATCAGTTGGGGGATAGTAAAAGGTGAGTGGTCACAACTCAGCCTCAGGAGTTGGAGCCTTGAGTCTAGCAGTCTGTGGTTACATTCCTACTTTGGATGGCCAATTCAGGGTAGGAGTAAAAGGTCGGTCTCAGTTTCAATCAATGTTGGAAGGCACTTTCTGATGGACACAGATATTTGAGAACTAAGCCTAGGGATGGGGTAGCATTAGCATGTTCAATCATACAAACAACAATGCCAGAGATACACGAAGGGCCCAAAATACCCATCAGATCTGACAAGGAAGGAAAACTGCCTGTGATAGGGCAGTACTCCAGGTGGCAATAATCTGGCAGATCCAGGGTATTCAAAAAATAGTCTTTTATAAATCCCAGGATTTGAGATTTTCTGATCTTCTGCTCCCTATCCCATGATAAGAACTGGGATTAAAATATGTAAAGAAGGTATTTTCTTGAACTTAGTAGGTACCAAATAAATTTCATTTTCATAATTAATTAACTAATATTATTAAGGGTGCAAAACAATAGCTCTTTATTATATATATTCTATAATGGTGCAATATAGATTAGAATTTAGATGGCCCTACTATTTTAGTTATTTGTTCATGGATATTGTATTTTTAAAGGTTCTCTGGAGAAATGGAATCAATAGTGTGCATGTTTATATACATACACATATGTACTGCTATTCCCTGTATATAAATATATATTACCATATATGTATAAAATGATGGTAAAGAAGGTATTCCTCACTTATATTAACATATATACTGCTATTACCACATGGTAATTATGGAGGCTGATATGGTTTGGGTCTGTGCCCCACCCAATCTCATGTTGAATTCTAATCCCCAGTGCTGGAGATAAGACCTAGTGGGAGGTGTTTATATCATAGGGGCCATTTCTCGTGAATGGTTCAGCACCATTCCCTTGGCACTGTTCTTGTGAGTGTGAGTGAAAGAGTTTTTGTGAGATATGGCTGTTTAAAAATATTTAGGACATCCCCTGCTCCCACCTCTTTGTACCTTGCTCCTGCTCCAGCCATGTAAGATGTGCCTGCTTCTCCTTCATCTTCCACCATGACTATGTTTCCTGAGGTCTCTCAGAAGCTGAGCAGATGCCAGCATCACGTTTCCTGTACAGCCTGCAGAACCGTGAGCCAATTCAACTTCTTTTCCTTATAAATTATCCAGCCTCAGGTATCTCTTTACAGCAGTGGGAAAATGGGCTGTATGTAAGCTGAAACCCCAGGAAAACTGGTGGTCTAATTCCAAACTGAGCCTGAAAGTCTGAGAACCAAAAAAGCCAATGATGTAAATCTTAGCCTGAGGATAGGAGACCAGTGTTCCAGCTAAGAGGCAGGCAGAAAGTTTTAAAAACGGTGAATTCTCCCATCCTGTGCCTTTTTGTTCTATTTCTGCCCTAAAACAGTTTGGATGAGGCCCACTCATGCTGTGAAGAGCAATCTACTTTACTGAGTCCACTAATTCAAATGCTAGTGCTATCTAGAAACACTCTAAGGGTCTCACCCAGAAATAAGGTAGGCATCCTGTGGCATAGTTGAGTCCACATGTAAAATTAAGTATCACAGATATACAGCAGCTCATCAGAAAAATATTCTTACATAAATGATAACATTAGTTCAGACAAGTGACCCACAGGAATAAAACCTGTTTTGTTTCTGTTTTACTGGTAGGTTGACACTAGAGCAAAAACATAGGTGAAAATAAAACCAATGTGAATATATTTTATTGCAAATAAGCCAGTATTCAGAAGATTCTTCTTGTTCTAAATCAGAGTCTCTCAACCTCTGCAATAACAACATGTTGAATTAGATATTTCTGTATTGGGGGCTGTCCTGTTCATTGCAGGATGTTGAGTAGCATCCCTGACCTCTACTCACTAAAAGCCAGTGGTATCCCCAGTGTGACAGCCACAGATCTCACCAGGCATTGCCAAAGTTCCCTGATGAAGAAGAATTTCCCTCAGCTGAGAATCACTATATTGGTTAAAGAATTTTGTGGTAATAAAATGAGATAAAGTATTTAGAAACACTTTGCTCACAATTTTATGGCTTTTAGAAATTTAAGAATTAGTTTTGATTTAATTTTTATTCAGAAATAAGCTGTGAACCTGGTCTACCAAAAAAGAACTGTACTTCTAAGTGGAGACATTCTTGCTGCTTTCAAATACTTCAGTGGAATTGGAATATTCTACTCTGATGTTCTAGAAGTAACTTCTGGGGCCTTGAGAGGTCAGATAGCTTGCCTAAGGTTATAGGCTTTTAAGTGAAGATCTGGAATATTGACCCAAGTTAGAGAGGTTTCACAGATCATGGTAAATCAGATAAACTATCTGGTTTACATGGTCTGTGTTTCATGAATTAATATATGCATAAAAAATCACCTTTCTTATATCTTATATTTCAATACATTTTTACTTTTTGTCTACATTGTGTGTAATCAAGACCTGGATGTCTGTATTAGGATTAATTGGAATTTAATTGGGGATTTCCTGATTAATATAAAAATAAGATTTAGGTGCCATTATTTGTGTTTGCATTTTATATGCTCCTTCCTTCTCCCCTTCAAATATGTGTGAATCATAGGGTTAGTATACCTTTAAAACTCTTGTTTTTACTCCTTGTTCTTCCATAATTTATTGTTAAATGTTCACTCTCATATTAAAAATAGTCATAAAGTATTCAGAATTTTTCACATAAAATTTTATTATTCTCTCTTCCAAATTCCCCAGGAGGTCAATATTCTTAGTATTCCCATTTTATTGCAGCAAAATCTGAGAGGCTGAAAGTTGAGTACAAGTCAAACAGTCATACTTAGGAGCCAGGATTCAAACGTACATCTATTTCATAGTAAAACCCATATTCTTCAACTTCACCATATACTAATTTTTATACAAAGTCAGTCAGCAAAGATATAGATAAAGACCTTAGAGGAAACTTCAAATTATGATAATCATGCAAAAATCAGGAGTCACAATGCAAATAAGTAAATAAAGGCAAAAACTTTATGCTTACAAAGGAGTTAAAATAGATATAACATTGTTATCAAAATATATGTTTTTCTTTATCATTTGATAATTCTTATTCATTTGTGTCATAGGGATCTTCCTTGAGTTCAAGCCCCACTACATATTTCCTGATGTAAGCAAGTCCGATACACATCCTTGCCAGGTAATAAAAGGAAAAATAGTGTCTGGGCATGGTGTCTCACACCTGTAATCCCAGCCTTTTGGTGGGATGAGTTGGGTGGATCACCTGATGTCAGGAGTTTGAGACCAGCCTGGCCAACATGGCAAATTTCAGTCTCTACTAAAAATGCAAAAATTAGTTGGACATTGTGATACATGCCTATAATTCCAGCTACTTGGGAGACTGAGGCACCAGAATCGCTGGAAGCTGGGAGGTGGTAATGAGCCAAGATTATGCTATTGCACTTCAGCATGGATGACAAGAGCAAGATTGTCTCAAAAAAAACGAAAGAAAGAAAGAAAGAAAGAAAGAAAGAAAGAAAGAAAGAAAGAAAGAAAGAAAGAAAGAAAGAAAGAGAAAGAAAGAAAGAAAGAAAGAAAGAAAGAAAGAAAGAAAGAAAACGAGGGCCGGGAGTGGTGGCTCACACCTGTAATCCCAGCACTTTTGGGAGGCCTAGGCAGGCAGATCACCTGAAGTCAAGATTTCGAGACCAGCCTGACCAACTTGAAGAAACTCCATNAAGGAAGGAAGGAAGGAAGGAAGGAAGGAAGGAAGGAAGGAAGGAAGGAGGAAGGAAGGAAGGAAGGAAGGAGGGAAAGAAAGAAAGAAAGAAACAATAATGAAAACAAAACGTGGAAAAAAAGGGGCTACAGAGAAAATTGCCAATAAATACAAGTACAATCATGACCCAAAAGAGGAGTGAGTTAAAATAGACCTCTTGCGGAGAAGCCAAACAGGAAGACTTGTTAGTCTTTTAATTTAATAAAGATTTAAATAACAAATTACTGGAGAAATGATAAAACATGGAAATTTATATAGAATTTAAATAAAAAATCAGCTGTTAGCAATAAATGTAGTGATTAGAATGAATTAGTTTTTAAAAAGTATTATTGATTTACCTTCTAATTTACTCAGCAAATATGTCTGAACACCTACTTTATGCGAGAATCTGTTCTACATCCCAGACATTTAAAATGAGGAGGAAGAGACAGGAATGCGAAGGGTTAAATGTTATTCTACATTTTAACCTAAACTTTAGATTTGAATAAAATTTGGACATAAATCATCACATGGTATTAGAGTTATTTAGTGGGTGAATTTGGCCCTCAAGTAATGAATACTACTAAAGGCCCGTTAGCATGCCCTTTTGTCATATAAACAAACACTTTGGGTAAATTGAGAATTTTAGGAGAATATTTGGATCAGTATAGTAGCAGGTACTTGGGAATGGATAGGAATAAGTCTTTTCACAGAAAAAAATGGAATGACTGAGATGTGAAAACAAAATAACATTTTTGTTCTTTTTTTTTTTTTAAAGAATACTCCATGAGGAGACAAATTACCACCAAGACCTCTCTCTCATTTGGTTAACATTTCATATTATTTTTTGTTTATTTTCACTGCTGATAAATCAGATATATCACCAATGGATTGTATATTTGATAAAGAAATTCTATTAAAGACCAATTT
>NW_016107466.1:2934726-2940004 GCF_001604975.1 Cebus imitator | reverse complement strand
TTTAGTTCAATTCTGCTTTTACAGTTGAAAACATTTGCCAAGTTTGTTTCACAAATCAGACATCTGAGAAACAGGCAGCAAGTTTGTTAATTATTGGGATTAATTTAAGGAACTTATTCTCATTAGACTTGATGAGCCATGCTATACACAGTAACATGTGAAAGTCCACAACCACAACATACTGATGTCAGTAGGCAATTAGGGGCACGGATGAGGATTTTTGCAGAAAAAAAAAAGTGCAGCAAATGCTTTCTGTATAATCACATTATTAGAAAGAATTAAGGGTTGATAATTACAGAGAATGAAGTCCAGATCATTTTAGTAGCAAGAAATTAAGAGAGAAGTCAGTTTGGCTTTTAAAACAAATGTTGAATATACACATAAATCATAATGTTTCATAGCTGACACTTTATCCTAGGTGTGATGAGCTATGTAACAGTGTTTTACTGCCACATAATCTGGAAGTAGGCACAATTTGTCATCAGAAAGATTTTTAAAGTGTTGATCTTTCAGAAAAAACAATCTCTCACTTCAAATGGCCTCATGATTGAAAACGCATGAAACAGATGTCCTTTAGTCTATTGACACTTTGTTATCATCATTCCTGATATAAAGAAAACTGGAGGAGATTGACTATGAATAAAATGTAAAAATATGTGTCTCAGTATATATTCCATCTCACCTCCAATTCTTCAGAAAAAGAAAGCCCTGGAGGGTCACAGTGGGTGAAAGTTTGGCAAACAATCAAAAATGGAAGGAAGTTTAAAGAGGTAAACATAGATTGATGATGTCCTAAAAGAAAAATTCAATGTCAACTGTGAGATCAGACTTATGCTCATCTTACATCTAGTCTATTAAAGCTATTTAAATAAAACAGCATATTGCCAGAAGAGGATAATGAAGTTAAATGAAGGATTGGCAAACAGGAGTTAGACAACTATAAAAAGATTGAAGTGTTCTTAACATTATCCTATGTTTTAAACGTAGCTTATAACTCAAACTACATACATATTTTTATGCACTTCACATTTTAAAATATATTAAAATATATAAATGTTATTACCAAGAGAAATAATAGACATTTAAGTTATTTTAAACTCTAACTAGTGTGACACAAATCAATGGACTTGATGATAATGCTGATGATGTGATTATTGTTATTTTCAATGAAACCCCAAGTTGGACATGGACTAAGAGATTGGCCATTCTTTAATGTCCTCCATGATCTTGAGAAACATGACTTAATATTATTAATTTTGTTTCATCCATACCTGAAAGAATTATTATCTGTCCTTTCAAACTTAGGATGACTTTTCCCTTTCCAGTGCTTAAACAAGAAGATTTGGCTTAATGCTGGGGCCAATTGCTACATAAGGATGTAAGTCTCAGGGATGTCAGAAGAAAGCTGTGTTTTAGTTGTGGTGGAGATTCTAATATGGCCTGCAGAAGAATCTGTATGCGTATGCATACATCATATCATAAAATGGAGCATTTCTTTTATGAGTTTCTGCTTTATAATTTGAAATAAATTAAAAACTAAAAGTTTTAGTCTTCTAATTAGATGACTCCTATCATGTGTCTTTTCTAGTTCCTCTGAGTTTGCCAACTTGCTGGTGGGTTGGATCATTGAGGTTGTATGGGCTTGTGTATATGTGTATTTTCTGTGTTTATGTCCTTGTCTTTTATGTTTGGTTGGAAATGATAATATTCAGAATGGGTTTCTTAATTAAATCAATTAAACTTAAAAATACTTATACCCTGAGGTTACAGAGATGCATCTAACTAATAAATTATATATGAATAAATAATAATAAAAAAGCATGACATTTAAATAGCAGGCTTATAAATTTCATGTGAAATAGCTGCACTGCCTAGGTGAAAGCTTCAGTAGGATTAAAGCAATTTAATTAGTGCTATTTCAAAATGAAATTTCCAGGCCCATGTGACTTTCTTTAATGAAATCCTCCCCTTAAATATCTAGTTTATTCACAGGTGAAATGATAAAAAGAAGACAAGAGAGTTCTTCAAGACATTCTTAAAGATTGCAAATTTCTGGAAATGAATTCCAATCAACACAACTTTAGTGCAGAGTGTTTTTCAGTGTTGAATGATTAAAAGAACATCTTTGACATTACAGATATTGAGTTACATGATACAGAAACAAACTATTTGTAAAGTGCATACTGGGCTATTAGTTCATAGAAAGTGGACACCCTAAATGTTCATGGTCATAATCCAATTAGTGAAAATTATGTCCCTTATTGGGCAGAATGCAAATATTTCATTTATTTTATAATATTTTATTTTAAAGTATACTTAGACCTAGACCTCTATGAAGTCTACCTTGGATAATGTTGATCTACTTTCTGGGTAGATAAGCACATAGGCAATGAAATGTGATTAATAAAAGAGATGTGTACAGGCATAAACGGAACGTGGTGAAAAGAGGATTGACATTTTCCTTAAAGACTTCATACTAGTTTCATAGAGGAATTGTCAGTTGAGATACATTTTGATGACAGAGAAAGAATTTTTTTTCTTTTTTTGGTAGAAAATTAAAGTAATGTGGATTGGACCATTCTGGAGACAAGAGTGAATAGAAAATGGATGCTGAAGTTGAATTGACAAATTACTTCAATTATTTTAGTTCTATTTATCTTATTTATAAAGCACAGATAATAATAGAATTGTGAAAAATGGTATGAGAAAATCCGTATACGATACTGACCCAGTGTCTGGCAGTTAGTTTATTATTACAGTTAATAAACATCTGCTGTAATAATGTTTTATCTCAAGTGTAGTGTTTCCATGGTATTTTTGTTTGATGTTATTGCAGGTAACATGCTGATTTCTTGTCAGTAGTGAGAAATGGGCCTGGGTGGATAGAGAGTGGACAGACAAGATTTCATATAAAATCTGCATATGCTGTTAAAAACAATGAAACAGCTGTTGAAGCATTTACAAGTAGAATCAAAATATGTTACCTACACCTTCAAAGTGGGTAGGGAAGAAATTTGGATAACAAGGATGAGTGTATTTGTCTGTTTTCACACTGGTATTAAGAAATACCTGAGACAGGGTAATTCATAAAGGAATTACGTTTAATTGACTCACAGTTCTACATGGTTGTGGAAGCCTCAGGAAACTTACAATCATTGCAGAAGGTGAACGTGAAGCAAGGACCTTCTTTACATGGTAGCAGGGGAGAGAAGTGTAAGCAGGGGAAATGCCAGACGCTTATAAAATTGTTATATCTCATGAGAACTCAATCACTGTCATGAGAACAGCTAGGTGTCATGATCCAATCATCTCTTCCCTCCACACTTCAGGATATGGGTCCTTCCTTGACATGTGGGGATTACAACTGGAGCTGAGATTTGGATGAGGACACAGAGCCAAATAGTATCAAGGAGCTGGGGTAACTTTTGGAATAATGGTGGTAATCATCATGAAGAAGAGAATATGAAAGATCAGGTCTGTAAGGTGAACATCTAGGTTTGTGTTGGAAAATCTGTATATCTAAATACAAATAATGTATTTGAGGTGTTAGCTGTGCATATACTAATCTTTTTCATTCATTACTTAATTTTCTAGCCACTGACCACCATTTTTTGTTAGGTACAATGGTGATTAGTGAGAATGGGCTAAACAGCAAAATGATTACATTTCCTGTCTTTTTAGACATGCATGTGGACAGGCAGCAGATTGTGGGGTACGCATGGTAGGAATATTACAAGGAGTGAATAATTTGTCAGAAAATATCAGACAAGAGTAAATATGAGAGTAAAATTACTCTTCTAACCCTTCTTCCTTTCACCAGTTTCTCCTCTTCTACCTCTAGTCATGAGGATTGAAATAAAGGAGAGTCTGTTCAGATCTCTTACATGTCTCTAGGAAGAAAAAATACAATCTCTGCACTCAAGGTATTTTCTACTTCACCCCTAATGTTACTTTTTCATTCACTTTAGGCTATTCATGCTTAAAGTGACTGAATTTTGCCTGTCATTTGACATAGCTTCATAGTTTCCTTGTCAACTTAATAAATCTGAAAAGGTCCCATTGTCACAGACTGGATGCCCCAGATGGTAAACTCTAGGGCAAAAATTAGCACAAGGGAAGTGTATCAGGGAGTTATCTCAGGATTACCACCTGTCAAAAAGAAGGGGCAACACAGAATTAGACAAGGTGAAAAGTTTGTGTTGAAATCTCAACAAAGACTTTGGCCAACTCCACAAATAGTTTCACAGCAGGATGGGCTTTCTGAGTCCCCAAAGCTTGGTGTGAGGTGACTGAGGTTTTATATGCATACGTCTCCTGGTCACTGGGTGCAGGCTGCCATGGGCAGAGGCATGACCTCAGGCAGGATGACTCCCCTCCACTATCTTAATGAAGAGCCTGAAAATCCAAATTGCTCTTCAGAATATTTCTGAGCTTCGCTGAGGTTGCCTGGGCTGTTATTCATACTTGCTGAATGGTCATTGGATGCGAGCTATCAGTGGGTGGGAGCATGACCTTGGACCAGGCCATTCTTTTCAGCCATGGCGATTTTGTAAATGGCTGATGGCAGGGTGCTCTCTGTGAGCGGTTCCTCCAGCAGCTAGGGACCCAAGTCCTTCAGTCCTAAAAGGAGTATGATTGTCACATCACAACATCTCCTACATTGAATAAATAAAGAAAAAAGGTAACAAAACAATTTCATTCGAGCACCTTTCTCTCTCGTGATACCTCCCAAATGATCTTTTCTCAGCCTAACTTCTTTCAAAAGTTGTATTCTCTCCTGTCTCTATTTCTTGTAAACATAGTCCCCTGAACTCGTAATGAGCAAGTTTTCACCATACTCTGCCCTCTCCAAGATCCTAAAAGATATTCTAATCGCCTGGTTCAGTCACCTCAATTCAGTATTTATTTTATAGTATTATTTTTTGCATTGTTAACACCATTAGCTGCTGCATTTATTTTTGAAAGTATCTTGTTTTTTTCTTCTATAACATCCCATGACTAGGCTTCTACCTACATCCATAACACTATTTTAATTATCTCTTTGATTTCTATTCTTCCTGAAATTTAATTGTTGACACTGTCAAAATTGGTCTATACCTTCTTTCCTTTGTAAACCTCTAGTTGTGCAACCTTGATCTTTACCTTCATGCCGCTAACTTTCAAATCCATATTTCTCATTCTAAACACACCCTCACTCTCTCAGGTTCCAAACACGTGTGTCTTAGATTCCTTTCTTCCTTCCTTCCTTCCCTTCCCTCCCTCCCTCCCTCCCTCCCTC
>NW_016107466.1:2902770-2934561 GCF_001604975.1 Cebus imitator | reverse complement strand
CTTATTGCCCAGGCTGGAGTGCAGTCACGCAATCTCGGCTTACTGCAGACTCCACCTCCCAGGTTCAAGCGATTCTCCTGCCTCAGCTTCCTGAGTAGCTGGAATTACAGGCATGTGCTACTGCGCCTGGCTAACTTTTTGTATTTTTAGTAGACACAGGGTTTTTCCATGTTGGTCAGGCTGGTCTCCAACTCGTGACCTCAGGTGATCCACCCGCCTTGGCCTCCCAAAGTGCTGGGATTACAGGCTTGAGCCGCCGCACCTGGACCCCAGATATCTTTCCATAGATTTCTTGATGGCATCTTAATTAAACCTGCCAAAAATACTATCCTATTAGTTCCTTCTGGTTTCTCAGTGGTTGATGGTATCTTTACTTCAAGGTTTCTCGTACTCACCCACTAAAAGGAATCCCCTTAGAATTAGGTCACCCAGCACTCCCCGTGGAGATTCTGACTGAGTTTTTGCCAGTTTCTTCAGGGAGTCCTTAGCATTAGTAAATTTTGTAAAACACTGCAGTATGCCATCAAATACTTGCCATCAAGTCTTTCAGAGTCGTATTTATTGTAACTTTCTCTTTTTTACATACTCCCTTTTGTTAATAAAACCCACATATATTGTATATATTTTCTTTTCCCAGGCTTCATTTCCATTTCTCTACTTGAGCTCTCCGTCATCTTTCATATGGATTCACTTAATTGTTTACTTTTTAATATATGCCTCTAGTTTTACTATATCTGAAAGTTCCTTTTTCTTCATTGTTGCCTCTGTTATGTTTTAAAAAGAGATCTGATCGCATTATTTTTCTTAGTTCTATGAGTGACAAGCCTAACACTTTGAATAGCACTCATTTTTTAAAACTTAGCTTTACTTTATGTTTCAGACCTTCTAAGCCCTGCATACTATTGCCACTCAAAAACTAGCTTATGCATATTCTTCTTTTTAATCTATAGCCTTATAATTCTTTATCTACTCAATCAATATCTGATAGAAGTATATGAAAAACCCCCATTATAATTACTAATTTACTCATTTCCAATCTGCAGGGTTTTGCTTGTTTGTGTTAGCTTTATGTCTTTCTAGGATGCATACAAATTTATTATTTCTCTATCATCTTGAACTTTTTAAAATTACATAATGTTACCTTAAGTTTGTCTTTAAAAATTAAATTCTGTGTTTTCTTTTTTGATACCTGAAATTTCACAATGACGAACTTTTGCTCATGTTGTCTCCACTCAGACATTAAATTTGGTTCAGTGAACATCTACTCCATGTTTCAAGATGTCATTGCATCTTCATTGCTAATGAAACCTCTCTTTTCATCAGGAAGATTCAGCAAGTTTCTCTTACATATCTTGCATTGTCTGGTGTTCAAACAGTTAGGGACATAAGTCTCTCCTGCACTGGATTATAAGAATATGAGGAATAGAACAACATTGTAATCTTTCATTAATTCTACAGAATGATTGCAACTCAGAAAAATTTATATAAATATTTATTGGATTGAAAAAATTATACTGAGTTTTAAAATTCTAGTTCCACCAACATTTCCCTGACTTCTCTATGCCTTAATTTCTTATCTCTACAGTAGGGATTGATTTATTTTACTATTGTATAATTGCTATGTGTATTAGAGACAAGATTAGTATGGGACCTAGAACTGGCTTTAATATGTAGAAGACAAAATACATAATAATAATAAATAGGAATCAGTTTAACTATCTGAAATAGCAAGCATGTGAGATTCATATTTTCAAATTTTCCTACCATTCTACTTAGACTTTATTTCTTGAAAGTAAAAGTTACAACACAAATATGATCCGTACTTAAATCCTATAACTGTCACTCTAACAAGACATCTTTACTTTTACTATAGGGAGATTGGAGGAGCTGTTTATTTAAAAGCAAAAGAAAACAACATACCATTAGCAAAGTTAAAATATTTGGCATTCAACTCAAGGACAATGGAGAAAACTATATTGAAATTGTGACTTTGTTCACAAACTTGTAGTTTGAAGACAATCACAACTGCTTTGGAAGGAAGTGATGATCATATCTCTTCTTTTTTTCCCCTTGTTTCTATGAAGGACACAGTGGGAATGGTGTTAGGTGCTCTAAGATGTCTGCCTCTTGGAAAAGAAGGAGGAAAGAAAAAAGGCAAATTGCAATATTTGGTGTGCATGGGCCACAGATTAAGTAGCAAACTGCTTATGTGGGACCTTATAAAATTGATCTTCCTGGTTTGGGATTTCAATTAGGGTACGTGAGTAAGACTTTTAAAGGAAATAAAAGTATAGAAACCAAAGAAGTGCAACTTTGCTTCTTAGACTCTTTTAAGAAAGATAAGATGACAACTGGAAGTGTAAACAGGAGGATTTGCAGAAATTCTGTGTACAGAGAGAAGAGAATCAGCATTTCCTTCGTACTGACGTAACTTCAGGTGCTTCTGAGGCAGGATAAGTAGGGATAGGAGACTATACTGACTTATCTGCTTGTGAGAAACCTAAAGAGCTCCTTTTACAGTGGGCTCTGCATTCCTTACACTCTTGGGCACTTAACTCTTTTGCAAGTTAGTCTTACAGGATACCACCAGACTGCCTGATGGTGACAAGTTTCTGATACCAAATGCAGCCCAGGAAAGAGAACAAAAGCCCTTTATTCATGACGTAGCTTCCCTAATCTCTAATCAACATCAAAAAACCAAAAAGCTGTTAGCTACAAATTCCTGCCTTGGAGGGGATAGAGACTTCTCCAGGGCTCCGCATGCGCAGCTGGGCTCATGGTTTAGCCTATAGTGACCTTTTCCTCATTTTAATAGTAAAATACACACTGTAGGTAGAGATTTTATGTCCTAATGATACATGCAGTGCATGTGAGAGCAGGTAGATGCTGACCGCATGTGCCAACCGCAGGTCCGCCTTTGCATACTTGACCTCCCCAGTATTTTATGAATATTTATGTACGGTTCCCATAAATGGAATTCCCTTAGGGCACTAGGGACTGTCCTCCCTCTTTTTCAGCAGCCTACTCTGCCCCTCAGAGTGTACTTTCGCTTTGCAATAAACTTATTTGGCTTCTCTTCCTTTAAACTCCCCCTCAAACTTTTTGGTGTGGTGAAGTCAAGAACCTGAACTAGCCCAATACTTGAACATTTTAAACCTCAGCACAAGAAAGGTTGCTTTTACTATCCCTGCTTTATAGATGAGCAAGCAGGATAAATAACTTGGTCACGTTTGTTTAGCTAGTATCCTCGTCAAGGTTTTTCTTTTTTTTTTTCCAGACACATAAACATACTGAAACTTACTGAAATTACATCAGGATTCCAAATGAAGCTCCCTCTTTATGGACAAGGCTGCTGGGTATGGCCTTGCAGGCTGTACCACTGCGCGATTTTAGCGAGACTTTGGCATCACAGGGGCTGGGAAGTCAGGGTGTCTGAGGCAACTCGAAATTAAAATCTTGTTGAAACTTGGACAGTCCTGCTTTTGGAAATAAGTATATGGTTATCTCCACTGTTCTTTGCCATTATTACTGTTGTTGTTGAAGCTACTACAACTGTTGCTGCTCATGCTGTCAGTGCTGCTGCTGTGGTTGTTATTCTTTGTTTAGAATCTCCATAAATTCAGCTGGTCCGTGAACAATCATGTTCTCCCTGCCTATGTCAGCATGATTTCTGACATGTATGCTGTCTGGCTGTCAACTTTCTTCTCTGTCTCATAATTCAAGTTTCTGAAATAATCTGATCAGACCAGCTTATCTCTAGTTCACGTGTTTTATACCAGACAAAGGCTTATGGGTCTTATTGGCCAATGACCAATAAGAATGCTGCCTTTTCAGGTCTGGTTTATACCATGAGTGCAATTTGCTGAGGCCTGGGGTAGGGTCGTTTGTCACAGAGAAAATGTGGTGCATTCACCAGAAACAACTCCAGATGTTTTTGTTGAATAATGGCTGATATGTGTTAATGGAAGTTAAAACTATTTCAAATAATTTCTCATAAAGGCACATTTAAAACCTTTCAGTTCCCTATAAGCAGGATATCAAATTTTATGCACATTATGTTCAAAATGGCAATTATGAAAGTTTATATAAAAAAGATATAGAGTTATCTGTAAAATTTAACATTGGTTATCCCTCAATGTATCTACAAAGGTTACCTCTTTTTTATTTCTAAAAATAGTTTAAAATGGTTTAATAATCAAAATGACCAACTATTGTTACATTGGGCTCAACAATCATATAGTCTATATTATGTATTACTATATATTATATTATTGTTGAAGTTTAAAACACATTTGTAATTTTATTAATTAATATTTTTTGTATTATCCACAATTCCTTTTGTTTTATAAATTTATGACAGTAAATGCAATATTCATATAAAATGTTAATATTTAAAATTATATAATACTAACTATAAACAAACATGTATTTAATGTCTAATATTAAAAGCTATTTACAGTTTTTGAACTAATATAAATAAAGCCATCACTTTCAATATGTGAAGTATTTAATAAAAATGTGTATAATTATTCAATAGGACCGAATTGCTTTAAATTTCTAGGGTAAAAGGAATCTCATCGAAAGCAAAGCTTTCCAAAAGAATTCATTGTTTATTCTTAAAAATATGTATATTACAGTGGCAAGGAACAGCCGGTAGATCTGTGGCTTTTTAACGTCCAGCTCTAACTTGAGGACTCTCTGACCTTCCAACCAGCAAGTGCAGGTATGTAAGTGAGCAGGGGGACTTGGATATTTAAGTGTTCCCTAACAGCTTTGCAAACATTCTTCCTGTTTAATCCATCTTTCATTTCCATCTTCAGAGATAATGTGTGCTGTTAATTCCAGAGACTTCCTAGGATTCTGTTGTTGTTATAAATATTTTTGTTTATTCTGTTAGTCTGGATCTTCCAAGAAACAGGCACCAAGATGGAACTAAACATTCAAAGAGTTCCATAGGGAAAAGACCCGGTGAGACAAAGCAGGAACGGGGTAGGAAAGCTCAGATAGCCTTCAGCTCATGATGAAATTTTGTCTCTGGATGGAGGAGAAAGCTAGGGAATGTTGGATTAGAGCATCCTAGATTTCAATTGCTTTGCATACCCTAAAGATTTGGTGAGTCCATCTGGGAGTCCTTTAGCCAAAATGAGAGCTGTCAGATGAGTTGTTTTCCTGAGAAATTGATCTGCCTTCGTGTAGATCTGCCTTTTTCTTTCTCCTTTCTCTTTCTCTTTTTTTTTTATCGTCATAAAAATCCTTTATAAAATAATATGCCAAGCGGTCCCCCTAGTGGCATGGAAGAATTATCCTATCCTAAAAGACCTCCTTCCTAAAAGGTCTTACTGATAAAGGCTACAGGCATTCTTTACTACAGGGAACTGTAAGCAAAAAGAAAACCATGTGACTTCATTTCCATGTTGCTGCTAAGGCAGACTAACTCTCCAGCCTCCCCACCCTGCTCCCCACACACTTTTTTCTCTAGCATGGGCAGGAAAAAATATCAAAAAATCCATTAATGAGCATTTGGTGAAGTGTAATGAATACAGTCTAATTCACTAATTGAGGCTCATTCCACAACTCTCCACTAATAAGCATTTTAATGTGCTTAACTGCAAGTGTCCAAAATAGTTATTGAGATGTGTGAAAATTTTCCATTCTCTATGTGAAAATTTTGATAATGTTGCAGCTTGATTAATTGAGAGAAAATATTTCACTAACAATGAAGAAAATGTAAAAGCAGGAAAATCATACAATTACATCTTCTAAAATGGGCTAACTGACAAATAACATTATTGAGATAATAAAATATTGCCTGAAATAATGTTTATTGCAATAGGACTCTTTTCAGTTTCCATGTGATGTCAAGCAAAATTGACATTGAGAATTTCTTTGATTAACTTGTTAAAGGATATAACAAGTAAATTAGTCAATATTTTATTAAATATAAAAGTCAGAAATGACAAATTTATGATTTTGGTTTGAATCAGATTTATTTTCTTCACTTTAAAAATGTACCTATTAAAGTTGAAATGAATATAATGAATACATCAGTCAATACATAAAAACCTTCTCCTCTCTCCCTGCCTCTTCCTTTCCCCTCCAATGTCCTTCCTTCTTAGTGAGTTTCATTCCTATAGAAGTAAGAAAATTTCTCAAAATGATACTTTTCCACAACTACTTTGAGAACCACCCTTAGCTCCTACCAGCTTTGGCATGAAAAGCAGTCTTTTTCTGTAAAGCGTCATAAGGTTAGCTTTGATGGTTTCTGGCTCTGATTGGATGATTCCTTAACTAATCATTGTGGAAAAGGAAATGTTCTGATTGCCCTGTCAAAGTCACATGCTCACCTCTTCAGTTGGGTATAGCTTCACCACTCAAACCACAGGACTGGAGGTGGGTAGTTCCCATAAGTGGGCATGGCTACTGGATAGACATAAATAAAGGATATCACATGCAGCCAATGAACAAGAAATTTAAACTTGAAGAATTCCACTTAGAACAACCATTATATTCTTCTTCAAACCTAAGGTAGAATTTTTGGAAGGATGGACATGGAATCATGTGGTACAGCTGAAAAATATCCCTGGAGAAGTCAGAATACTTTCTTTTTTTTTAAATCTCACCAGGCTATGTTGTTTTGAGAAATGTAGTGTCCAGGTAACCCTAGATAATGTAGTCATCTTTCTTCAATCATAAAATGAAAGTTACCTTTTCTTTCCAATATACCTACAAAATGTTTTATGACATTCCATGGAAAAACAGTTTTATCAATCTTAACTATAAGTAGTTCTTTTCAGTGGTAATATTTCTTTGGTAATATTGGTAATATCCTCATTGTAGTGAAGGCAAATCTATCTTTTTGTACGGATTTTGTTCTTTTTAAAATATATTTTGTTTTAGAATAACCCAGTCCTTGGCAGGAACTAAGGAAACCTACTTAAACTATTTCCTGTTCTACCTGCCTCAGAATTTTATTCCTCGACACTCGTCCAAACCTCCCACTTATCAGCTATATAATGAAGTCAATGTATTCTAAAAAGTTTAAAAATTCTTTATATCCGTGTGCACAACCAGCAAGTCATTTCGAATTTCCAAACAAATCCAACAAGCATAAGGATATATATGTATAGATACACTTATTGGCAGAATCTCTTCTGAATGTGAATGAGAAGAACTGGCTCAAGCTACATGAGGTCATTTATGCACTATGAATGAGTGTGGCATTGATACAGGGGATAACTGCGGAATGAAAAACACTCACTACATATCAGAAAAAGTGCAGTGTTCATTACAAACTGTTGACTGGGAGCCAATAAAGCAAATCCGCTTCTATCTGTCAATGCTGGTAAAGACAAGTCAACTAATATCTTAGCCTCATTTTCTCTGATCTGAACCGTCGTTTTAAAATTTGCATTTGTTTTATTTTTATTGACTTTAACATTTTCCAGTGTTGTCAAAATTTCATGGAATGTGTCTTTATTTAAATTCTTTACTTATTAAATTTTTGTTTTTGACTTTTCGTCACTCCTTCCTGACATTGAATTTGAAAACTTGTTTCACATTATTTCCTGATATTAGGGCTAAAATCAGATACTAAACAATTTTAGTGTGGCAAAATATATTATGGTACTGAACAGAAGATTTTCTAAAGTTGGCCCAGGGCAGGAAGACACTAAACGTTCCCTCACCATAAGCTTGACTTTATTTTTCTTTATGGTATAAGATAAAATTACATTATTGGGAAAGATAACATTTGTCCTATACAACAGAAAGAGAGATGTTGTAAGAAAATTCATTCTCAAACTGGCAAAGCAATGGAGAAGAATCCGTCTTCATTGGATCATGTCTGAAGGCAAGGTGATGATTGTTTTGAGACAATTACTAGAACTTCTTAGTAAATAGTGCTTAAACTTCGTTACAGTGCGGTGGCTGTTTGCCTTTGGATATGTGCAAGAAGCTATCCAAGGAGATGGGAGACACTGGTTATGTGATGGGCATTGGTTACATCCTCATGAGGACTCAGACCATGAGAGTATTTACAACAGGCAAAGATCTTCCAAGACAAAGAAGAAGACTCATCACTTAATGTTTGCTTCTCAAAAATGATTGTCAGAAGCAAACTTGATGGGGCAGAAAATGGATGACTAAGCATGTAAGTCTTGACTTAAAACCAAATCAAATCATATTTCTAGAGAAATGGATTTCTAACGAAATTTGGATGAACTGCCTCCTACGCAGTGGATAGCAACCCTTCAACAACGAAGTAAAAATTAAACATGTATTATTCAGGAAGGCAGTTGGAAATAATGGGAAAAGCTGTTGGTATCAGACCTCTTGGGTCAAATTTTGAAACTCATATTTACTAGCTGAGTAAGCCTGAATAATTTAGCCCCTCTAAGTCTAAGTTTCCTTCTCTGGTGAATGGAAATGCCCAGGACTTTCCGTAATGATTATTGAGATTACTTAATATATAAATGTATCTGATTTATATGGGATGTAAAGTGCTGAGCTAATGAAAGGCAGTCAGTATATTTTGGTAATTTCTCCCTCTACCAACAGGAAGTTTACAGGAAGAAAGTCTTCTCAGATTGTTCCCAAAATAAGACAATCCCAATATCTAAAATAAACCAATGATAATGAATTATATAACAACGTCAAAATTACATATACGTATGTGTGTTATGTGTGCATATGTGTGTATATAATATGTGTGTGTGTATGTGTGTGTATGTATATAACCTAACCGCCAATGTGATATCATTTACAATGTGATGTTATTTAGAGATGGAGCATTTGGGACATAATTAGTGTTAGATTAGGTCATGAGGATAAGGCACTGGTGATGGGATTAGCGGCCTTTTGAGAAGAGCTAGAGATCTCTCCACACAATGAGAAAAGGATATAGTGAGGAGGCAGTGGTTATCTGCAATCCAGGAAGAGTGCCCTCATTAGCCACTGAATTAGCTAACATCTTGATCTTGGATTTTCCAGCTCCCAGATATGTGAGAAATAAATGTCATTCAGTCCATGGTATCTTGTTAGGGTAGCCTAAGCCGACCAATACAATATATAGTTACCTGTTGCATAATGCCTGTAACATTATAATGCATATCATGAGAACATATCTAAAATGTAAAAATAATCCACGAGTTTTCTTTTTACTGTCAACTTCCAGTCTAGAAAACCCTACTTTTGGCAATTCAGATGCAGCGGGAATTTCACTACTTAAACTTTACATTGACAGAAGTTTTTTTCCTCTTGGTATCCTTGATAGTTGATACTAATCTAGTACTAACTTAGCGGGTGCCCAATAAATATCTGTTGAATGAACAAATAAATTAATAAATTCAGGTTACTTTTTAGAGAATTATTTAACCTGTCTGAAAATTACTTTAAAATTTTGTGAAATGTTCCCTGTTATTCCACCTGTTCTAATATGTCCCTCTGTTAGAAGTAAAATTTTGATGTATGCATATACACACATTGATTCTTATTGAAAACTTGTGTGGAAACTTTAAGGCCCCACAATAGACAAATACAAAGCCTTTACCTGGAAGCCCTAAGGGGAAGAAAAGCGGCTCTTCCCACATCAGACTTGGTGCACACTAATGCATTATGGTTTTCAGAGGAGGTGGAGTCGAGAACATAAATCTTTTCGGCTGGTCATACTCTTACATATATATACATATTTGCATTTCTAGTCCAGGCACCTTCATTTCTAAGTCTATTTGTCTGAGGCCTTCAGCTAAGGACCTCAGGTAACTCTGCCAGGACCTCTTTATCAGAGAAAGAGGAAACCTTGAATAAACGACTCAGTATTCAGTACTTCTCCACTCCTTGAATTTCCTCCTCTGTTTCTCCCTAGCCTTGGGTTCATCACACTGTAGGAGCCTTTGTCCAGAGTTCCCCCAGCAGTGAGACCACTCCCACATCTGGGCTGATCCACCTGACCTTCTAATGGTTTGCTGTTCCATAAAGGAAGTGAAACAAGAGGGAGCTAGCTTTGTCTCCATTTCTGACCACTGCTTTCATTTTATGGCTTTGAATCAACTGTCAGAAGCCTTAGAACCAGAGCAACTCCATCTTGAACAGGGGCTGGATAAAATCATGCTGAGCCTTACTGGGCTGCATTCGTAGTAAGCATCCTTAGTCACAGGATGAGTTAGGAGATCAGCATAAGATACTGTTCACAAAGGCCCTGCTGATAAAACAGAATGCAGTAAAGAAGCCAGCCAAAACCCACCAAAACTGAGATGGTAATGAAAGTGACCTCTAGTTGTACTTACTGCTATTAATATGCTAATTATAATGCATTAACATGCTAAAATACCCTCCTACCAGTGCCATGACAGTTTACAAATGTCATGACCACGTCAAGAAGTTATTCTATATGGTCTAAAAGGGAAAGGAACCTTTATTTCTGAGAATTACCCATCCCTTTCCTGGAAGTCTCATGAATAATCCACCAATTACTTAGCATATAATCAAGAAATAACTATAAGTATACTCAGTTGAATGCCCCAGGACACTGTTCTGTCAATGGAGTAGCCATTCTTTAATTCCTTTACTTTATTAATAAACTTGCTTTCATTTTACCCTATTAACTTGCCCTGAATTCTTTCTTTGCATGAGTTCCAAGACCTTCTCTTGGGGTCTGGATCCCTTTTCAGTAACACAACTATTCTTGACATCTGGCACCCCAGCTCTCTAGTTCAGCTGAGTTCTTCTCTCTCTCTCTCTCACGCACACACAAGATGGGCAGGACTTAGATACTCACCGTTTTAAGGAAATTAGCTTCCCCGGAACTTGTAAACATTCCATGAGTATATATCAATTTTACATACTGAATCTTTATCTTTCCATAACTTTTCTAATGGAATCAGCTTCAGGAAATAATCATATCTTGATTTGGCAAAGACAATTTCTTTATAACTTTTTAATATAATATCACATATATAAGATGAAAAGAATGTTGGCTAAAGGTAAGCCTAAGCTAATTGCATTTCACAATAGACTTTGGATGGCAACTTATGTGAAATACATGAGGGAAGTTTAAGCAAAATATCAGGTGTGACAAAATGACAAGTTAGAATGAAGTTTGAAAATCAATTAAGATAACTGAAAAAAAAATTATGATGTCTTATGGAATTCCTGCAATTGGGGTGAATATTTGGTCTGATTTTCTTGGCAATCCAAGTGAAACATAATTCTCCTTTTTCATATAAAAAAAAGTGCTGAACCCTCAGGGGAGGTTGGCACTTCCCGGAATTTCTCTCTTACGAAAATTTGTCACACAATGCTTTAGAAGGGAATATGAAGAGAGGAAGAATCTTCATAAGGGAAGAAGACTTCACACACAGAAATAAAAGACTGATTAAAAACAAGCATTAGGGTTGACACGTACCAGTTTAGAAATGCCCAAGGCAATGCCTGAAAATATTGTGTCTTATGTCCTTGGCTAGTTCCTTTGCTTTGTGGGATCTTACCTCTTACTCTTATTCTTCCTTAGAGGCAATTATTTTAAAGAAGTGGCTCTCAGAGTATAGTCACAGTACTGGTAACAGCAGCAGTAAGTGGAAATTTGTTAGAAATGCAAATTATTGGGTCCACTTGCTCAGTCAGAAATTCTAGGGGTAGAGCCCAGGAAAATGATTTAAGAAGCCTCTATATTCCTTGCATGGAGGCTCTAGCCTGTAATCTCAGCACTTTGGGAGGTTGAGGCAGGTGGATCATTTGATGTTGGGAGTATGAGACTAGCCTGGTTAACATAGGGAGACTCTGTCTCTACAAAAAAATTTAAAAATTAGTCTGGCATGGTTATGCACCTGTAGTCCCAACTACGCAGGAGGCTGAGTTGGGAGGATCACTTAATCCCAGGAGTTTGAAGCTGCAGTGAGCTATGGATCATGCCACTGCACTCCAGGCAAGGTAACAGAGCAAAACACCATCTATAAACAAACAAACAAACAAAAAATCTCCATGTGGTTCTAATATACATTTCTTTCTGAAAACCAATGCTCTACAGCCTTATTTCTTGCCTCCTGCACATATTTCCTTCACTGTAGGACTGTCTACTGAAACTCTCTGACATCTAGTCACATGACTATCTAGCTACTGTCTCAAAGGAGACCTCCCTCTATCTCAGTTAGAACCAGCTTGTTATGGCTTGTTGGGAAAATCTCATTTTACGAATAAAAAATAATGATCTCTAACTTACAAAATGACTTCTATCAATCATGTTAACAACCTCAGCAAAAGGTTATCTTGGTAATTTAACCGTATCAGCTGCTTCTCACTGTGACTCAGACATTTAGAGATGCGTTTGCAAATGTGCAATTAGAACAATTTGGAAGAGAATGACTAACAAGGGAGCACAGTTGTTCTCCTAGCTGAAGATAAAGAAGCAAGGTCATTTGTTGTGGCATGTGGTCTAGAACTTGTTGTACTAGAACAAAGATAACTGAAATATCCTCTAGTACAAAACATAATCCCGAAGTTCAAGATCAGCAGAGCATTTCTGTGTTTTAGGCATTCCATTTATTCAATAAATAGGAATATATGTATACATTTATCTCAAGGCTCAAGGACCATAAGTACCTTTAAGTGTATTTGTGATTGTGTATGTACTAATCTGAGGTAAGGGCATTCCATTGAAACTAGAGTACAATGCCAAAACTGCTGACTTGTCAAAGAATTCTGGTATGGTAGAAAGATGGGGAACTATGCCAGAGTTTAAATTTAAATTTTTCAGTTACTCTCATGTGATCAACAGTGAATCACTAAATCTTTCATAATTGTTGTTTATTCATTTAGAAAATTTGACCTGTGATATCTACTTCATTGAGGTGCTATTACTATGTAAAATATTTGTAGAACATAAGCTTTATATTTGTTTTCTTTTTGTTCCCTGCATTTCTTTCCTGGCTAGTAAATACTTCTAAAATTTAATCATTAAGATGTAGAACTTTAAATCTGGATTAAAAGTAAGACTTAGAGGTTTCACATGTACATACTTTTTATCCATGATATTGCTAGATATTATTAAAAAAGTATATTATTTTAGCCATAATAGATTATATATTTTATATATATAGTCTGTAGTTTAACACAAAAAAGAAATGCCTTACCACCTAGAATAGAAGTTGTCATGATCCAAGTGGACTTCATAAATTAATTGTGTATTGAACTAGAATCCTGAAAAATTGATTTTGACATAGCCTGGAAAAAAATGAAGTGTAAAAAGGAAGTTGTTGGTAAAAGAAATGGGTGACTAGGCTTAGTATCTCTTAATTCTGTGGTGGAAAATATATATTGATATAATCAAATTCATATGAGTGAGTCAGTAATTGCATGGGGCCAAAAATTCTACTCATTGGTTGCAAGGGATAGATAAAAAACAGCACTGTGACCTAAAGACAGAAATACAATTACACCCAAAGGAATATAACTCATTCTATTATAAAGACACATGCACATGCATGCTCATTGCAGCACTATTCACAATAGCAAAGACAGGGAATCAATCTAAATGTCCATCAATGATAGACTGGATAAAGAAAATGTGGTACATATATATCACAAAATACTATGCGTCCATAAAAAGGAATGAGATCATGTCCTTTGCAGGGACATGGATGGAACTGGAGGCCATTATCCTTAGCAAACTAAAGCAGGAACAGAAAACCAAGTACTGCATGTTCTCACTTATAAATGGGAGGTAAATAATGAGAACTCATGGGCACATAGAGAGGAACAACACACACTGGGGCCTATCAGAGAGTGGAAGGTGGGAGGAGGGAGAGGATCAAGAAAAATAACTAGTAGACACTAGGCTTAATACCTCGGTGGTGAAATAATCTGTATAACAAACCTCCATGGAACACGTTTACCTATGTAACAAACCTGCATATCCTGTATATGTACTCCTGAACTTAAAATAAAAGTTAAAAAAAAAATCCTGCCTTCTTCAAGCTCAGAATCTAAGAGGGAAGACAAGAAAAATCCACTAGGGGTAATTTTTAGATATGCAATATTTTCTTTTAAGATTTTGCCTGGTTAGAAGTTTATACTACTTAGTCTAATTATCAAGAAACTTCTCCAGATTTTTTAAGTATGTGAGTAAGAGCCCTTTAGGACACACTATCTCTGTTTTTCTTTATGAACTTCCTACTTTCTAGAATAGTAAGGATCAGTAGTAGAGGATCAATAGTAGATAACTTACTGCAAGCATTGACAAAGTTTTTACATTGGACTGACCTGTGCTTACTAGCTTTAGAACCAGAAAGTTTAAAGTTTGTTTTGTTTCCTAGATTTCAATGGAAGCTTTTTTTTAAGTTCTTGAAATCTCTGAGCTAGTTTTTCCATTTGTAAAAGGGTCATCTGCCGCAGAGTTCAAAAGTTTGGCAAGAATTTTTATTTCCAACAATGCAAGTGATGATATCAAATTTCCTCATTACTGATCATTCAATATCACATGGTTAAGGTCTGCTAGAATTTTCCATTCCAAGATACTTTAAAAAAGAAAGATACTTTTAGTGTTATGCTATGGAGTCTTATACTTTGAGAAGTTTACAATTAAGGGAATTTAGTATGAGATTATAAATTGAAAGCATGTGAATACTCTATTTCTCAAAAATAATGTTATTTAAGCATTTAACATTCAGTAATAATGGTCTGAAATAATTGGTAAATTGGCAGTTGTATAATGGCAGTCTTTTAAAAAAATTATGTCATTCTTTATATAATTATTAGCTGACATTCTTTTTCCCCTAGTTAGTTTTCCCATTTCTACCTCCTCTTCTTTCCTCTTCTTACTTCTGATAATTAATATTAAACAATACTATGTATTATATTCAAGTACTGCTAGTGTTATTTTTGATGTCAAATCGTTTGTATTAACAAACCTGCACATGTATCTCTGAACCTAAAATAAAAGTTAAAAAAGATAAATATATACGTTTAGTTCTGCATTTATAGCCCTCAAATTTTCTTGGATTCCAGTTTTAAATATTACTTCTCATCCACGGTTTTGTTTTTCTTCTTCAAGAATAGATTATCCTTAACTTTCTTCTGTTTCCAACACTGTCTCGCTGTTTTTGCCAATTTTTTCCTTCTCTTCAATTTCTTTTATGATATTTTTAGCTAATTCCATTTAACAATGAGCACACGCTGAGCATATTTGTAGTTTTTCTATACTTGTAAGATTTTTTTTTCTTTTTAAAAATTTCTTTCCTAAATTTGTCCATTTTTTACTTTGCCTGTCTCTCTTGTTTGGCCAGTATTCTTCTGAGTGAATTTCTGACTCAAGATGTTTTATTTTCTACTCTAAAGATTTATTGAAAGATATTTAGTTCAAGGTGAGATCTTATGATGTATCCTACTTCTGCTCTATGGTTGAGTTTTTGGGGAAGAAAATTTTTCACTGATTGAAATATTTATGATTGTTTGTTTTTCTTCTTATACATCAAAGTGATATATCTGATTAGACATCTATTAACTTTTTATTAAATTTTAAGAGACTCCTCTTATCCTGGACAAATAATAACAGATGATTTCATATTGACAAAGTGAAGAGTTTGGGTAGCTTGTCAGGTTTCTTAGTTTAAGATCAACTTTCCCTTTGTCACAGAGAACTGCAGATTCTTGAAGAAATGATACCCTGCGGAGGAAGGCTCAGTTTGTCTTCTACTTTTATAATTCATTCTCTCTCTCTTTTTCTCTCTCTTCACCATCAAGTTTACAAACATATCTCTCCCTTTCAAATCCACTTCTTACCAAAATATGCTATCTTCCTAATACTGTTTTTTTCTATTCTCACACATTTAACTACTTTCACCCAATTTCACAGTATCAAGTGCCATGGTCCAATAGATCTCAGTTATGTTCGCATTATCTCTTCAATTAGTGTAGAACCTTTTTTACTTAAGGCAATTTTTATCTGCCTTCCACAGTGATGGACATCTGCTGTGTTTAATTTTTATTGTTTCTATCTGATCTTGTTTCAGCATGAACTCTGGAATAGAATCTGCTCGTTTTTACAGATTCCCTGACTGCTTGTAGCTTAAAGACTGTATAATTCTCTATACTGTAGTTTTATGGTATGTACTGGTGATGAGTTATTTGCTCTCCTTGTCAATGGGTATGGTTTTTAAAGATAAAGGATAGAGAGATTCTGATTTAGAAATCCTCTGTAATACGATGGTGCCCCAAAATGTCCTTTATTTTATTTAACTTTGGCAACAGACCCTCAATGATAGAGCTAGAACTGTGAGGACAAGAACAGTATTTATGTTTGCAAAATCAGCATATAATCATGAAATGATATATGTGGACTTAATACTTCAGCCCAAACCTAGGGGACTGAGCCCATCTCACTATGGTTTAGAGATTTTGCAGTGGCTATGGTCTCATGAACACAGGGCTTTAATGGGCAGAAAAACAGCAGGCAAATCAGCAAGGAATTTATTCAGAAGGACTCAGGTATATGGATGTCTGACATAACACAACATATATTATTATATCTGGTCAAAAGTCTCAGAATCAAAAACTGAGAGGCTATTTACAATATGGGTTTCAGATCACTTTTTTCGTTTTGTTTTGTTTTTGAGATGGAGTTTCATTCTTGTTGCCTAGGCTGCAGTGCAATGGTGCAATTTCACCACAACCTCCACCTCCCATGTTCAAGGGATTTTCCTGACTCAGCTTCCCGAGTAGCTGGGATTAGAGGAATGTGTCACCATGGCTGGCTAACTTTTTGTACTTTTAGTAGAGACGGGGTTTCTCCATGTTGGTCAGGCTGGTCTTGAGCTCTTGACCTCAGGTGATCACCTGCCTGGGCATTCCAAAGTGCTGGGATTACAGGCCTGAGCCACAGCACCCAGCCCAGATCACTTTTTATTTTGGTTGGTAAAACACTCTTCTCAGCATCTGACTAATATAATTATTAGGTACTCTATTCTTCAAATTCATTATTGAAATAATGAGTGAATTCATTATTGAAATAATCATGAATAATGATAAAGTCTAAACCATTGCTATTTTTCTAAATAGAAATATAGCAATGGTTTAGACTTTATCATTATTCATGATTCTTCCTCACTGATGGCTTTCTTAGACTTCTTTTCAATTTTCCATCTCCCCACTCTCCCCCCTAAAAACAAACAAACAAAAACCAATGAACAGACTCAACTCTTGTCCATTTCCATCCACCAGTTTGAAGCCCATGAGAGTTCTAGTAATTGCACTCAAAGCAAAGTGAATGATTTCTGGGGTACTTATTTACAAAGATATTTTCATAAAAAATATGATATTGGAAATGCTAGGTTGTGCTCCACAGTCTGTAACTGATAGGGGACAGAGTAAAAATCTCCTTTAAGTTGTCGTATCGTTGAATATTTTCTTCCCAAACACAAAACAGATGGGACAACACATCTATCCACAGCATTTTTACTAAACCATTTGCCTTGGTGTTCTGGTTGATTTGTTTGTTTGTATGTTTGCAATGTCAGTTTCAACTCACCTTTTGATATTGTGACTTTGTTCCCCAGGACCTTGCAGTGGCTTTCAGATTCTATTCTAGTCTTAATGGTTAAAACTTTTGTCTCCTCACTCTCAATCATGACTTTGAGCTTTTGTCTGGCTAGCCTGTTTTAGTATATCTTTGATAAATTCTATGTATGTTTAGATCTGGACAAATATACACCTACCTCACTGAGATGAACTGCCACTGAGACCATTCTCTGCATGCCAGTGGGAGCTAAAGAGTAATTGATGGCTTCAAAGTTTATTAAACATTCAGTGACTACCTGCCATGTAACAGGCAATGTATTAGTTGTGGAGATGTAATGGTGAGTGGGAGTGATGTGATCTCTCCCTTTATGGAGGTTTCAGTTTTGTAAGATAAAGGAGTAAGTCACCAGGTTTTCCAATAAAATGAGTAATGGGAGAAAAAAGGAAGCCCATTTTTGCCAAGAGAAAACTGGAGAATACATAGTGAGATGAGAAGGGATTCTTATCTTGCTAAAGAGACTTTCAATTGAGACCAATGGATGAGTTGAAGTTGTAAGGTTGGAAGCTTGGGGCTCTCATCATATTGTCTCAGCCATCTCCAGCTAATTCAGCCACCCCAGATGAGGGTCCAGTAGCAAAGCAGAGAAAAGTCATTCCCACTGTGCACACCCAAATTTGTTTTGCTTTGTTTTGTGTTTTGTTTTTGAGGGAGAATCTCACTGTGTCACTCAGGGTGGAGTGCATTGGGGCAATAACTGCTCACTGTAGCCTCAATCTCTAGAGTTTCAAGAGATCCACCCAGTTCAGCCATCTCAGTAGCTCAGACTACAGGTCTGTGCCACCATTTTTTGTATTTTTTCTACAGATGGGGTCTCACATTGTTACCCAGGCTGATCTTGAACTCCTGGGTCCAAGTGATCCTCCTGCCTTGGCCTCCCAAAGTGCTGGGAATATAGGCATGAGCCCAGCACCCAGCCCCATTACCCAAATTCTTGATCAAAACAAATTCATGAGCATAACAAAACAGGTGTGGCACTATGCATTTATTTTGGGGGTACTTTGTAACTCAGCAAGAGCTGACCATAACACAATGTGTTATCTGCAAATGACATGCCACCATAATAACTATAATCTTTTTTTTTTTTTTTTTTTTTTTTTTTTTGAGATGGAGTCTCTCTCTCTCTCTGGCCCAAACTGGAGTTCAGTAGTGCAATCTCGGCTCACTGCAACCTCCTGTCCAGGGTTCAAGGGATTCTCCTGCCTCAGCCCGAGTAGAGGAGTTTTTCTCTGGCTAGCCTGTAGTGGGACTACAGGTGCGTGCCACCATACCTGGCTAATTTTTTGTATTTTTAGTAGAGGCGGGGTTTCACCATATTTGCCACGATGGTCTCAATCTCCTGACCTCGTGATCCACCTGCCTCAGCTTTTAAAGCATGTGGCATTGGCTTTGAAATGGTGGATGGAAGTCAGAAATTTTTTACGAGTGTTGAGGATTGACTGAAGAACAATGGGGAACACTGTTGGAGACTGGAGGAAAGGAGGCAATTGTTATGTAGTCGCAGGATGTTTGGCAACACTGTTGTGTGAGGAAACATGGAAGATAGAAGGGGCATTTAATTGACTCGTGGCTGGGGGAGTTGTAGGCAAAACATTTCAAAATGGCAATTAGCTTTTTCAAGCTTACTATATTAAAACACAACAAGAGGAAATTGAACTAAAGAAGGAAATGTTGAGTTTTTGAAGATAATTTAGCAGAGTCACAAAGAAGTAAACCTTGCTAGTTCTAAAATAAAAATGCCTTTTTTTCTCTCTCTCTCTATCCCAATAAAAGATTCACATAGTAGAAAATGACGTTAGAGCATAAAAGTTGTCCAGTGTAGGCTATAATCTTTGTTAAGATGTCAGAAATATATAAGGTAGTATATTCTAGAAACTATCAGCTGTACAAAAAGCCTGCTATAAAAGCATTTTAAGAAAGTAACTGATAGAGCCTCTCTATTATGAAACAGTTTCTAAGAATCTCAGTGTCATTATCCCATACTAGCTCTATATAGGCCAAAGATAGAGAATACCCTATCTCAAACACATGACTGGTCATAGCTGTCATCTAAGAGAACCACAATAATATCCATAGGAAGACCTAATTTGTTAATCTGTTATTACACTGCTACAAAGACACACCTGAGACAGGGTAATTTATAAAGGTAAGAGGTTTAATTAACTCACAGTTCTGGATGGCTGTGGAAGTCTAAGGAAAATTGCAATTATGGTGGAAGGCGAGAGGGAAGCAAAGGCATATCTTATGTGGTGATGGGGGAGAGATGGCAAGGAGCAAAGGAATAGAGCTTCTTATAAAACCATCAGATCTTGTGAGAACTTACTATCATGAGAAGAGCATGAGGGAAACTGCTGCTATGATCCAGTCACCTCCCACCAGTTCTCTCCCTAGGCACATGGGGATGATGGAGATTACAATTCAACATGAGATTTGGGTGAGGGCACAAAGCCTAACCGTGTCACCATGTGAATTAAAAGAATGAAATTAGGAGAAATATTGTCATTTTTGGATTATAAGACACAAAGACATTAAACATATAAATTAAATATTTGGACTCCCAAGCTTTCTAAGGGCAGGAAGCTAGTTGAAAATGCAAACAGGAGCTATTTCTTTAGGGAAAATGAGGACGACTCATTTGAAAGAATGAAGTACACAAAAAACAGAGGAAAGAACCATGGGAAATTATTCCTACTGTATCATCTTTTAGTGTTGCACATATGTGGGATATGAGACTGGTTTCTTTAGTTCTTAGATCCTTAAAGAAGAGGAATCATCTGGATGAATCACATATGAAGTGTTTCATCTAAACCTGGATATAATTTTCATTACAAGGTCCTGGACTTGAGTCAATGCTAAAATGGGACAAAATTTGTGGAGTTTTGGAGAGAGTAATTACACTTTTCACTAGCAGTAAATAATTAATCAAGAGAGGGTGGTCTGTGTAGAGGAAAGATGTCTCCAAATTCCTTGCTAATCATCTCACTAAAAGAAGAAATTTAATCTCTTTTTCCTTGAATTTAAACTGGCTTTACTATCTTGCTTGACCCACGGATTGTGGCAGAAATGACATTCTAGGACATTAAGAAAATAAGTCTAAGGGACACCAGATGCCATGTAGAAAATTCAATTATCCTGAGACTCTTATGCTGTGTGCAGAGGTTTGCAGGGAGAGGGAGAGCTGGACGGGGGGTGGCGGGGGAGAGATTGAGAGATTATTCCAAGTGTATTTCTGCACGTGTATTGGATATTCCAATCCCAGCAAAAATAATGGAAGAAACAAGTAATCCAACTGCAGCCAGAACTGAGGACAAAGACTTATGGACCCATTTAATCAAAACAAACCATTTCCAGGAGTGTGAGTCAGCCTAGCTGAAGACGCCTTTCACTCAGATCTGCTGTAGATGGAACACCTCTCGTGGTTCTGCTTAGGTCCCTGACGCACAAAATCATGAGTACACACAAATGGCTACTTGATGCCATTGAGTTTTGGGGTGGTTTTAAGTGCAACAACAGACAATAGCACACTCACATTAAATATGATACTGGTGTATGAGCCTGAAGATCTAGAGAAAGTATGTTGCTAAAGGCATAGATGTGGAAGTCATCAAAACCTAAGTAATAATTGAAGCAATGGAAATGGATGAAACAGCTCAGGGAATGTGAGTGGAAAAGGAAAGTAGAAATGATATTGGAAATGAGTATAAGAGACAGACAATTAAATAGTTATATACAAACATTTTACCTACTCTGCTAGAAAGATTTATAGCTATTACAGCTATAAGAAAGACACCATTTCTTATCTTGTTTTGGCAGATCACTGATGCTGTAAAGAGAAATAATGCTTGAACATAGTTTAAAGGTTGAGTGAGAATTCGCCAAATGAAATGTGGAGTAATGAAACAGCATGCTTCATAGGAATTACGTGGAAAAGGTACTTGGATCTGCAGCAGAATGTGGGCTTCCTCTTTCATAGTATGACATTATCACTGGGAGGAGGTTATCCAGCAACAAAGTATAGTTCCCAGATATGTCTTGTGACTTAGTTCTTATCAACAGGAAGTGAGCTCAAGTGATGTATATTATTTCTGGGCCAGAATTTTAAGTATGTTTTTATTGTATATTGCTTATACCTTGTTTAGCAGCAAAATCTGAGAACCCCTGGCATTGATATCAGCCTCGGGCCTGAATCACCATGTGGGGATGAATCATCTGCTAACCAAGAACATCCTCATTTTAGGGTTTCGTGAATAAAAAATAAAATTCTATTTTGTTTGTTAAGCTAATAAAATGTTAAGATTTATTAGTAGTAACATCTAGCATTATCTCCTTCTGCAGATGTACTAAAATGCTTTAAATTTTGATATTAAAGAAATGCAAGAAAGAGGGATTGAAAGTTTGCATGGATAAGACATGAAGGGTCATGTGTTCTTGGTTGAATTGAACAAAATTTCTTGAAGAAAAGTGGTAGTGAATAGCATTATCAAAATTATCTTTTGAGACGTAAGCACAGAAAATCATTTGATTGTCTTTGGTCCCAGCTTACTTCCCTTTTTAATGCAGAATATTATAATTTGAGTCTTTTTGCGCATATTTTCAATCCACATCTATGTCTATTATCCTTTTATAGAAAGATCCTGTGAGAGACAGAGAGAGAACATAAAAGGGAAGTATCATTTTTAACATGCAAGAAAACATACAGCGACCTTCTAATGACCTCCCAAATTCACAGGTTTATAGGCTGACAAGTTAGATTCATTGAATGGTAAAATAATAGTACCTTTTTCCTCCCACTAAACTTATTAGTGTGTGTCTCACACTGTGAAGAATAAAGTAATGAGTGAAATGTAACCATTTGATATCTCTATTGTGTGTGTGTGTTGGTGTGTGTAAAGGAGGGAGAAAAGCTTCAGATATCTTAGTTCTATTTTCTGCAATGGGATACATTACATAACTACTACTTGTTGAACTGTAATTATAACAGAGCCACCTTTATAAACATGAATACAGGGGAAACTAATTAGATGCTGACAATAAGTAAATATTATTTTTTAATTAGATCTCCTTCTATTGTAAATCCTGCTTTGTTCCTGCTATTTCAGTGTGAATGACATTTGAATCATAACAGTGTCTCACAGAATAGTCTTTCAGGGATGAAAAGGACAGGTGCAATGGCACAGTCAATGAATACCTTTTCATATCTTTGCTAATCTGAAGTCAATTAAATGCAGTCCCCAAAACAGCTGCTTTTACTGATTTGTATACCAGCATAATTAGTGCTGAAACTGTTCAGACTCCACATATTTTGTATTGCTATATTTTGATAGTTCTTTTGTCACATATTATTTTTGTATAGCTGGTTACTATCTTGTAGTTGGAATGCTCAACTTCAGTTAGCATGAGGGCAAATGCAATTTGATGGTTTATCAGTACCAGACCCCCAGCCTCAAAAATCAATCTTTTTCCCTCTCCCTCTTTTTCTCTCCTTCCCTCTCTCTCTATTGTTCCCGCTCTCTCTCCTCCCAATTCTTTCCATCTCCACTGTCTCTCCATTCCTCTCCTTCTCTCCCTCTTTCTTAACTGTCTCTATTCAGCATATATATTTTTAAAGAAATGGGAGAAGAATCCAGTGAGAAAATCACATTTTGTATGAGGTGCAGCAGTAAGGAGGGAGTAGGGTATAGCTTTATGGAGACAGTTTTTCCACTAGAAACCTCTGACTTTGGAAACAGCCTCTGAGACACAGGTTGAGACACTTGTAATAGATATGTGAGGGTAATGGCCACATCCCTTGAGTAATAAACACACATGTCATTGTGGAACCAGGAGGCCAAGTTATGCTATACATTTGGATTAAAATTTTATCAAAATGCCATCCATTGAGAAGCAGCTAAGGTCCTGCAGAAGAAAAATTAAGGTAAACAATGTTAAAACAAGATTTTCTATCTTAATAGTTAAGAAACAATGGTGATTTTTTACCTTGTTTTTTATATCTTAGAAACTAAATTCTGTATGAATTTGTATTTGTACCTCGGATCTCAGAAAAAAATGTAAAAATGACATTTTAAATTTTACAAAATAACTCCCACTTTTGCTTCAACACAACAGTGTTTGATGTCATTTAGTGAGGATATATCTAGGAAGCTTCAATGATAGAAATGGAATAAGCTTGGGTGTAAGGAAAAAGCCAGTAACTCAATATAATGCATACAATTTAAAAATGTTTACTTAAATATTTTCAGCTACATGATTATTACCTAAAACATTGTTATAATAAAATTTCAGGTTGTTGTACTGATGATTAAATGGTTGGACTGATGATAATGTTTAAAATGCCAGGTAGATTAGTTGGTTTGCATTAAACATGTTTTTCTTTAGACATTATTCTATGGTCTGTAATAGATACAAACATGAGTAGCATAAAGATGTGTTATTATAATGGTTGCCATTTCAGCATTTTGACCTAAAAATATCAGATTTATGTACTTCAACCTAAAATCTTCCCTAAAATAACTAAAAATCCAGTAGAATTGAGAGTAACATTTATATACTGAGAGAGTATTAATATCTACATGGTAATAAATGTTAACAGAGTAATATGTACTACAGGAATACAGAAATGCAATAGATTTAATCTCTATGAGGTGAGATTGGATTTAGGAACTCTCATATAAATGGGCTTTCAATTTTGCAAAGAATTTGTCAGGTAGAGGAAAAAGAGAGAGAGGTGGAGTTAGATAGATAGAGATATGTAGGGAATCTTCAAAAAATGACAATTATCTGGTGGTCACTCATCTGAGAATTCATTAAGCTGTTTTCACAGCCAGTAAAATGTTTTTCTCTAAAAGCATACGGATATTCACCTATTATATAGATAAATACACTAGGGAATTTTTTGAAGCCCAATTATTGAAGATTTAGTTAGGCTGAATGCTATAAAGTAATTAAAAATGGATTCAAACTCTGCTGACAGTATATTCTATTGTTTTGTATTTGGGTATACATTCAAACTATCTAAGTCTGTTTCCTTATCTTGAAAGTGTAGATAACGATATCTCTCTTACAGAGTTTTTGAAAGGATTAAGTGAATTAATATATCTAAAACCCTTAATTGAATGCCTATAATAGGCACCATCAATAAATCATAATTCTCTGTATCACAATAGGTAGAGAGGCTAATTCCATTTGGAACTGCAGTGTTTAATTTTATGACTAATATTTAACAAAAAATACTTGTTTTAGCAATAGAAAAAATATCCTTGCATTTTTCAGGCGTGCTGGAGGGTCTTTTCTTGTTGTTCTCCTGGTCTTTATGTGGTTTAAAAAAAATCAACATTTTTGTATAGCTGATCCATTAGTGGCCTTAAGAGATAAATCATTTGGTGTTTTTTTATGAAATTTGTGAATAAGTAGCTTAATTATAATCATTCTCAGGCTCTTCTTACGCTTAATAAGTGTGTGTGCTTCTAATACTTTAAAGAAGTCACCTAGGCTTTCCAAATGTGCATGGAGAAATGATTTTCAAATAAGTAAATTACATGAAGAGATGGATTATGATCACATGATGGTGGCAAGGTCAAGAACAGGTGTACCAGGCAGGACCTGTCACTTACATGCTAAATATTTATTTATCATTGTAAGTATGCAAGAGTATTGTTATCACCCCAATTTAAAGGATGAGGTAAGTAAGGCTCAGGAGAAGTCAGAGGCTATATAGACAGAGCTTCTTATTCATGCTGGCACTGCCAGTTTCCATACTTCCGTTTCTAAGACCAGTGGCCATGGGGAAGCTACAGATCATTAGTGGGACTCATTGCCATTGGAAGTAACTGTGACATGTTTGGCAAAGAATGTAGAACCTGTTAACCACTAGGTGAGGAACCTCATGCAAATCTCCTTCAAGAGTTTAGGGGACTTTTGATATCTTCTTAAGATGAGTTGATTTTGGAAGGGACTATCAATATCTTCAAAGTAATTATCACGTTAAATGGCTATATGCATGAATTGCCTTTTTTCTTTTTTTGGTGGTAAGTCCTGCAATCATTTAGTGCAAATGGGACTTAGGAAAAAAAGATAAAAACATCAAACAAATGTAATGTAAATCACCTGAGTTGTCAACATAACCCTATATATAATTTCAGGTCCACATGCTTGTCAGAGAAAAGATAGAAATAGGAGGTGAGTCTAAATCTGTCCTGTGTACTACATAAATTACAATATATGTATATATATAAGTATACACACCCCCACACACACCTACACACACACACATATATATGGATAACCTATTTTATTTACCCTATAAATGAGGAAAACGAGGCTTAGTTATATACAGAAAATGCAGAAAACATAAGGTGATTAGAGGAGAATTGGGACTCTGTCTGATTCTAAACCCCATGACCTTTCTACTATCCAATATATATTTTTGAATATATGACATAAATAACATTCATTCATTCTTTCAACAGATATTTACTCAGCATCTACCCTAAGCCAGGCATTTTCCTAGAATATGCATGTGATTAAACTCAAACTGTTACCTCTTAGGCACTCACAGTCTACTAGTCATGATGTAAGTAAACACACACATCAAAACTGATGTAAAGGCAGAATGGAACAAAGAAGCAGGATTGATGCATGCCGGAGTGTCAGGTGATTTTTGAGCTGGGTCTTGGAGGACAATATATTTCAAGTGACAAGGACATGCCAGACAGGGAGCATCAGCCTGGCAAGGAAGAACATAGAGCCAAAACTGGCCTGGGAGACATAAGGTTGGGATATAAATGCTGCCTGTCTCCGCTCTCAGCAGGCCTTCCCACTGCCGCCTGCTGCTCTCATCTATTTTCTGGCTTTGCAATTCCCCTGCACTCCCAAACCTACTATTACGTTCCCATTCCCCCTCCTCCACCTCCTCACCTAATGTCCAAAACACATGGGTATGTGAGATAAGTGGGTGAGCAAGTTGCAAATTGAGAAGGGGAGGGGTGGAATGCAGGAGCATCCGGAAAGGTGAAGGGCACAGGAATGACGGGCACCTAGGCCTGGAAACCCCATGATTGCCTTCCTTCACCTTGAAACCTTTCTTGCTGTTCCATGGCCAGCATCATACTTTGCCAAATGATTTTGACTGGTAGCGTCCTTTGGGCTGATTCAAAGGTAAAACAAAGCAGATCATCAAGTTCTACAAATGAGAGAATATAAAAAAAATTACAGATTATTTACAAAGGAAAAAGAAAACATTTGAAAAAAATATCTTGAACAGTAATCCAACCAAGAGCTTAATTCGTAGGCTCTCTTTAAGCAATCACCACCAGGTGATGCTAATTAGCCTGAACAGTGCACAGGTGTTACCCTACAAGGGAAATAAGTAGATAAATTCATAAATAAATAAATTGCAGCTTCAACATAGCTGCCTATGTCTCTCCTCATTGTCTCCAAATACACCACTTTTAAATATGCTTTAATCTCTAACGTGTTAGTTATGCAAGCTATTGTGATTACCTGAAAAACATTCTTTCCTTTCTAAATATAAATAACTGAAGAGTCATCCATTTGTTCCTTTGTATATCCATTTGTGCATTCATTTAAATCAAATAATGATCTAAACTACTACATACCAGACACTGTGCCTGGCACTAGGAATAAGGTAATGGAGAAAAATGAGGTTGGTCTTTCTTTTATGGGCTTACAGTCTACTAGGAGAGAAAGATATTAATTAAGTTACATAATTAGGTGATTGCAGTTTAATGTCTTCAAGAGGGGCAATGTAAAGGACAGTATCAAAATAGGTAAATATGGAGATCTGACTTAGCTTATGCTACCAAGGACTGCTTTCTCCTAAGGTAGTGGGAGTTGTGATTGAGTCAATGCATAAAATAGGAAAAGGGTAGTAGCATTAATTCCAGACAAAAGAAAAAGAAGAGTTCTGCAGCAAAGCAGAGCAGCTAGAACAGCATAAAGTCTTGTGTGACTGGAGCCCAGAGCAAGCAGACCCTAACGATGTGAGACGAGAGAGTGAATGAGTTTTCAAAATCCTGTTAAAAAACTGATATTTGAATTCCTCCCAAATGTTCTAAAATATTTGGCTGGGTATGGTGGCTCATGCCTGTAATCCCAGCACTTTGGGAAGCCAAGGTGGCTGGATCTTGAGGTCAAGAGTTCAAGAGAAACCTGGCCAACATGGTGAAACATCATCTCTACTAAGAATACAAAAATTAGCCAGGTGTGGTGGTGCACATCTGTAATCCCAGCTACTCGGGAGGGTGAGGCAGAATTACTTCAACCTGGGAGGCGGAAGTTGCAGTGAGCTGAGATCACACCACTGCCCTCCAGATTGGGTGACAAAGCAAGACTCAGTCTCAGAAAAGAAAAAAAAGAAAAAAAACCATAATAAAATAAAACAAAATGCTTTAAGCAAGAGTGCCTTATCTGATTCAGAGAAGGCTTCTGAGTGGACAGAAATGATCCTTATATGATAGAAAAGTAAGACAGTGGCTGGCCCAAAAACTATATTGGATTTAGACATTGATAGATTTGGGGAATTTTTTTCTCCAGAACATAAGTCCATCAGAGAATGAGCATTTATGCTCTAAACATCTCTAGTGGGTTGAAGGTGAATCCAGAATCTTGTCACACCCCCAGAAATTTTTCATGAAAACTTTGCAAAAGAGAATATGAAAGAGACCAAAGGCGACTCAAGGCACACTTAAATCAACAGTGCTTTGAACAATACAAGAATGAGCAAGCTGGAGTAAATGATAAATGATATTGTAGTATATGGTTATAGATGTAAAGAGGTAATAAAGGTTGAAAAAAATTGTTTTGATAAGAGAAAATTATGACCTTTGGAATTTTAAACTGATTTCATTACTTACTAATTATATGACCTGGGCAAGTCACTTAACCTTTCTGAGTCTCAGTTTCTGTTTCTGTATTATGAGAATTATAATGATTCTGACCTCATGAGTTCATTATAACATTAAATAAGTCTAGCATATAATCAAAACCTAGCAAAGGTTATTATAGTTGAACACAAAGAGATAATAAAATTATAGAAGGAACACAGCCTACATAATGAAAAATGAAAAACAAAAATGAATCCTTTGGCCTTATCCAAGGCACACAATACAAAAGAGGAAAATATTTTGGGAAAAAAATCACAGTCAGCACCAGATGCAACACAATTAAACTGAACAGTCCCTCGTGTTTACAAGAAAATCCTCACTCACAATTACCCAAACAAATGTATTCACTTAGAAACCCAGAGGGCTTTAAACCAAAGTACACATCTCTTTAGGGCCTCTTAAACTATTTTTATTGCTATCTAAATTTTATACACCAGCAACACCAGTAACACACATCAGTAAGAGTGCTATCAGAAGTTCAGATTGTTCCTACGATCTATCAATCACTCCATTAGATTCAGTTCCATTTGATTCATTCTAGCAATCACTTGGGTGGTGATGTACACTACATACTGGATGAGCTGGTGAAGGAAGACCAAACAGTATTTTCATAGCTCATGTCTTCACAGACCTTTATTTTTTCCAGCATTATTTGTTTGGTTAAGTTCTAAACATGTTATGTCCAAGAGAATCGTACTTAATATACACAGTCGCTTACTTCCTCTATTTTTTTATTGAATGGATTAACAAATGATTATGTTCTTAACAAACAGTAGATGCAAAATAATTTGTGCCAGACTGGAAGGCCCTGGGATGAAACGACAAAGGGGTTGGATTTTGGAAAGAAACCAGTGGTTCCCTTCAAAATTACAAATACTGTGCCATGGAATCAAATAGGTGAGTGAGGGGTTTGTTCTCTTCTTTTCAGTGCACATCACTCTCAGATGGCCAGTGCATGTCTTTCTGGGTCTGGCTTCATTCTCCCATGCACGGTTCCTTTGGACAAGGTCTGAGCTAAGTCTCGGGCTTGAGTTGAATAAAAAATACTTTTTTATTAAATATTTGCTTTATGAATTAGACATAGAGCTGATCATCTTATCTCAGCACAGAGTAAGAAGAGAACTCCGTCTACCACGTTATGTAAAGCAGGCATCAGTTCTCATGTTCAGCTATGGACAGAGCAAGGGAAGCTCTAGGGCATCAAGACAAAGAGAAGGGTTTGGGACTAGGGTGATATTATATATAAAGTTAGCCTTGAATATGGTGGCAAGATATCATCTTCATTGCTAGATACCAGCAATATTTTACTTTCTATATTTGACCTTATACTAAACAGTGATTTTCCAGATAAGTCTTCATTATCTTAAAAATTATTGATCCAGAATAATTAATCCTAATTTAGTAAATTTAAAAAATTTGCTCTCTTTGGCTTAAAGTGATGGGTTTTCTTTTACATAAAATCAAATGTTTTTCTCCCAAAATATCTCCAGTGGTACTTTCTCCTCTCCATCCTATTGTCACTAATTAAGTCAAGCTCCTACTAATATTTGGCTTGGATGCTTGTAGTAGCTTCCCGAATGGTTTCCTCCTTTCTTTCATCAAACCCACTGTCAATTATGCTTATCTTTCTAAAACTCAACTCTTATTTGGCCATTCCCTATCTAAACATTCATCAGTATAACCCTATTTTCTTTATAAAATAGCCAATTACTTTATAAAGCCATCTATAAATGGCTTTATACTTATTAGATTATAGATGGCTTTAAAGTAAAGCCATCTATAATCTAATATCATTTTGCTTTTCTTCATTTATCCCAAAAAGATTTTTATTATGTTTACCTCCTTCTTTTCCATGGGTTACTTTTGGAAGACAATTTTCATATAGGTTGTTTCATAATATAATTTAACATAATCACAAAATACTAAATATAAAGCTGCAAGGGAGGGTTGACTCTATATCTATCTATGTAAGTTTCTCAATATAAATATTATATAAAATACTGAATATTTATAAAACAGCTGTATGATGCACAGTTTTAATCCACAAAGTTTCAAATCAATGCAGAGACAATAGAATTCAGAATTGTCAGGGGGACACGTTGAATCTTCCTGCAAATTCCTTTTCCAAACTTGCTTTTCCTCTCTGCCTAGACAGACAAATAATTCCCTGTATTTATAGGACACTTGTGAAGCACTTAAAACAGAACAGTATGTAAATTCACACTAAATAATGCATAATGCTACAGGAATCTGCTTTCCAACTTGCTTCAGCCATCATCACATACAAGGAAAAAGAGAAGGACAACTAGAAGTAAAAAGCAGCTGTATGTTTTTTAAAAGCTACGATAGAATAGTGTGCATTTTTAATGCTGTAGACTTACACATCATAGCGAGAGGCTATATTTATTTCATTTAACACACTTTATATTTATGTGGAGGGCAAGTTAAAGTTTTACAGGAAGAACTATATGTTTAATGGATTCTTGATTAATATGTTTTTTATGAAAATGTAACATGCTTTTTATGGAAGCAACTACACATTGTAATAAAATATACTGATCAGAATAAGTTATTGATCTATAACTTGATAAGGGCTTATGAATAATTCTTTGGTACTATTGATACTTTGATACTATTAAAGCCTGACCTCTCACCGCTGCTTTAGGGGCCCTTCCCAAAAACGATAAACCCTTTCTAAAAATAAAAGTAAAAAAAAAAGAATATAGTTGTTCTTGGTCCACTCATTCACAGAAGGAATACTTATTGAGTATCGTTAGGATGTAAAGTAAAACTAAACGCATTCTCTGATTCTCAGTGTATAAAAAAACTAAGAGCAACACTATAGATGAGAAAAAGGTGGCTCCATGAGAACATATGCCAATAATACCTATTTGACACTAGTCAAATAGAAAAGCCTCCTCCAGAAAGTAACACTTTGGCTGAGATCTGAAAGGTGGGCAGGAGTTAACATGAAGAATGGAGTTAGTTAAGGATAGTGTGGTTTACAGGATAACAGTCCCTCTACGTCATCATATACTAATCCCTAGTATATGACTAGTATATGGGATTATATATATATATATATATATATATATATAAAATTTCTCTATTTTCCATACCAAAACAACCTTAATAAAGTGAATAGAATTCTTATGAACATTCTTATTAATATAGTTATGTTTTTAAGAAACACTGTATTTCGGTGGCTCATGCCTGTAATCCCAACAATTTGGGAGGCCGAGGCGGTTGGATCACGAGGTCAAGAGATCAAGACCACCCTGGTCAACATGGTGAAACCCTGTCTCTACTAAAACTACAAAAAATTAG
>NW_016107466.1:2868647-2902630 GCF_001604975.1 Cebus imitator | reverse complement strand
AAACACTGTATTTGACTGCATTATTTTACCAAAGCTTAAGCCTATCAGTTTAGATATTGTTCCCTCTTTGCTCATAAATTGTTATTAAGACTCTCTATGTTCACCATGAATGACTCCACCCATAGAGAAGTGAAAACAGATTTGTTTTACTTAGAAAAATCTGAGCCATAAACTCTAGGTTGTGTATTGTGCATAAACTATTATTTTCCATTTCTATGCCACCAGTCTCTTTTGCTGATATTTCTAGCCACACCCTTAGATATCATTTTTAAAGGCCTTTAGGACTGACACACAATGAGACCCTTCCAAGAAAAGACACCTCTTGTCTACAATTTCTCCTTTGTTGGGAGCTTTGAGTGTTGACATCTCAGAGCTGAAACGTGTACTTAGGGAGGTTGTGACTATGCCTTTCAATCCTGCATGAGGATGTAAAGGCAGATGACATAAATCTCTGGTGTCTGAATAGTATTTCATACCATCCTTACTTTGTCAATTGCAAACAAGATGAGGTGGAATAAAATTGCAGCATTTGAAAGAAAAAAGAAACCTGTTCAATTCAGAGTTTTAAAATTAATAGATTTTGGACATGCGACAAATAATTTCTTCTCACTGGGTAATGATGATATCATTTGTACAATATAATACTGGAAAGACCCATAAAAATTTCCAGGTTTATAACCTCATAATCTGTACCTACCTACGATTCTAGTTCATTCCAGTGGGAAACGTGTTGATATATGAGTAAAAGCTTGAGCAATGTAGTCTGCTGGATTACAGTCCCAATCCCAAATTTGTCACTTCCTAGTTGTAAAATTTAAAGTATGATGCCACATTTATCTGCAGATTAAAAAATGTGGCTTTAAGTGGAGATAATTTACCCATCTCATATGACTTTTCAGAGGATTAAATGAAAAATAATGTGTCAAATATATAGCCCAGGAATCTGGCAGGATGGCAGAATAAGTTAACCTAAATCCCTCCAGAAATAAATCTTTAGCCATGGTAGTTGATATGTAGCAACAATAAAAAATTTGAATGCATAGCTGAGTTCAATAGGAAATTAAATCCTCAGGAGGTAAGAAGTAAAAACGGAACTTGAAGATATGTATTACCCTTATGAATTAGCATTGCAGCTACCCTTGGAGTGGGCTATCAGTTTGAAAAATAAAAAAGAAAAGAAAAGAAAAAGGCAACATCTTGAGCTAGAAAGTTTGAAGAAATTGTAACTAAGCTTTAATACATAACATTGAAATCATTCAATTGCTTTATCGGTGAAAGGAAAAAGTCTACCTAACATACAGAAAGGTGGCGAGGCACCTCATCTGTTTCTACTGGGCTGTAGGAAAACACACATGCAGGAGCATACACACACAAACACAAACACAAACCTCATGTCAGAAACAGAGTAGCCCATCCTTCCCACAGGCTGTGTACTGACTCATAGATTCCGGGATGCAGAAGTTAAGAAATTAATATAAAGCTTGGTCTTGGGCTGGTGATAATTTTAGGATACCTGACAAAGCAAATGTAAAGTTCTCTTGAAGTTGACTCCTGCAAACAAAGTTGGGTTGTTACCCTCCAACCAAAAAAAGAAGAAAAAAAAAAAAAAGGCCCTGTGTCTTTGAGCACACCATCTCCCATTGCAAAAACAAATGAGATAGCCATCTGCCAGCAATGAGAATAAGTGAAAACAGCATATTGGAGAATTAGAATCTCAAGAATATCATATAATAGAACTATCCTTAACAAAAAGGTCTGTCAAATAGCATGCATAACTTAAATTTAGGAATAAAAATAATAAAATATGGAAAATGATTCTACCAAGGAAAGAGACAAATAAGCTATTGAAAGCAAAGATTAAATGCACAAAAACAAGTCACAGAATAGACCCAGCTGAACAGAACAATAGTAAAGTAGGATATATATTCAAGTAAATTATACTCAATATGGCACAGTGAAACAAAGGGAAAAGAAGATTAAAAGTATTGTTAAAAGACATGGAAGAGAGAATGAAAAGGTACAGCATTACAAGTAAAATGGAATTACATAATTGATGAATAGAGAGAATGATATAAAAGGAATTATCCAAACATAATAGCTCACACTTTTCAGTACTACTGAAATATATAAATCTTCAGGTCTAGAAACTCTATAGATCCCAGTCTGAATTAAAAAAAAAAATCACAAAGCACATCATAGTAAAACTGCAAGATATCAGAGCAAGAAGAATATGTATGCTTTCTTCTTAGCTGCTTTTAAGATTACCTAAGAAAAATGTTCAAAAATTAGAAATAACAATTGTCTTCTCAATAGAAAAACATATAATAGACTGTTATTTTCAGAGTTAACAGCAAAACTTATCACCTAGATGAATTTCTTTACCTAGGTAAACTGTTATGCAAGAGTGACATATTTTTCAGGCAGTGAATGAAAAGTTTAACATTCAAATATTTGTTGAAGGAAATATTAAAGGAGTTACTTCAGGAAAATAAAGAGAAAACCTAGAAGTAATACTTGCAATATGAGAATCAACAAGAACTAACAAAAACCCTCAGCAAAATGTTACCATCTATTACATTGGTCAATAGATACATGGATGTTTTTTATGTTGTTTTCTTAACATATTTATTAAAAAAATAAATTATGAAACATGCAAAAATGCAAACTACTTTCTCATCCAGATATTTTGCAGATATTAACATTAAACTATATTCTAACCTCATATTGATCCATTAAAAATATAGGCTGGGTGCAGAGACTCATGCCTCTAGTCCCAGCACTTTGGGAGGGCGAGGCAGGCAGATCTCAAGGTCAGGAGATCGAGACCATCCTGGCCAACATGGTGAAACCCATCGCTACTAAAAATACAAAAGTTAGCTGGGAGTGGTGGTGTGCGCCTTTAGTTTGAATTACTTGGGAGGCTGAGGCAGGAGAATGGCTTGAACCCAGGAGGTGGAAGTTACAGTGAGACAAGATCGCTCCACTGCACTCCAGTCTGGCAACAAAGTGAGACTCCATCTCAAATATATACATATGAGAATAAGTGAAATTCTCAAATTCTCAATTTGTCTCTCTCTCTAGGAGAGAGAGAGAGAGATTCACCTCCGGGGTTCACTCTCTAGGAGGGAGAGAGAGAGATTGAGAATTTGAGGATTTCACTTATTCTCATATGTATATATTTGAGACAGAGTCTCAGAGAGAGAGAAAGAGAGAGAGAGAGAGAGATTTCACTTATTTCTCTTAGATTTATCTTATTTCTCATATGTATACATATATATATATAGAGAGAGATTTCAGTATACACACACACACACACACACACACACACACACACACACACATACATATATATAGAGAGAGAGAGAGAGAAAGAGAGAGAGAGATACCATGCTCATAAATTCCAGATACATTAAGTTATTTGGATGGAGCCACGTGGAGATTTGGGTAATAAAATGTGCTTATTGAAGTTGACCAAAACATATGTCAGAAAGCAAAAGAGATGAAGAGATATTTAGAGAATGCAGTAAAATACACATAAAATCAGATTTCTGTAGCTTTATGGAACAGCCATTGTCAAAAGTCCCCAAGCATAAATAGCTTATTCAGGATTATTTTTTTCATACAAAATTACAGCAAGTACTTAACAATGATATTTGGACATGAGATCTAGCTGACTGACATTAGAAAGCCAGAATTTGAAAGTACAACTAAAGTTTTTGTTTTTTTGCTTAAATCTTCAGAGCTTATGCCATTTATTAACAAAAGATCTGTAACCCAAACTCAAACAAATAAATAATTAAACAAAGGGATCCATTGGCTTATATAACTGAGACAAAACTGTGGGTCTCCTGATTTCTTGTTTGTTGTCTGTTTTTTGAGACAGAGTCTTGCTCTGTTACCCAGGCTGGAATGCAATGGCGCGATCTCAGCTCACTGCAACCTCTGCCTCCCAGGCTCAAATGATTCTCCTGCCTCAGACTCCCAAGTAGCTGGGATTACAGGGGTACCACCACACTCATCTAATTTTTGTATTTTTAGTAGAGATGGGGTTTTGTCATGTTGGCCAGGCTGGTCTCGAACTCCTGACCTCAAGTGATCCACCCGCCTCGGCCTCCCAATGTGCTGGGATTACCCGCGTGAGCCACCACACTCGGTCTCCTGATATTTTTCTTTGCAAATCTTTCTTTGCTTTCATCCGTAATATGATTTCATGGTGACAATAATAGAAACATAATTTCTGACTTTGTGTTTCCATACTCCAGTTTCCGAGTGAGCAACACTATCTTTTCCAGTAATTCCAAAAGAGAGAAGAAACTTCTATTTCTAAAACACCAGCAAACGTTTCTCATGTAATAATGTTCCAAATTGGACCATGTGCTCACTGTGGAATCCATCACTATAAACAGGGACTAGGCTATGCCAACTGAGCTGCACTATAAATCAGTGTCCCTTCCTATTCACATGATGGTGTTCCATAGAGGGGCAGCTCTTAAAGCAAAATGCCGTGCTATTCATGGGAAAAGGGTAACTGATGCAACTCAAAGCTTTTCAGCACCTTGTTAACTTAAGAAAATGGAATTTGATGCTATAATTTGTTTTCCCCACATGAAGCTTGCAACTATGGTAATCTTGGTAGTCAATTCACCAAAAGCTCTTTCTGTAGTTCAAACCTTACTACAACGATGATGAGGTCAGGGAGAGACATGCTATGGAACTCAGGGCTCAAAGGACAGTTAGACTGAAAATGAGAATTATTTATAGGAGTAGTTACAGGCCCAGAAGTCGGAATGTTGAGAAAGGAAAAGCATGCCAGATTAGAAGTCTGGAGAACAAATACAGGAATCTATCCCTGACTATATCTGATCAAATATAGAAATCTATCTAATTATAGACACTTAATCTTTTACATTAGATATTAGGATGACATAGGACAGGAAATAAAACTTGGGCTGCACTTAATCCCATTGAGACACCCAGCAGATATCCAGATAAGAAAGTGTACAGCTTTCTTACTCCTTTACCTACACAGGAGATGTATGGTTCCCACAGACTGTTTAATTTAAGTGTGTGTGAATCACATGGACACCAAGAAGCTACAGTCTCAGTATTCTATGCATCTTTTATATTTCTAGTCATGCATAGCCAGGACCTGCAAGTCAACTCACAGCTCCCCAATTACAGATGCTGTCTAAAACACAAGAGATTCACAGTAAACAGGGATGCATGATTCCACGTTTTAAAAGTGAAATGCATGATTCTACATTCATCTTACCTTTGTAGGTTCCAAGGGAACTATACTGTGAGAAGATAGACTCAATGTCATTTTTCTACATACACATAGGTCGACTCTGGTCTAATGCCTATCTTTTACTTTTAAACCCATACACACATGAGAAAAAAATAAGAACAACTGGGATCATATTTTGGTCACGATTTATTATGTTCAATTATGCATATCTAAGTATATAGGAGACTATTACAATCTATATGATTCTGACACTACAGTATGGCTTTATTAATTCTTGCCAATCTCTTTCTTTCTTTCTTTCTCTCTTTCTTCTTTCCTTCCTTCTTTCTTTCTTTCTTTCTTTCTTTTTCTTTCTTTCTTTCTTCTTTCTTTCTCCTTCCTTCCTTCCTTCCTTCCTTCCTTCCTTCCTTCCTTCCTTCCTTCCTTCCTTCCTTCTTTCTTTCTTTCTTTCTTTCTTTCTTTCTTTCTTTCTTTCTTTCTTTCTTTCTTTCTTTCTTTCTTTCTTTCTTTCTTTCTTTCTTCTTTCTTTCTTATTTTTTTGAGAATGATCTCACTCTATCACCCAGGCTGGAGTGCAATGGCATGATCTTGGCTATCTGCAACCTCTGCCTCACTGGTTCAAGCAATTCTCCTGCCTCAGCCTCCCACTTACCTGGGATTACAGGTGCCCACCACCATGCCAGGCTTCACTCTGATAACCAAGCTAATCTCAAACTCCTGACCTCAAGTGATCTGTCTGCCTTGGCCTCCCAAAGTGCTGGTATCACGCATTACAGGCATGAGCCACTGCATCTGAACCAGTCTCTTTCTTGTTGTATGAATTTTTAAATTCATGGAAACAGTCTACAACATCTAACAAGAATGAATAAACATTACTGTATAATCGATCTCCCTAAGGGCAGTACCTCATATCTCTCATTTCCACCTCTATTTCTAACACACAGCTAAGGTCATAGTAGCTGTCTAATATTTGCTACATAAATGACATAGGTATAATCACTTTATCCTCCTTGAATCTGGGTGGGGGCAAAAGATCAAATGAGGTAATAATCCTAGGTAAAACAGCTAGCCTAAGACCTGCCAGGTAGTTGATATATTAGTTTTCTAGTGCAGCTGTAACAAAGTACCACAAATTTGAGTGGCTTAGTAAAACAGAAATGTATTCTTTCATAGTTTAGGGTAAAAGAAGTTCTGTATCACGGTGTCAGAAAGGTTGTTCCTTCCTGAAGTCTCAGAAGAAGGATCTTTCACGTCTCTCTCCTAGCTTCTACCGGTTCTTGGGGTACCTTGGCTCACATAACTCCAATCTCTGCCTCTACAGTCACGTGTGTGCCTGTGTTTCTGTGCCTCCCCCTTTCCTTAGAAGGACACCAGTCATATTGGATTTAAGTCCCATCCTATTCCAGTGTGACCTCATATTAACTAACTACATCTGCAACTGCCTTATTTCTTAATAAAGTAACATTCTAAGGTTCTTGGAAGGACTTACACTTTGAGGAAGTATAATTTACCCAGTGGAGTGGATGAGCAACAGTCTTGAAAATAACTTCACTTAATAAGCAAAATTAAATGCATGCCATTAAGACAAAACATGACTAATTTTGAATTGGTAGTGATCATGTGTTCTATGCAACTCTGCAGAAGAAGCTGAAGTGATGATTCAACATGAATCTTCAGTCTGCCTGGGTCTTTGTCCATGACCTCTGGCAGAGTTCAGTATTTTCATTTGCTTAGGCCCCTTCAGGAATAGACTTAGACTTAATTCTAGCCACAGTCCTGCTCTATCAGAGACCAAGCAATGTCTTCTCATTTGGTTAAACTTGCCAGCCCTGAAGTCCTTCAGAGTAATGCTTGTTTTGTTTCTATGTCATGATGTCATGGGATGAAGAGAGGATGGGAAGAAAAAAACCCAAGTAATTATATAGACTTCTAAAGAATAAGGCCAGGCATTGTGGCTCACTCCTGTAATCCTAACACTTTGGAAGGTCAAAGTGGGTGGGTGAGTTCAAGACCAGCCTGGGCAACATGGTGAGCCCTCATCTCTACTAAAAATACAAAATTAGCTAGGTGTAGTGGCACATGCCTGTAACCCCAGCTACCTGGGAGGCTGAGGCAGGAGAATCATTTGAACCTGGGAAGCAGAGGTTGAGTTGAGCCGAGATTGTACCACTGCACTCCATCCTGGGCAGTAGAGTGAGACTCTGTCTCTAAATAAATAAATACATAAATAAGAGACTTTTCTTCTCATACTAAGTGGAAATTCCATGGTCTTAAATATCAAATCAAAGAAAATTAAAGAGTTTCATGTCAGCTTCACTCTTTCTCCTCTCTCTTTCTCTCTCTCTCTCTCTCTCCTACAAATATCCATCTCGATATTTATACTGTTTACCATGGGGAATGTTTCTCCAAATAGCTCCAAGGCCCATATCCCTCAATTCACTCAAATATCTGTTCAAATATTACCTTGTTGGGTAGGAATACCTTCCATACCACCATACATTTGTATTGATTTGGCATCCTTTATTCTTTTTTTTCATTTATATATTAGATATTATTTACTAATTACTTGTCAGCCCCATAAAAATCCAAATATTCAAATATGCATACATACAAACAGATCTTACATACACAATATTATGGTTTTAGAGATTTTTTCTTGAAGGTACAGAAATGAATACACAGACTACATTGTGGCAAATGTTTTCTAAATTTCTCTGTAAGTTATATATGGGCTGTATAGTTTGCAAAATAACAGCACTGAAACTTGTTTACACACTCATTTGGATATTATTGAATTTTCAGTGTTATTACAGATATTATTTCATTAGGCCAACATAATTTCATAGGCTATAAGCTCATATATGTGTTTAAAATAAACACATACTATTGATAAGGGGAATTTGCTTGTGAAATTCATTTAATCTGTCTCAGTAATTGTTTACTATTGTTAATTAACTCATCATTCCGACTCAATTATCGGTCAGAGCAAGGTAGACACTTATGCTTGAAACAAGTGCAGGAAATTCAAAATATAAAATAGATGGGGTTGTGTAATAAGAATTGCCTGCTAGATAATAAATGCTTAAATGTATTTTCTCCCCTTTTACACTGAAGTTTTAGGATAACTTAATACAGATGTCCAAGTTTAAAAAATAATTTTAGTCTCCCTCCACCTGTGATTACCTGCCAGGCACGTAAGAAGACAGTGGAAGGCTCAGCAAGACTTCAAAGCAAGTGGAGACAGCTGGTATGCAGCATTTAGACTACCTGGGAGGTGATGCTGTGAAAATAATTAGCCAGGCCTATCACATTTAAGCATAGGGAATACTAATAGCTGAGATATGCAAGAAAAAAGGGGAACGTGATTTTTGGCTTGGACACACAACTCTGGTTGCTAATAGTGTCATGTTTCAAGAAGAAGGCATTTTACTGGGTAGAAGTGGAGTGTGATGATGGAGTGAAAGAAGTGGTTCCGATTAACCCTTCTTCTCCTGAATTGTCTTGTGTGGTTTTGTTCACTGAACATTGGACAAGTCATTTGACTTTATAAGTAAACAAAAAAAGTGGCATATTATCTAATTTAGACGTGGCAAATGAGGTCTAAGAGTAACACAATGAGAACTTACTTAAATATTTTAAAAAGCACACACACACTCACACACACGTATCCTTCTTTCATTTCTTTCACACATGTAATATGCCTAACTGATGGACTTATGGAATTTCTGTTATTTTCAGAAAACAGTAGAAGAAAATGTTTCATGGTACAGGCTTTTAATTCAGATAGAGCATATTTGAATACTGGCCCCACCACTGACTACCTTTGTCATTGGCTCATGTTCTTAAGCCTCTCTGAAGCTTACTTAATCTTCCCAACAACCTCATGGGTTTGGTACTGAGATAATTCTTGTTTTACAAATGAATAATTTAAGCTAATTGCATTTAGAATTTACCACATAGTAAAAATGTACCAAATTCCAAATTCTCATTGAGCATAGACTATGGAATATATGCATAATCATACATATATAATTATATATACATGCACACACACACATATATAATCAGGTACAGGATTTACAAAGATTAATGGAAAAACGTTTCTGTCCTGGAGAAGCTAAAAATCTCTGGGGAAACAAGTATATGTAGATGATTTACCAAATGGCCACTGTACCAGGACCTGAGAGCAGTGCATTATCCTAAGTAAGTCTCATGAGCTACACCTTAAAGAATGTGTAGGATTTGGCCAGATTGGATGCTGTCTTGGGCATTAGCTTATTTCTGCAAATCTCTTGTCAAAAATAAATAAATAAATTTGATGTCTGGGGGAAAAAGTATTAAGAGAAAATAATCATAAAATAGAACCAGGGGATGGCTTTTTATATGATTAATACATGGGATGGTGCAAAACGCCAGAGAGGAAAACTGTAAGGCACCCTATACCCTTAACAAGAAGCCACAGGCAAGCTCTCTGTGCAAATCCTCTAATCCTATTGATCCTGCCTGAAAAGCAGTGAGGCTGGTCGGCAACACAGAAGGGTGGCGATCGTCAGCAAGTACACACGGCAGGCACTGCACGCTTCGGGAAATTTAATCATGTAACGCTCTTCATTACTCACGAAATCACTCGCTGTCAATACTCCAGCCACAGCCTCCCTGACTACTGCTGTTTAAGATCCTGTCAATCTTTTCCTGCGTTTTTGCCAAACAAATTCACTCAGAGCTATTTACAGGCAGTATTATCTCAGCTGATAACACTACACCATTCGTATGGCACAGAAATAGGAAAACAAAACTCATTCCAGCCCTTTCGTTCTGGCATTCTCTCTGCAAAAGGCAAAGGGCCCCCCTCGCGATGAATAGAGCTGGGGTAGAAATGCAATCCTGTACTATTGCTAAAAGCCAGAAGAGCTGACTCTTTTATTCCAAGGGAACGTTTGGGGGTTAGTTGCATAATGGCATCATTGTAGTCCTGATATTTAAAAAGCAATGTTATTGACTATCTCGCTGTGCATCAGGCTCTGTATCTGTAATCATGGATCCTCATAGCAACCTTGTGCATTCATTATGCTTATTCTAAAATGTAGACCTATGCTCAGAGGAGTTGAGAAACGTGTCCAAGCAGTTGCCTCTAGTGGCAAACAGAGACCCACGATTCAAACCCAGGTTAGCCTGCTGCGTTGCCTTTGCAGTTTACACTGACAAGTATAAAAAGTCTATTCAATACATTCTCCAGGTGGTCATTATAGATATGTTGATACAATTTGCATTTTGTTACTGACTTTTGGAATCAGAGATAAATTGACCAGTCAGCAGAATGCCCCAGAAATAGTGATTAACTTTATAGAATTCTTAGAAAATCCTTAGAACATATATATGAATGTTCTACCACACTTAAAGAATAGTTTGAAACTTACACCATCTACAGAATCTATTTGCTCTTGGATAGGTGAATTGAATTATGACATTCATGCTAATTCCTCCAAATTTTCAGTTTCAACCACGAACTCTCTGGAGTGCCTGGTTTGATAGTCTGGACTAATTAGCTTCTTTTCAATGTACTAAGGCTGCTGTGAAGATAAGTTGCTAAAAGATTATTTCCTTTCCTCAGTTAGAGCACACTTCGGTTCATTTATTCAAAACTCTTAGTAATCTTATATACCCCACCAACTACACAGATAGTCAAGGTAGATTCCACCCTGGTCATTGTTATTCTCTCTCATTTTCACAATCAATTTCTTAACATTTGTCATTATTTCTACATGCTTAATAACTCTTAAATCTATACTCTTCTTGTATTCACCATTCCAGAGCTTTATTTCTTTTTCTCAGCTTTGCCTGCTTGGACTCTTTAAAGAGATGAGAAACCAACTTTTCAGCTTTCATATTTATCTTCTTCCAACCTTCCACCAAATTAATTCTTGTGAAATGCATACTTATGTTTGTGCTATCTTGCTTAAAATGACTCCAAGTCATCCTGCTCATTGCAGGATAAAGTCCAAGCTTCTTAGCAAATCAGTGTGGTCATGGTGTTCTGCTGCCTTTGATTCAGACCCTTCCTTTGCCACTTCCAAACATGCACACACAACTCAGGCATGCATGACATACCTGTAGCTCCTAGAAGACCTAATACTCTCCCACGTGAGTCTGTGATTCTGAACACTGTGCTCCTTCTGCCTGGAAAATCTCTCCTTTGTCCAATTTCTATTTTAATGCAACTCTTTTTTTTTCACAGCAGATCACTCAATTCCTTTTGCATGAAGTCTTCCTTTCCTTCAAAATCTGGAGAAGATGCTCCTTTTTCCTGTCCTCATAGCACCATGTATTTATTCAGCTATTCACTCAGTCAGTAAATATTTTAAGGCAGCCAGCCATAGTGGTTCATGCCTGTAATTCCAGCACTTTGGGAAGCTGGAGCAGGAGGATCACTTGAGCTCAGGAATTTGAGGCTGCCATGAGCTGTGTTTGTGCCACTGCACTCCAACCTGGGCAACAAAGCAAGACCCTGTCTCAACAATGACAACAAAAAATAAATATTTAAAGGAAATTCATTATATGCCAATCCATTTTATTTATTGTATTGGTGGTTTAATTTGGCTTTCTAAAAATTAGACCTTAGTTTTTAGAGCAGTTTTAAATTTATAGCAGGATTGAGCAGAAAGTACAGAGCTCCTATATACCCTCTCCCCTCCACATTGAAACTTTTCTCATCATGAGCATCCCATACCAGAGTGGTACATTTATGGTTATGTACATTATATCCTGATTAAAAAAATTAAAGGTAATCATCACAAATAAACAGGGGTACGTTCATACAACGAAATTTTATTCAGCACTAAAAAGAAATAAGATAACAAGCCATGAAAAGTCATGGAGAAATCTTAATGTATATTACTAAATGTATCAGTGTTTTATTGAACAAGAAGATAAATTCCCTACTCTCAGATAAGTAAACAAATAGGCAAACTGATAAATGAGAGTTTGAAAAATATCTAGTGCTTTCAAAGCTGTAACACAATGTAATGAGTTAGAATAACTGTGGGAAGAGGCAGAAGTTTGCTTTATTGTAGGTGGCTAGAAACTCCTCTCTGAAGTACAGTTGTCATTAAGACCTGAATATGAACAAGAGCCTGTCTTGTTAAGAGCTGAGAAATGTTGTTCTAGATAGAAGGGACAAAAAATTTAAACATGGTGTTATAAGAATGAGTTTAACAAGTTAAGGAAATTAGTGGAAGACCAGCATAAGCTCCTGTTGATATGCAACACACTGTGAAACTTTCATTATGTTGAAATGTATACGTTGAGCTCCATGAGGCTCTGACGACGTGCCTCTAATCCTCAGTAGCCAGTACAATGCCAGCCTACAATTCATTAGGCACATAAAGATATTTGTTGAGAAAAGTAGATAAGTGTTTACTTGTTTATTTCCCCTTCCATGGTAATGAGCTTCTTGAGGTCAGGATCCATATTTACATATGTGTCCTTGAGGGCTGTCACCAAACTTGACCCAAAGAAGGTACACAGGAAATATGTTTTGAATGAATGGATGTATGAATTAATTAAACATATAGAAACAAGGCAAACATTAAATGATATTGGCACTTATTTTGTAATGTTAACCATAAACTAACTTCTAAATGATGTCACATGTCCTTAACCCAGCTTTACATTAGAATAGAAGAGGAATAAAATGGGGAAGAGACTAGAGGCTGTGCTCATCATCCTTCATCCTGTTTTCACCTCATTGACCAAGGGCCTGTTCTCCTTCTCTAGGGAGCAGGCTGCCTGTGATTATTTGTACTTCCAGGTGGCGTTGCCCAAAGCCTTGGGGGGCTGTACTATTAACTGGTTAATGGCTAATCCCAGGGTTTTTTTAGTTGCCACTGAGATAAATGGTGCAGGCTGAGAATAAGATCATGAATGAGGCAAGCTTTCAGCAGGGGGCAAAAGAAAACTTGTGTTGTTTATGATCTTTACAAGATCCCCAGAGTCTATCCGTGGATTTACTTTAAGAAAAAAAAATAGAATCAGGAATTTGGAACACACAATTTCAATGTTAAAATTGTTAATAAACAGGGAATAGACAGCTATAATCAATTAATAGAGTGATAAAGTTATTAATTTTGGATTACTCATTTATCTTTCTTTTTTCTCCCTTTTCATGTGTTCTTACCCTTGTTCCTATATATACTCTCATTAGTGATAGATCAGGATAAAGACTTTGAGATGTAAATCTTATTTTTCTCCCATTTGCAGGTGGAAATAATGAAAGCCAGAGAATGGAATTGACATAATCAAGGTTACATAATAACTGATAAGATAGAATTCATATTTCACTATCTTTAAAGCAACTTGTACTTTAAAGGCATGACCTGAGATAAGTTTCTTTAGCTGCAAAATGAGAATAACTTGTTTAACTTGAAAAATTATTGTAAAGACTTAATTTGATATAAGTTTTAATCTGAAGTAGAATTCAGAGAGATCAACAGAGTATGCCCTTTATTTAATGATGACTTCAGCTGTATGGTGGTAAAAATCTCCTGACTCCAAAGTTTCACGGTTTAGCCCTGCATATAGTCCATATACTCCACGGAATATTACACAGCCATAAAAAGAATAAACTCCTTTGCAGCAACATGGATGGAGCTGGAGACCAATTTTTCTAAGTGAATTAATGCTGGAACAGAAAAAAAATACCACATATTCTCACTTATAGGGGGAGTTAAATATTTAGTATACACGGGAACGAAGAAAAGAACAATAGACACTGGGACCTCCTTGAGGGTGAAGAGTGGGAAAGGGATGAGGATCAAAAAACTACCTGTCAGGTACTGTGCTCATTACTTGGGTGATAAATTAATATATACACCAAATCCCTGTGACATGCAATTTACCCATGTAACAAATCTGCACGTATACCCACTTGAACCTAAAATAAATGTTGGAAAGAAAAAAAAAAGAGAAAATCTGTTTCTGAACTGCAGTGCTGATTATGTGCTACTGCTAGAAGTTCCATTCACTTTACAGGACATCAATTCCTTGATGCCACCATCTTCTTGAATACCTAAAATGAGTAGGAAAGAGAAGATGCTTGGTGGGAAAATGTCACTAAGCTTTCATTGTATTGCAGCCACTAGACAAGACAATTTATTTAAATATTTTTGTGTATTTCAAAGAAAAAGTAATATGTAACCTCAGTTATAATTGAAAGGTATAAGACCCACAAAAGCTATCATTTGCAAGTTGCCATATCTTTTTAAGTGCCAAAGTCACTGCACCAAGCCATCTCCTTGATATATTGCTAAATGAATTTAACGGTCTTTGGATTATTGAAAACAGCTGATAAAAATACCAAATAATCAAAGAAGATAGACAAGAATTCCATTTTAATATGTTTTGTATTCTAAATGCTTTGCCCTTTCCAACAGTTGGCACTCACTGTTAGATAATAAATTACAAATATGGAATACCTTCATAAGATACTGTACTTTCTTTTTTTTTTTTTTTTGAGATGGAGTCTTGCTCTGTTGTCAGGCTGGAGTGCAGTGGCATGATCTTGGCTCACTGCAACCTCCATCTCTCAGTTCAAGCTATTCTCCTGCCTCAGCCTCCCGAGTAGCTGGGATTACAGGTGCATGCTACCACACTCAGCTAATTTTTGTATTTTTAGTAGAGACAGGAATTTCACCTTATTAGCCAGGATGATCTTGACCTCATGATCTGCCTGCCTGGCCTCCCAAAGTGCTGCAATTAAAGGGATGAGCCACCACGCCCAACCAATACTATACTTCTTAATAAATGTTTGCCATCATTAATCTTTCATATTTCTTATTCACTTTATTGCTTAACCTTAAAACACTTATTTGACTCTTTGTTCACTTTCTTTAGGTTGAACTGTTGTATAATCTATGTTAATTTTCTTTCTACTTTTTGAAAAAAAAAATAACTTCTTGGATGCCTTACATTAAAATTTAAAGAGTAGAATAATCTTTGTGGAAGTAAATGCTGAAAATTTAAAAATTTTGGCAGATAGCATGAGGAAGAAAATCTGCAAGAGTTTGAAGATTGTTTAGTCATGGAGCTCTACCATTCTTTCATATCCTATGTCCCATATATACGTGCTTTGATATTCTTATCAAACATGTATAGGACATTTACTATGTTCCAGGTCCTAAGAATGGAATTCAGGAGTGGATAAGACATAACTTTTGCCATGAAGGATCTCATCACACAGTAGGTGAAAAATGAAAGCGTACAAGCTCAATAAATAAATGACTTAAAAGCTTTTTTTTTTTTTTTTTTTTTTTTTTTTTTTTTTTTTTTTTTTTTTTTTTTTTTTTTTTTTTTTTTTTTTTTTTTTTTTTTTTTTTACCATATTGGAGTCTGATAGTATATTCAGTTTTTCTGTCTACCCAATATTGTGTATGTCTGGCTGGATCTCTTTCTATCACCTACTGCTCAAATCACTACCAAGCGTCTCTCCCACGCCCGAATAGATTTCTGCCTCTAGTCCCCAGCTCTTTTAAATAACCCCCCTCTTGACAGCTTTTTCATGAGCCAGAGTCAAACTTGGGTAACACCATATATATATATATATTTACTAGGAGCTGGCCTTGGGTTGAATTTCAGGACCCTGTTTATGGTATTCTGGCTACCCAGAGAGTTTCTGAGTTTAAGCCAAATAGAGAGAAAAAGGTGAACTAATTTAATGTTTTGTTATCAAATTGTAATAACTATTTTGTTTTGTTTTTTTGTTTTTAAATTTAAAAAAACAGGGAAAGCGCGAACGCAGTCCTCCACTGCCACAAATTATGTAGTTGAGTTTCCCACATTTCGGGAAATCGCAGGGGTCAGCACATTCGGAGTGCAGTGGATAAGCCTAGCCCTGGGAAAACCACCTTCGTGATCATGGTATCTCCCCTGCCAGGTAAGTATGTAATAACTATTTTGAGCTTGGATTCTATGTAGTTCTATTGTACATTGACCAATGCTTGTATGGGATCATGGGCAGAAGAAATAGGGAAGGAGGCAGAGAGACACACAAACGCTTCCTGAAATCCATCAGCTGCCAGAACTTTGGGTCACTTTATCTCATTTTTTCCACTCTCAAATCTGAGAGTTCTCTTGTTTCAACCTTAAGCAAATACTTCCAACCTGGTCATAGAACTGTGATGCTTTTGTTGCTCTTAACAATAGTTAAATTATTCTTATACTTAAGTTTCTAGTTTCTGCTGAACTGTAGTAACCTCCAACTCCTCTAATTCTGGTGCAAATTTAAAGTAATTAGACTACTTGTCTATATACAGTTTTTTTTTATTTTTCCTTCGCATTTATATGTGTGTGTCTGTGTGTGTGTGTGTGCAGGTGTGTGTGATTTATTGTGGTTAAACACATAGTTCCCTGGAGGAAATAGAAACAAAAAACAAAACAAAACAAAACAAAACAAGACAAAAAAACTGCAAAGTATGTTCTAGGGGCAGCAATAATCCGCCAGTTCTGATCACAAGAAATGGATGAAATGGAATCATTAAAACCCCCTAGCAATACTTGTGTTCTTTTAAAGAAATTTAAAGAAACTTACATTTCTAGCAATAATTTTTAAGACTCTGGGTGAGGCTAATGTAAGATGAGAAAAACACTCACTTAAGTTAGTTGGGATACATATACAATAACTACTTTTTTAACTTTTTAAAATTAAACTTAAAGTTCTAGGGTACATATGCAGAACATGCGGGTTTATTACATAGGTAACCACGTGTCATGGTGGTTTTCTGCATTCATACCCTGTCATCTACATTAGGTATTTCTCCTAATGTTAGCCCTCCCCAATACCCCCACCTGCTGCTATCCCTTCCCCAGCCCCCCAACCCTGACAGGCCCTGGTGTGTGATGTTCCCCTCCCTGGGTCCATGTGTTCTCATTGTTCAACACCCACTTATGCGTGAGAACAGGCAGTGTTTGGTTTTCTGGTCTTGTGTCAGTTTTCTGAGAATGATGGTTTCCACCTTCATCTATGTCCCTGCAAAGGACATGAACTCCTCCTTTCTTATTGCTGCACAGTATTCCGTGGTGTATATGTGCCACATTTTCCTTATCTAGTCTATCTTTGATGGACATTTGGGTTGGTTCCAAGTCTTTGCTATTGTGAACAGTGCTGCAATAAACATACATGTGCATGTGCCTTTACAGTTGAATGTTTTATAATTCTTTGGGTATATACCCAGTAATGAGACTGCTGATTCAAATTATATTTCCAGTTCTAGATCCTTGAGGAATCCCACACTGTCTTCCACAATGGTTGAACTAATTTACACTCCCACCAAATAGTGTAAATGCCTTCTATCTTTTAACTCTCCATGTCAACTTAGAGGAGATATTTCTTCTGCTTTAGACTGTATATCTTCAAAACGTTGACCTGTTTCAACGCCCCACCCCCACAGTTTTCCTAACGTAGAAAGTATGGTCTGATGGTCTTCAACTTTGATTGATCTAAGAGTTCCAGAGGCCCATAAGGAATAAAAATTCATATGAGGCTGGCGTGGCATGAGCAGCTGAGTCCCGATGCCTCTAGAAACACAGAGAGCTCCTTTTAATAAGAAGTATATATGACCCGCATAATGACTCTATAACCCATATAATACCATGATATGTAAGTCCCAGCCTGGAGTGCAGATGAATTTTCCTAAAGAGAAACACGTGATGGGATCCTTTCCCCAAAATCATTCAGTAATGTACTCAAAGTCACATTCCTCTTCTTTTCATTACCTGCCCCAAACAACCAGAGGCCTCTCTCTTTTATCAATGATTTTATTTTAATGTCTCAGTTACTATTATAGATTATTTTCTTTCCAATTTTTTCCCATGTTGCTTATCACTCTTTACAACCCCAGCCCAAAGAGAGCAGCCCCTGTGAATTTCTCTGCTCTGTCTACTTTCTTAGAGTTTCTTTCCTCCCAACTGTACAACAAGAACTTACACAGATACTAAGCAAAAATTTTAAATGTTCTCTCCCATTGATAATGTGGAAAGAGGATGATTGTGAAACTCCATACACACATATATGTGCGTGTATGTGTGTATACATTGTAAAGCTCCATATACACACACACATATATGTCTCTGTGTGCGTGTGTGCGTGTGTGTGTGTGTGTATATATATATATATATATATATATATACATACACACATTTTATGTATATATGTATGTTTTTAGCCCATAATTTGGAGCTTTGATATTACATTTTGTTTAAGAATCATGAGGAGCAAATAAAAACAGCTTGAAAGTCACCATACCAGATTATTTTAAGGGTTAACAACTATAAATATTTATTTTATTACAAAAATTCAGCTATATGGAGGTTATAAAATTGAGATCAAACCAAGGAAGAGTGAATAAAATTATTTTCTAAATGCAGTTTCTGGAAATGACTATAAGTAGTTTAACACTGTTACTTGGTGTTCTTGACACTGATTATTGTAAATGATTTTGAAATAAACCTAAGACATGTAATGTATTATCTTGGTTCTCCTGAACACAGAGCTGAAGACAAGGACTTGGATGCAATATGAGATGTCTAATTGAGAAGTGGTCCTAGGGACTATTGTAACCGGGGAAGCATACTCACCTCCCAGTTCCAAAGAGGTTCTTGGCCTAGCTAAACCCCCAAAATGGGGAAAGGGACCCCGAAGGTGTGCTGAGTTTGCCATTGGAATAAATATCTTGGACCCAAAGAGTTTTGCAGAAAGGCGATTTATTAGACAGAGAGAGAGACAGAAGACAGCTCCCAGGCTATGGCTGAAGGGGATCCAGAGAAGCAGTCCTACATGTAGGAGCAGCTGAAATTTTAACTCTTAAATTATTCCCTCCCCATTGATGTTCTTGTCCAATGAGAGGCGTTCTTTCAAACTTCCTCCGGAGTGATTGATCTGTGACTCTGATATCGGATTGGCTACTTGGTCCACAACTCTGAGTTACAGAGCCCCTCCCCCTGGAGCTTTCAGCGGGATTTGGGAACAAAGAACCACACCTGGCTTTTCCTACCTGGCTCGAAAGTCAGACAAAGAACTTTACATTTGAAACCCCTCTGGTTCCCGGATGGAGGCATGGAGGAGGTGCTCAAAGGAAATCCCTGCATTTGAAACCATGCCCAGGGCCCAGGAAGAGAAGTTTCTATAACACAGTCCCTCACTAGGACTAAGAGAGTGGAAAAGTGAGACAGAAAAACAGAACAAGCCAAGAAAAAGGTGCGTTTATTACTGAGGTCAATTCTGTGTCAATGAGGGCTTGATAACGTCAGGACTTCCCGAGAAGCACGCAGAGCCTCTGGAATTTCTCTCCCGAAGCAGAGGATGTAGAGGCATTTATCCAACAGCTTTTGTCCCTCTCGCCCCCAGCGCACTCATCGTAGATGGAGTGACGCCCCTAGGAAGATGAAGGCTTGTGCACTGCATGCCTTCAGGGCCTTGCACGGCTTGGCGGCATCAAACAAGACTCAGAGGAGGAAACGAAGACATGCAGCCACAGTGAACCATTGTTAGCAGGAAGACAGTAGCCGTAGCAGACATAAAAGTGCCCACCTCAGTCGTGACTGAAGTTAGAGGGTAAGCCAAAAATATCTGTTGGTGCAGCAGATGTGTCTTCATGCCTGTCATCATAAAAACCTTTCAATGGCAAATACATGCTTTAAAAATCAGATAACCGGTGACGTTTCTCCACACATGGATTTAACTGAAGAGCACATTTAAACATGCTCCTATCTTGTTGAAAACAGGTAGTTCAAACCAATGACAGTCAAACCTAGATACACAGAGGCAAGAGACTATCTGGTTTTGCATTCTAAGCACCCGTCACAATGATTAATGTGTTGATAATATTAGCCAAATACATTATATTTGATAATATTTGATAATATTAGCCAAATACATTATAACAGATTTAAATCAGTAGAAAATCTACAGGTCAGGTATACTTTGAAACCCAGAATGTGAGATCTAGAAGGGACTTTTGAGATCGCCAAGTACTGGGAATGCCTGGATATTTTATGTAGCATTTTAAGGTTTATAAAGTGAGAGTAACAGTCTAAAGAGCTGTGTGTTGTTAAGTACCACAAAAAAGGAAAGATTGCAGTATGTAATTACTAATGTCTGCTCTGGGTGCAAGGAAGGAAAGTAGAACCAGTGGTTTGATGTATTGGCCTTTATGAATTGTCATCTTACACTTCCATTTTAAAGATTGTAAAGTACAATTGTGTGTGGCATAAAGTCGTTTAGGTCAACTGCAGGCCACATATAATGGTTACATAAGATTATAATGGTAAAATGGAGTTTCAAAATTTCTATCACTTAACGTTTACTATACTATAATTTTTGTTGTTATTTTAAGTTGTGTTCATATATAATATGTTACAAATTAAAATTACAATATATGTGATTAATATACAAGTATATTATTATTGAATACATATATTTATAACAATATATATTTATATTTATAGCAATGTAAAACACTCAGGCAAGTCCTTCAGGAGGTATTAATATATTATATATTAATATAATATATAACAATATAAAAAACAGACTCAGGCAAGTCCTTCAGGAGGTATTCCTGAAGAAGGCATTGTTATTATAGGATATGACAGCTCCAAGCATGTGATTGCCCCCAAAGGTCTTCCAGTGGGACAAGATGTAAGGTGAAAGACAGTCATACTGGTGATCCTGACCCTGTGTAGCCGTAGGCAAATGTGTTTGTGTGTGTGTCTTAAAGAATAAAGACCTAAAGAAAAAATATTTGTGTACACAGATACAATTTGTGTTTTAAACTAAGTGTTATTACAACACTCAGATATTTAAAAGAAACTTAAACATTCTTAAAGTAAAAGTGTTATAGTAAGCTACATTCAATTTATTGTGGAAGAAAGAAAAATTTTAAAAATAAATTTAGGGTAGCCTAAGTGCACAGTGTTTATAAAGTCTTCAGTAGTAGTCAGTAATTTTCTAGGCCTTCATATTCACTCATCACTCACTCACTGATGCACCCAGACTAACGTCTAGTCCTGCAAGCTCCATTCATGGTAAGTACACTATACGAGTGTACCATATTTTTACTGTACCTTTTCTGTTTAGATATGTTTACATACATGAATACTTACCGTTGTATTCAGTACAGTAACATGTAATACAGGTTGGTAGCCAAGGAACAAGAGGCTATACCATATAGCCTAGTTGTCAGTAGGCTATATGTATATGTATACATCTAGGTTTCTGTAAATGCACCCTATGGTGTTTTTACAATGACAAAAATCACTTAACAATGCTTTTCTCAGAATGTGTTAAGCAACACATGATGGTAATATAATTATTTCTAATATAATTATGAGTTCACATAATTATTAAGAGCATGGATTAGAATATAGGTTCTTTCTTAAGCTAAATAATGAGGTTTGGAAGGAAATAAAAAGTAGGTAATGACTGTTTACTTAGTAGATTTGTGGTAGTATGATACATAATAAATAGAAAAAGTGCGGATGATTAATGAGTAAAAAAATAGAAAGAATGAATAAGATATAGTATGTGATAGCACAACAGGGTGACTATAGGCAATAATTTAATTTTATATTTTATAGTAACTAAAAGAACATAATTGGATTGTTTGTAACACAAAGGATAAATATTTGAGGTGGTGGACACCCCATTTGCCATGATGTGATTATTATACAATGTATGCCTTTGTAAAAATATCTCATTTACCCCATAAACATATACACCTACTGTGTACCCACAAGAATTAAAAAATAAAAGATTTTTAAAAAGCTAATGCAACACTGAAACTCGATGGCAGCTATTATCAGAAATGATGAAAACAAAAAACAAAGAAACAAAAAAAAAAAACTCCTATTGCAAAGTTCTCCTAAATCAGAAAAGCATAGCTGATATGAAATCAGGCAAGACGAACCATACCATGTCTTTTTCAGGGCTGTTGAACAAGAACTGACTGCATTTTCAGAGGAGAATCTTGGCTAAGATATGCTGGAAACAGTGCCATCTGCTTGTCCATTGTCTAGATATAGAAAAAGGACTTTAGTTAAAACTCATTTGAAACAGAAAAGCTAAGGAGGTTTGTTGTTACAGAGTGTGGCAAAATTGAGAACAAAATGCATGGGCTGCTTCTCTGAATTTTGCCTGAGATCTGTGTCCTAACTAATGACCAAGTCTAAGTACAGAGCATGGCCACAGCTAGATTACATGTACGTTATGGAGGAATCTATTAATGGATGTGAATATTTCTTTTTCTTGTGGACTCAATAAAAAAGCATTCTAAGTATACTTCTGTGGCTTAAAATCTGTAACAAAACCCATCAATGCCTATTGCTAGGGGAAAAATAGCCTAGTTGAACTAAGAGCTACACTGAGCATGAATAAAGAAAATAAGCGCTTAACTCCAGGTGAAGCTAAACTATGCACTGCAGCAAGTACTCTGAACATAGTGATGCTTGCGCTGTGTCAGAAAAGGTAGTCCTTAAAATAGCCTAGCCTTTCTCCTTGCATCTCCCACTCTGGTCATCTGGAGGGCTCATTTTATGCATAGAATATTACATTCAACATGCTCAATCATGGGGATAAATTTACCGCAATCACTAGGAAAAATCTACTATCAATGGGTGCCATATTTCTGATGCTACTTTTGGCATAGGTTTAAAATGCTTGCTTATCCAGGAGTTAAATATTTAAAAAGGGAATTAATGCATTGTTAGATTCCTTAAAACTAATTTCCCTTTAGTAGTCAGAGAAAACACGATGCTAATATATGTGTGTGTGTGTGTGCGTGCGTGTGTGTGTGTGTGTGTGTGTGTGCATATTTGGGAGGATTTTCCATAATAAAATATCTACCATTTATGTTCATGCTTTCTTGATCTTCAAAGTTTTTCAGACTTTAGTGTGAGACTTTAAGTTTTGCAAAATTGAATTAACATTATTTTTGCTGACTTATTCACAGAACATTTGCAGAAGCATATGGAAAAATAATTTGTGGACTGTAAAGCTCAATTGAAATAAAGCAACTAAATACTTTTTTACAGGTTGGGGTTTAAAATTTTAATGTCTATGCCTCTATCTGTCTATCTATCTATCTATCTATCTATCTGTCTATCTATCTCTGTCTACCCATCCATCCATTCTAGCCATCTCTCTATCCATATTTATCTATTTATCTTTTTTTTTTAGATGGAGTCTCACTCTGTCACCCAGGCTAGAGTGCAGTGTCACAATCTTCTCTGTGCAAACTCCTGCCTCCTGTGTTCAAGGGAGTCTCCTGCCTCAGCCTCTGGAGTAGCTGGGATTACAGGCATGCACCACCATGCCTAGCTAATTTTTCTATTTTTAGCAGAAACGAGGTTTTGCCATGTTGGCCAGGCTGGCCTCGAACTCCTAAACTCAAGTGATCCACATACCTTGGCCTCCCAAAGTGCTAGAATTACAGTCATGAGCAGCCATGCCTGTCCTCTATCTATCTATCTATCTATCTATCTATCTATCTATCTATCATCTATCATCTTCTATCTATCAACCTACCTATCTATTCTATCTGTTTATCTATCTATCATTTATATTTAATACACACCTGTTTCAGACTAGGGTCCACCATAAACTCCATAAACAAGAATTTGTTTACTTCTCTAATATTTGTCTGCAAAACATCTTTGATTACAATGGGGAGGCTTACTTTTAGTTTTTTGCCCAAGGTTAATCTGAAATTTGAACTCTAAGCTTCCAACTAGAGGTTCAAATCCCAGATTTGAACCCTAAGCTTCCAAATTATAGTATATTTGATGTAGTGACTGATATCACAGATTGAGGTTTGATTTGCCAGTCCTACAGGAAATTTGCGCTTACAAAATTTTTTAATATAAGTTTTCATCCCATGGGGCTTGTCAAAATCCTACTCTTACTCACCTTACCAACACTCAGAGGCGTGATTTATTTCTAAAACAAAACTACAAGGCAAATGTTCACTGCAAAGTAAAGCAGAGATGAAGATGTTTAAGATATTTTTTTTAGTTGTAGGGAATGCAGTGTTTTAGTGCTTTATTTTTTTTTTCCATTTCAGAGCGAGTGTTTATACACAAAAATCTTGGAATACTCTTGTTTTCATTTCTTCTGTTGCAGCTTTTCTAGGAGCACCACTGTCTTCCAAAAACAAGTAAAATGACTAAGATTACATTAATTTGCATTGCATTACATAATCTGTTGAGAGAATGGAACATGTTTATAATTTTTAATAATTTATCAAAAATATAATGGTCTATATATCAAATCAGAGTGATTTTCCAGAAGATCCACCTTATATGCAGAAATATAACATGTAACTCAGTCCTAGCTAATCTGATTATTGCAACTTCCTAACCATAGTTTAGATATGAGCATGTGATCCAATGGCAATCAATGAAATTTACTAAAACTCTTCCCTCAGTTATAGGAATGATTCTTACAGTTTCTGCGGCAATTATTTAAAAGCATTTAAGCTAGCATTACTATAAATATTTTTTCCATACTAAAGGAAACCAAGGGAGAGGAACCAGTCCCTTATAAAATTTTTCCACAATATTTTATCATGAAAATATTCACACATAGAAAATGAATGAAATTATTTTACAGTGATCACCAGATTACCCACTAACCAGATTCTGAAATTAACAGTTTATATAGATTGGCTTTTTCATAAACCTAATTCATCCTTTGTCCACTCACAAATCTATTTCCACTTTTGATGCATATCAAAATAAGTCACAGATTACTTCGATAACATTTTCTAAGTCATTGCATCTATAATGCGAGGCAGAATTTCTTCTAGAATTTTAGTTATATTTGTCAATAATTTCCCCTTTAACTGAAGCAGTTTGATGCAAATGGCACAGTGAGTTTTTAAATTAACATAGTGAATTTTATAAATGGCATAGTGAGCTTTTAAATTAATAGTTGTACATAACTGTTACAGAGTTGTTTTCCTCCTTCCTCCCACCCAGTTCATAGAAAGTGTGAATAAAGAAGAATATCAGTCCAAAATGGTTTCCATATTCTGTTATTTGTACAATGACCCTCACAACGCATTCCCATAGTGATTACATAAATATATAAATATATATATATATATAAATTTGTTTTCAAATACCTTTCCACTTGGTTGAATATATTTTCATGAGCCAATACTTTGTCATAACATAATAAGGAATATTTGTTGTAAATGCTTTTAGTAAGTGTTACTGCAGAACATTCCCCAAATCACTGAAAATATATTTTGGAATTGCAGCAGTTACCAGAGTCTGCTAATGAGGATAGAGTTTATGCTGTAAAATTTTCAAAGCTACAAATCATAATTGGATCATGAAGAGATCGTGAAATATCAAATATTATTTTAAGTGACTTCTAACAATAAAATTACTGCCTGGGGATTTTCTCAGTATGAGACTTTGAAATCTTTTTGCTAAAATCCTAGCCATAGAGCTCAGATAAATATAATTTTAAGTTTTAAGCCAATATTTTAATGTTTTGAATACTTCTATATTTCTTAATAAACATTTTATAAGCTTTCACCACTGATATATTTTAAGCATATGAAGAACTTACATAGTAATTAACATAGCACCCCCAATGAAAAGTTGGAGCGTTATTTTAAATAGTGCAGATATTGCAAAAACTATCCAAGTAAAATCAGAGTAAATGAATGAAATTTTCAAATACTCATTAGAATTGCCAGATATAAATGTCTGGCAGAGGTCACTCATGCAATCTTTTCTATTTCTTTCTTCACCTCTAACTGAATTTCAGTAAATACAATGTTAATGAACCTTTGTTCATACACTTATATCGTGTCTCATTTAAGTAGATGTTGTGTCTCACCAAGCCAGCAGTTAGAGTGGCCTCAAAAACAGTGGCAGGGAAATTCTCACAAGGAAGGGCTCTCAATATTCCCAGGAGGGGCTGGTTGGGATTCCAAAGAAAGAAGCACTAAATGTGAGGGTGATCAATCCAAAGCATCTATTAGGCTAACTTACTTACAGAGGTGTTGTGGCAACCCTTGCAACGGGACAGTAAAGGAAAGGGGTGCTTACCTAGGTAGGCCTACAGAAACAGAGCCAGAGTGTGGAGTCTTCATGAGGGCTTAAGGAATTTTACTCAAAGCTCTGGCCAGTTTCTTTCAGTGTTTTTTGCAACAAGCTATGTACCTTTATCAGTGTTTGGAAAAGTTCAAGATTCCTGTTTCGGTTCACTTCTTCTGGGGAAAAAAGTCTGTAACTATCTGTGTCACAGTGTGACTACAAGGCACTGTGTGATTTTCAGTGGATACAGAAAGAAAACTGTGGGGGACTGGGGATTCTGCAGTAGTTATCAGTATCAACTAGGGTCTTTAAATCATAAGCTGCCCCTTTCCATGAAGCTCAAAGATGTGTTGTACTATATTGATAGTTATAATACACTTTCTGTGATATGTGAACACCATAGAATACTATGCAGCCATAAAAAAGAATGAGATCACATCCTTTGCAGGAACATGGATGGAGCTGGAAGCCATTATCTTTAGCAAACTAATGCAGGAACAAAAAAACAAATACTGCATGTTCTTACTTGCAAATGGGAGCTAAATAATGAGAACACATGGACACATAGAGGGGAAAAACAGACATTGGGGCCTAACAGAGGCTTGGGGGTAGCAAGAGGGAGAGGATCAGGAAGAATAACTAATGGACATTAGGCTTAATATTTGGGTAATGGAATAATCTGTACAGCAAGCCCCCATGACACAAGATTACCTATGTAACAAATCTGCACATGTAGCCCTCAAGTTAAAATAAAAGTTAAAAAAAGAAATAATATATTTTCATATGGCTATTATTTAATGCTTACTAACTCTGTATCAGGTAACATTCTAACTACATGGCATATTTTATTATTTTGTTTTTTTGCTATGATCTTATAAATAATTACTAGTACCCCAATTTTGTTGATGAGGAAACAGGTAAAAAGAGCTTAATAACTTGGTCAATTTCATGTAAAAACTGTTACCCATCTGACTCTGAAGACAATGTTCTTTAAAACTTTGCTTTTCAAATAGGAAAACATTAGGACCATCAAGAAGATGTGAACACCCCAGATACCAAAGCCACTCAGTGTGAAAGACACTTTATTTGATGTTCAAGCCAGATCCTTCCTGTCTATGATCTTATCAGTCTCCTGCAGGCACTGATGTGATAATGTGGTCATCCAGAAGCTCCCCCTAGTCCTTAATGTAAAATTAATGCCCACTAATAGAATTCCACACATTATGTAGAGAACTGGAGGACCCTTTAAATATAGATGCAGACACTCAGGAACCTAGAATGTGGTTTGAAAATATTTTAAAAAGAGCTATTCTGAAGGCCAGATACACAGATGCAAGGTCCCCTGAGCATCAAAAGTCCTCAATCAATGGGAGATGCCCATTTTTAGTGTTTTAATAATAGCAGCCAACAACCAGCAACATTTTGCTGGCCAGTCTTTTGTTCTTTTGAGCCAGACAATTGAAAGGCTGACATTATTACAATGTAAACTTATCTGCCAGATGCACAACTCTGTGAACTTGAAATATGGTGAGATAACTAAAATGAGCTGGGAGCTGGTGATGGAAAACACTCCCTTTTATGAAGTTGGTGTGTTTGACCAACGAATGGACTTGTCAGTTCTGTTGAAAATTCCATAGCAGACAACAGAATCAACATTGAAACAGAAATACATCAGGGGTTCTGTTTCTTTCCCGTCTTATTGGTTTATACACTTTGTATTATCACTCCCGATGCATCAATTCTATAAAGCATGTTTTATGCTTTTCTCTATTAGTTTGTCTTAAACTCATTACAGTTTTACAAACTGGATTAACTCCTGCCTCTTCAGGGAAAGTCAGTGTGAAATAGAATTTAATACATACTTTCTTCAGAAGCACTGTTGAGTTAATTCAGTGGTTTCACAATGTTTATTAAGCACCTAATATGTACTAATAATTGATCAATCTCTGTGGAGAAAACATAGAGCCAAAAGAGATGCATTCTTTGATGGCATGGCCTAATGTATAAAAGGACAATACATAAATATTTTCTGTTCTTTGGTCAAGCTTTCTTTCTAAATCTAGAATAAATCATCTTTTTAAAGAGAAAGATATGGTGCATCGTGGACGTTTAGAATAATTAAATCTGGAAGAGAGTTAAATCCTGGGATGGCAATCACCTATTGGGAAAGATGTCACTGCTTCACCCATGCCCACAGCAGACATCATTTTTGAGCATTACAACCTTCTTCCATGGATTTTGTTGTGAACTCAAACTGTGTCACAACATGGCTTTCTAGACAGGCACTGACAATCATTAGAAAATATATATTAAAGTTGTCTTTGTTCTCTTTTTCTATTCCTAATGCACTTCATCTGATCCAATTTGCTAAATGTTGTCATTGACACCAAGAAAGGCCATATAATCTAGCCTAGGTGAATCAGTCTGGCAAGTGTTAAGTTGAAATCTTAACACTTGCCTGGATTTTCTAAATCTCCATGCAAAACTCTCTTCTATTCCATCACACACCCTCATCTCACTGCCACATATGCTTTTGAGAAGAAAAAGGGGTTTTATGATAGTGTGCTGAAGCTATAATATGGCTGGATAATCATATTTTTCTTTTATTTAAAAAATACTCTGAAATACTTTTTAAAAAACTTTTATTTCTTCCTAGTGTTGGGAGACAAGAGGCCCTTCCTCTATGCCCAGAGTAGAATTCCAAGGTCTATTCTTTACTGCCAAGTCTTGGAGTCATGATTAATCACATCTAATTCTCAAGCTTAGAACCTAGTAAGACAGATAAGTATCCTAAAATAAGCGTCATATCTTCATCACTGTTGTATAATTGAAAAAAAAAATATAACATTTTTAGATCATGATTGTACTTTTCAAAAATTCTTCTAAAACATAGTCCCAAACAACTACAAATGTCTTAGAAACTGGACTTAGAAAGGTTACTTAAAGAGCTGAAACAATTATCTTCCAGAATTCAAGAAACCATTGTCAAAAGTGCAAAGTAACTTGTTAATTCATTTTATCTAAAACTACAGTGACATTAAATAATTATAACAAATAAGTGGAATTTACTATTAGAGAAATCTCATAATCAAATTGCCCAGCAATGATGGTTAGCACATAGGATAAAAGGGTCATGATCTCAAACTCCTTAGCACCCCTTCCAGGGGAAAAATTAAAAGCAAATATTGACTGCAAGGGAAAAAGTAACAGCTGAACATTTGGGAATTATGGTGGATACCACCTAAATCAAGTGATTGAGGTTAGTTGTAATCAGTAATGGGACATTTGGAAATTATGTTTCACCCAATAAAATGCAATGGAAAAATCATGGTGGCACTCTGGTGATCTAGAGGCTTAGTTACGATGTGTACCCTGGCCAGTCACGGTGGCTCATGTCTGTAATCCCAGCACTTTGAGAGGCCAAAGCGAGTATATCACCTGAGGTCAGGAGTTTGAGATCAGCCTGGCCAACATGGTTAAACTGCGTCTCTACTAAAAATACAACAACTAGCCAGGCATGGGAACAGGCACCTGTAATCCCAACTACTTGGGAGGTTGAGGCAGAAGAATCACTTGAACTTAGGAGGTGCAGGCTGCAGTGAGCCCAGATCATGCCATGACACTCCAGCCTGGGCCACAAAGCAGGATTCCATTTAAAAAAAAAAAATGTGTATCCTGGATCTAATCCTGAGAAAATATTTGTCGGATCCTGGGTTTTATTCGGCAAGATAACTGATCTGTAATACTTAAGGGTGTCAGAGATATGAAAACCAAGGAAACACTTGAGAAACTATTCCAGATTGAAGGAGACTGAGGAGGCATGGCAACTAGGTACAATGTAGGATTCGGTATCAGATCCTTTTACCATGAAGAACACGGTGAGGTAATTGGTGAACTTGAATGGGATGTGGACTGGATGGTAGTATTACATGAATATGAATTTGATGATTTGCTCTTTGTGCTGCTATGTCTTAGGGAAGCCTAGTTTGTGAGAAATGGACTTTGTGGTGTTGAGTCGTGGTATATCACATCTGTTGTCTGAACGTAGAATGTTCAGAATATATATATATATATATATATATATATATATATATATATATTTGTCCTGTCCTGCCTATCATTCTCCAAGTTTTAAATTACTTCCAAAAAAGTGGGCTCATTTGACAGTATTTATGTGTGCCTTAGCTTTACTGGGCAATTCTCATGTGCCTTCTAAGCACATTGCATGTGTTTATTAATTTAATCTCCATAATAACTTTATTAGGCAGTTACTATTACTAACCTTATTATATGGCTGAGAAAACTGAGGCACAGAGGAATTATTATTATTATTACTTGACAAAGAGACTTGCTGTGTCATCAAAATTGAAGTGCAGTGACATGATCATGGCTCACTGCAGCTTTAAACTTCCAGATCCAAGTGATCCCCTCCCACTTCAGTCCCCTGAGTAGCTGGGGACATCCTGCCAATTTTGTTTATTTCTAGGATCTCACTATGTTGCCCAGGCTTGTCTCAAATTCCTGAGTTCAAACAACCCTCCTATTTCAACCTCCCAAACTGCTGGGATTAAGGCATGAACCACTGTGCCCAGCCAAGGAATTATGAATGTTGGCAATGATCACCTAATCGGTAAGTGTCAGAAAAAGGGATCTAATCCAGGCCCAGTGTCCTTAACTTCTATGTTTGGCCATAGACTAATACAGGCAATAAATCCTGAAATTACCACAATATAGATATAGCATAAAGCCTTCAAGAGCTCACATCTGTAAATTAGATTTATTGTATTCTGTCCAGCTAATGCTACCAAATACTTTGTGGTACGTGCTGGGTTTGGTGCTAGATGGGATTCAAAGTATATTTAAAAAAATTTAAACCTAATACCTAAATATATTAAAAAGAAAGAAAGAATATGCAAGACATCATTAGAAACTAGAAAAAACTAGAGGGAACAGAAGTTATAGATTGTGGTAATGAAATCATAAGAAAGATTCAAATCCATGTGATAATGCAAGGTGGTAGTTTATGCTTTGGGGTTTGGTATTCTTTGATTCCTTATCAAGCTCTACGACTCACTAGTACAGTCATTGAGCAAGTAGGTAACCTCTTCTAAGCCTGTATTTTTATTTGAAAAATGGGGTTATAATGCTAAGTCAGAGTGTTTTGTAGAAAGGTAAAGTACACGTTTAGTAAGCATCAATACTGATATAGAGTACATGCTCGTAGATATTATTTTTTCTTGATTAACTTTCCTAAAGTTTTCAAGAGCTAGCTCTTCCCTTTGTAGGGAGCAAAAAAGAAAAAAATGGAGCATCATGTTGTTTTCAAAGTTAGGAATGTATGATTTCTATAAGATATATTTACACCCCTCCCCATAATATAGTTCATTACTTGAAATATTCATCCAGGATTTGGTATGACAACATCATTTGTAAAGGTCAAAGGGAATAGAAGAGGAAGGGAGCACTTAATGAGTGATAGGTGACAACTCAAGGAGAAGGTGCTGGTCAGTGTGTGTAAGAGCACAGACAGCTTTCTGCCTGTTTCTCTTCCTGCTGTTAGCATTCATGCTCTGTCACTAATGTGCAATGCTTTGGTTGCTTGGAATTAGACAGTAGTATTAAGCCATTTTGCAAACATCAGCTAGTCCACAAGAGGTGTGGTTCCCAAATTCCCGGCTATTTTTGCTAGCCAGATTTTAAATGCCCAAGGTTTTTGAATTTATTATAATTTAAGAATAATGAGCAGCACCTCTCCTCTTTAGTTCCTTCCATCTCTGGGTCTCAATGTCATTCCCAGCTCTGAGTATTTAACTCTAATTTCTCACTCAGTGACAAAACTCCAGATTTGTTGGAGCAATTTTGGCATTTAAAATGAAACAGCATCCTTATATTACTGTGAGCAAGGTACCCAGAAGCCCCTATGAATTTCCTATTTCCATATGTACCAGATTTTCACATTCTGAAATGTTTCTTATGGGAACACGAGAAAACAGTTATAATTAAACTTAAGTAGAGAAACTATATTTAACACACTCTCTGGGATATATTCTGGAGAAGAGGCTTGAAGGCAAATCCTACATTAGTACACACCCTAGGGTGGTGGGTGCAAAGTCAGAGAGGTCCCTCTTCCTTTCCCCTAAGCCTAATCTTAATATCTTTAGTAAGTGAAACCAGAAAATGCTTCTTTGGGACAAGGACAAAGAAACAAAAACCTTCCTTTTGCCCATGTCCACATTTGACTTTCAAGCAATGCATACATTTTCCCTGCTGAGACAGAAGTAGATTTGCATTGATTTATAAAAATGCCATCTTATTCAGAAATTAAGGCAAAAAATTGCTAAAGAATCATCTGCCACTTGCCTTGTGGAAGAAGGTAAAATAGTCCTCAGATTCTGAGAAAGAAAAAGATTTATCTCTTGTCCACCCCTTCACTCTTATTTTCTCTTGGATCCAAGAAAAGGACTTGGTGTTAATCAATTATCCACACATTTTGTGTTAGTTTTCTATTCTTGTTGTACCAAATTACCAGAAAGTTAGTGGCTTAAAACAATACAAACTTACAATCTTTCAATTTCGGTAGTCAGAAATCCAAAGTGGGGTCTCACTGGGCTGAAATAAGGGTGCCAATTTGTACGTGTTCCTTTTAGTGACCCTAGAGGAAAATTCATTTTTTCCCCCTTCCTCTATGGTCAAAGCCAGAAACATAAGATATTCAAATCTCTGACTCTGACCTCCTCTTCTGCTTTCACAGGCTATCAGTGAAACCTCTTCCAATGATAAAGGCCGCTGTGATTACACAGAGACTACTTGAACAGTCCAGGATAATCCTCCCATCTCAAAATCAGCTAATTAGCAACCTTAATTTCATCTACAACCTTAATTTCCCATGCCATGAAACATGACATCTTCACAGGCTCTGGCACTTAGCAGGCAGTCATCTTTAGGCGGCCATTCTTTAGCCTACTACACCTATCAACCCATAGTTACCGGATTTTAGTTTAGTCATTTGAAATGAGTCTAGTCAATGGCATGCTTACACTGTGCTGAAATGAAAGAATGACAAAGGAGAGGAAAATATACTTGCCTGTTTTGAATTTAAGAGATTTCGATTTTTACCTTATTTTCACCATCAACCAAATGAATTCCCATGCACAAGCAATCGCTATTTCCCTTTATTCTATTCACTCATCTGACAATGGAGTGAAGCACATTTCAATTGTAAAAGTATTTTATGATCCATGGTAATTGTTGCATTTCCTAACAATTCTGCAAAGTTAATAGTGAAAGTAACATCAAAATATAAAGCTATCTTTTGACAGAAGATGGCTTGCCTGGAAAGAAGAGAGTGTGGCTCTAAGTTAACTTTGTATCCCGAATTTAAATATCTTAAATCTTTAAGAGCAGATTGGGATCCAAGATGGCCGTTTAGGAACAGCTCAGGATTGCAGCTCCCAGTGAAAGCGCAGAGGGTGAGTGGACGCCGTGTTTTTACTGCCCACAGACTAGGAAATTCCCGGGCAGAGGTGCTCCACGGTCACCAGCGCGGCTGTTTCGGCCAGCGCGGCTGTGCCGGCCAGCGCCGGCCAGCGCCGCTGCTTTGCCCCGCGCGGCTGCTTTGTCGGCGCCCCGGAGCCGCGGTTCT
>NW_016107466.1:2851481-2863915 GCF_001604975.1 Cebus imitator | reverse complement strand
GTGTGTTCCTATGCAACAAGTTTGCATGTTCTTCACATGTACCCCAAAACCTAAAATACAATAAAATAAATAAATGGGAAAAAAAAAATCTTTAAGAGCATAAGGATTATAAAAAGTATTTTGCCCTGTACTGTCGGATTAGTTATGCATGGGTTAGATATGTGTGCATGTACTGTGTGGCCAAGTATGTATAAGAAGCACACAAATTTGCCCAATATTTCATTTTGAATGAGAATTTAATGTAATTGACTCAGGAATGTATCAACTGTCATAATAAAAAAGTGTGACAATAAGAATCAGCAATATACAACCACACAGAGAAATACAGATAAATTTCACAATGTTTAGTTAAGCCAGAAACAATTATATACTGAAAATAAGATTATAGGTTGTATGATTCTATTTTTATAAAATACAAAAAGTTAAAGATGTGACAGCCTTTTGGAAGGGCTAGAACCTGACAGCAGTCACAAGAGAGGCAGATTCTGGAGTGCTGGTAATGCTCTGTTTCTTGATCTTAGTGATTGAATGAGAATGTTTAGTTAGTGAAATTTATTGTATCATACACTTAAAGATGTGTACTTTTCTATATGGATAATATATTGTACATTTCAAAACAAATTTAAAAATGGGTTTGCCTGATGTATTTGTCCATTTTCATACTGCTTTACAGAACTGCCCAAGACTGGGCAGTTTAATTGACTCACAGTTCCACATGGATGAGGAGGCCTTGGGGAACTTACAATCATGATGGAAGGGGATGCAGGCATGTCTTACACAGTTTCAGATGAGAGAGGCAGAGCAGGGGAAATCATTGTTTATAAAACCATCAGATCTCATGAGAACTCATTCACTATCAAGAGAATAGCATGAGAAAAACTGCCCCTATAATCCAATCACCTCCCAACACGTTCTCCCTTTGACACCTGAAAATGGGAAAATCTATAAACTTATCATTATATAAACCCACAGATATAAAACACCACACATATACTTTAGTAATCATAGTTACACCAATAATTTATCATTTATAATCATTTCCTCAAATATAAAATTAATGCCTCCTATGGCAGCTTTACTTTCTATGTATACCAAAAAATATTAGTAAATAGGAGAGAGGTTTGTCAAAAAAACCTATTAATACTTGTGAAAACAATATATGAGAAGATGTTGGGCAGGTTATGATTATGTTCTTTTAATAAATTTTTTTTTTTTTTTGAGACAGTATCTCACTGTGTCTCCCAGGCTAGAAATGTCAGCTGATAGGTCTCGACCTCCAGGGCTTAAACAATCCTCCCACCTCAGTCCTCCAATTAGCTGGGACCACAGGTACATATCACTATACTTGGCTAATTTTGGTTATTTTCTATACAGATCAGGTCTCATTATATTGCCCAGGCTGGACTTGAACTCCTGGGCTCAAGTGATCCTCCTCCCTCAGCCTTTCAAAGTGCTAAGATTACAAAGATGAGTTGACACACCCAGCCAATAAGCATTCTTAATTTCATGTATTCTTGTTCTTATATTATTCCTATAAGTAATTTATCTCTCAAGTTAAACTGGGGTATCACTAACAGCAAGTTAACTTTTTCCTAAAATCAGTAAACCTTTTATAACAAGCACTGATTTCTGAAATAGACATGTCTGTCCCAAGGACACTGTACTACTCTGCTCCAACTGAATGAAACAGGTCTCTGTAGAGCCACTAAGTACCCACTCACAGCCCAGTGCTTTATGCCATCACGGCACACTGTTATGGTAATCAAAAACACTTTCTTTTAAAACAATACAAGTGCATGGTTGATTAAGTAGACACCTATGTAAACAATCTTCTATTCTGTCATGAATACAATATAACACGCATATTTTACAGGTGTACTTGCTTAAAATGATGCTTATATTTTGGGCTAACCAAATTAAAAGACTCTCCAACTGCCGGCTGGGCACGGTGGCTCAAGCCTGTAATCCCAGCACTTTGGGAGGCCGAGACGGGTGGATCACGAGGTCAAGAGATCGAGACCATCCTGATAAACATGGTGAAACCCCGTCTCTACTAAAAATACAAAAAATTAGCTGGGTATGGTGGCACGTGCCTGTAATCCCAGCTGCTCAGGAGGTTGAGGCAGGAGAATTGCCTGAACCCAGGAGGCGGTGGTTGCGGTGAGCCGAGATTGCGCCATTGCACTCCAGCCTGGGTAACAAGAGCGAAGCTCCGTCTCAAAAAAAAAAAAAGAAAAAAAAAAAAGACTCTCCAACTATCCAACTAGCTGCAAGGAAAGAATATACAATTAGCTGCAAGGAAGTAGGCATATTCTTGTGGAAGGCTAGTCCTTTATAGGTAGACAGATGACAAATACACTGTGTAAGACAGTGGATGATAATTCTAAGTCCTAAACTAAGACATAGCATGAGAAGGCTAAATAACATGAGTTTTAGGGTCCATGCACACATTCGTATGCATCAGTGAAGTAACACTCCTTTTTTCTGCAATAAAGATTAAGGAGGCAGATAACACATTCTCTGCTGCCCATACTTTTCAATATATGAAATAATTGTCCCCAATCTTGACTGTTCCTTTCTTATTAAGCTCTACTTTTTTATCAGTGAAAACTGATGAGAATCCACCATATAGTAGATGCCCTAAACTGAGTATTAAATAAATGAATAAATGAATGAGGGTATAAGGAAATCAGATTAAAAGGACTATCCCTAAACTTGTAGCTCTTATGCTGTCTTCCATGGAAAACCTAGGCTATAGGCAGCTGCTTCAAAATCAGTACCTAGGTTTTATGATTTTAAATGTAAATTGTGTTCATGACAAAGGGACTACCTGGCGGATCCTATGGCCTCAGATAATCAGAAAAGAGATTGATGTGTTGATCTGAGCTATGTCTGGCAGGGAGTTGTAGTCTGAAACTGGGTTCCCTTGGAGTACATCCATGATCTTGTGTATTTCTAGATATTAAATATATATATATATTTATTAAATATATATATGTTTATATAAATATATATTTATATAAATATATATTTATATAAATATATATATTTATATAAATATATATGTTTATATAAATATATATTTATATAAATATATATGTTTATATAAATATATATATAATATCTAGAAATACACAATTATATAAATATTTATAATATATAATTATATAAATATATAAATATATATATTTAATATCTAGAAATACACAAGATCATGGATGTACTCCAAGGGAGTGCATAATATATACATATACTAAATATTATATTAAATATACATTAAATATATATTATATTAAATATATATTTACATATATTAAATATTTACATTTATATTAAATATATAAAAATATATTAAATATATATTTATATTTATATTAAATATATATGCATATTTAATATATAATTAATATATAAAATATATAATAAATTATATATTTCTAGATATTAAATATATATGATAAATTATATAATATATAAATTATAAATGTATAATTATATGATATATAAGTTATATATAATATATAAATTATAAATTATAAATATATATAATATATATTTAATTTCTAGATATTAAATATATATAATAAAATTAAATATATATAATATATTAATATATAATATATATTTAATATCTAGAAATATATAATTTATTATATATAATAAATATATACATATTATATATATATAATCAACTAATATAGATGGATATTTCTTGGATCACAAAACTAAGATGTCATTGTGGCTATTAACAAATGAAAGAGACAATCCCATATATTTGTCAAATACCAATGCAGTCCAAATGTCACAGAATCCGGGGGAATTTGCAAGGGCAGTTATGATCACTTCATTTGAAGCATCTACTCGCCTTTATTTGCAAAGCATTTGTTAAGGTTCATCATATTCAAAAAACATAGGTAACAAAAGCTGTATGATAACCAGATACCTATTCCTTGGAACTCACTATCCAATATCCACTTTGGAGGATTTACCATAGTGTCTAGTCAAAGCCATCTTCTACTGAAGACCTACTGTGAGTTAAACATTTTCATAGATACGAGGATTCAAACGGAATATTCTGTTTTCCTTATACTGGAAACATTCCTCTTCCCACCATCTGCCTGACAATCACGTGGAGTCGATGACACACTTCCATCAAACACTGCTGAGTGACTCCAGCCTTCCTAGGAAAAATCTCGAGTTGGCTTTGAAAACCAGTCATAACTATTCTCAGCTTAAGCTTGCCCTCTACCTTTGGTGGTCTGGTGACTTCTTTAGCAAATGTAGCAGAATTCAAACACAGCCCTTAAATATTTGGAAAACCTTCAATGGCCTACTAGAAAGAATACTTCCCTGAAATGGACAGACAGTTCTGGGCAGCCCTGGGCTTTGACCACTTAAACATTTTGCTCTTCTATGTGGTTCTATTTTGAATATTTGAGGAAACTTTGTATCGCTTTCCTTAATGACTGTACCAATTTACACTTCCATCAACAGTGTACAAAATTCTCTTTTCTTCACATCCTTGACAACACTTGTTATTTTTGTCTTTCTGATAATAGCCATTCTAATAGGTGTTAGGAGATATCTCATGTATCTCAAATGTATCTCATTTTGAGTTACATTTCCCTGATGAAATGTTGAGCAATTATTCATATATTTATTGGCTTTTTTATGTATTATTTGAAAAATGTTTATTCAGGTTCTTTGCCCATTTTAATTGAGGTGAATATCATTATTATTTGATATTCTGTCACATAAGTTTCATTTATATTTTGGCTGTTATCCGCTTAATATATATATGATTTGCAAATATTTTCTCCTGCTCTGTAGGTTGCCATGTTGATTGTTTCTTTTGCTGTGCAGAGGTTTTTTACTTTGATGTGGTCACATTTATGTTTTGCTTTTGTTGCCTGTATTTTTAGCATCATATCCAAAATCGTTGCCCAGTTCAATGTCTAGAACCTTTTTTTCTTTCTATATTTTCTTCTAGTAGTTTTACACGTTCAGGTCTTACACATTAAGTATTTAATCTATTTGAGGTTGAGTTTTGCACTGTATATAGTGTGAAGGGTCCTCCGCGGTGAAGGCTTCTGAGGTCTTCCTGGTCTCCTCTTACCCTGCAGAAAGAAGTCACAGTTGAGATGTGTCCTCTTGGTACCTAGAAGATTATACAGGTTAAATACTTTGTACATTTTTCTGTGTGGTTATCTTCAGTCTTGGTGATCTATTTGGTTGCTGCAGCTTCATTGCTGTATTCTGGAGCTCTTCCAGAGGGATTTCCATTGGTAGCGAGCTTCATCATTTTTGTTGAGTAATGAGCATTAGGACCTCCTTTTCCACCATCTTGCTGACATCACTCTTCTCTTTTGTATTCATTTGTAGAGCATAATGTCCTTCCTGTCTTTATAATTATTCTCCCCGTTACTGTTCTATTGAACTTATATTTCTAGTAAGATGATCATTGAGGTGAAAGAGTACATGGATCTCAGTTAGGATTCCATTCACAGTGCCTAGAATGATTGCCATCATATTGTAGAAGACAGATACTCTGTGTACATGGACTGAAATGACAGAAAATTCCATGCTCCCATACTTTTTAAATCTACTTTTGAGTACATTTCATTATATCAATGGTAAAAACTAATATTTGCTAGGTGCTTGCTATGTTTCAGGCATTTAGCTAACTGCTTTCTATGCATGATCTCACTTAGTACTCACAGTATTTCTATGAGTTAATTTGTCAGTCCATAAATAACAATAATAATTGTCTCTAAAGCTTTAAGAAAATAAATACTTGACGTTCTAAAAAGTAGTGAAGTATTTAGCTGTTATTTTAACCCAGGTAAATTGACAGCAGAGATGGTCAATTGAAGCTACTGTATAGACCTAGCTTACATTTTACCTAAAATCTCATGAGAGAGTCTTAGCTAGAATCATCCAGCAAAATCTCTTCCACATTCCAGAGCTCCAGAAACTAAATAAGATAATAAATATTTGCTGTTTTAAGCTACTGAGTTTGGGAGTAATTTCTTACATAACAATAGAGTAATTCTGTACCCACAACAAATAGTACCAGTATAGATTTCATAATTTTTGTATCCCCCTCCACAAAAAACTGTTATTGTGCAAATCCCAAAAATCTTAATAACTAATATAATTCTAAACCCAAATTTTGGCTTTGGATTATCAGTCAGAGAATCCAATATTATTGCTTTCTTCTTCTCACCAATTATTTTTTCTTACTTCCTAATTTAATTCTATTTTTTCTTTCTTTATTTTATGTAGAGAAACAATGGTTGTTTCTCAAACTCCTCAAAGTACCAAAACTTTCTGTTTTTATCCTAAACCACATGAAATTTTAAAATATAATACTAGCTTGATATGCTGCCTATTGTAAAAATGCAGTGGCCAGGACCAAGATGATGTTGACTTGCAAAGAAGACTTCATTAAGAACAAAAAAATAAGCCACTTTCATAATTGTATATGATTCAAATTTCCAAAAAGAGTGCCTCTCAAGGCCTGAATGTTGATTTTTTCATCTCCAGAAAACTGTAGGAAACAAGTCATTAAAGAGGCTTGTATTATATATAATTTGATAACTGGTACTTTAAAAAAATCTTGGTTAGATTACAAAGTTTTCTACTCATGTTTTCTGTGTGTAGAACATTTTACAGTCTAAAAAGAAATAATGACTTTAGGCTTTATCTTTTATTGTATTTTATAAGAACAATGAGAAAATAGCAAAAATGTACATTGACAGGTGTTTCTTCTCTAAAATTGACCACACTTTGTTTAATTGATGCAATGTTATTTCCTTTAAAAGAGGGAGGAATGAAGTTAATCTTCAGAGAATGAACTCCTTAACAAAATACCTAGGTTATTTTCATACCTGCAACCAGTGGTGTCACTATATATTCTATTATTTTCTTACATATCTCTGTAAAAACTGTCATTGTGGAAAACCAAATAAAACTTAAGTTACGTTGCATATGGGTTCATGTCTTGTTTAGGAGGTCAGGATCCATTATGAGGGAAATACGTGTTTAAATCCCACTGTATGACCATGTAAAAGCTGTATTATCTCTGAATCTTGATTTTCTTAATGGTTGAAGTATGAAACATTATTTTCCTCACTTTATAGTTATTGAAAGGACTTAGTGAGATAACTACTCTGCTTGATAGCTAGGAAAGCACAAAATACACATTAGTTTTCTACAGCTAAGAAATACCATGGGCATTATTTGATTTTGGCGCTTTCCCCAAGTTACTTCATTCATTCACTCATTCATTCTCACTAAGCTTTTATTACATGAAATAAAATTAATAATCAGTTCCCCCTACTAAATGAGCTGATTGAGTCATGACACTTTCCTTAATTATCTTTGAATCCAGTACATTCCTTAGAGTACCTGGCCTAACTACAATAATAAATGATCTGATAGGTGTTTGGGGAGATTTCTATGAGTGGTCCAAAATAGAAGGCGTTCAGCCTATCTGACGGCTTGGAGGAAGAAAATCAGAAAAACATGCCAAAGAATACGACACTTGAGTTAAGTCTAAAGTAGACAGTATTTGAAGCTCCACAATGCTGTGATTCCCACCTGTGATCAGGGGTCCCTGACTCTTTCTGACTCCTTTTTTTAAGAGACAGCTTCTTGCTCTGTTGCCCAGGCTGGAATTCAGTGGTGCAATCATAGCTTATTGCAACCTTGAACTCCTGGGCTCAAGAAATCCTCTCATCTCAGCTTCCTAATTAGTTAGAACTGGACTACAAGCACATGCGATCTCACCCAGCTAATATTTTTCATTTTTAGAGATGGGACCTTGCTATGTTGTCCAGGCTGGTTTCAAACTTCTGACTTCAGGAGATCCTCCTACCTTGGCCACCCAAAGCACTGGAATTATTGGCATGAGCCACTATGTCTGGCCCCCATTCTCTCTTAATGAGGGTTGTATATTTAATAAGAATTGAGAACATGACACAGAGTGAAAGAGGCTCAAAGTTATTCTTTAGAATGTCAGCTTTAACTAAACACACATGTATAGCTAAAGATGAATTTACGTGAAGGCAAAGGTAATGGAGGAAGATAGCAATTCTAATTTATAATATTTATACATAGCATATTGTTGAATATAAATCTGTTAGTTAAACACATTGATATGAACAGAGGAAGTGGATAAACTCAACTAGATTGCAGCAAGAGAGTGTACCCTAAATATTTCTCCAACGCTGTTTTGGCCCACCCAATTAACTTGAAATCCAAAAAAGAGGTCTAATTACCAACATTCATCTGTCATGTAATTGCAGATATATGTTGCTAAGAGTATTCAACATGTGAGGTTAGGTTATCATTTGAAAATTAAACTAGGAAAGTTGAAGTCATGACATTTATTTAAAAAATGATTACCAAATGTAATTTCCAATGATCAGTAAATGTAAAAGTATCTTAAAGTCTTTCTGGTGAACATAGTCTTCCTAGAAAGGAGACGGTGAATGGTCAGTGCGGAGAAACATACCTAGACATTTCCCAATATATTTATTTTCTGTAAAACCCTTGCCCAAAAATGACAGCACCACTTAGTGTCAGGGAAATAAAGTTGCTTTCTCAAGGCTGCTGATTAGGTTTTGAGATCAAATCAGTTTGATTTATTCATACGTGATGGCTATGGCTACAAAAAAACATCCTCTTCTAGTCATATTCTTTGAGTCTCTCTCCTGATTTCTCTCTCCACAAACATCTTTGTGTTCTCATCATTAAAAGGAACACAAAGAAGGAGAGAGGAAAAAAACTCACAGCATAGATGTTACACCTCCTTCCTTACTCCGTTGATGCTGATGAGATAGGACAACCAATTATTCCTGGACACACTAAGATTGTTTTTAAAAAAAAAGAAAGAAAAAGGGATTGCATGCTGGCTACCCAGGATGTCTATCAGTAGAATTAATTCCTGAGCGTCCAAAGCCATTTTTATTGTGACAACCAGCAAAAAAAAAAATAATAATAATAATCTTCTTCATCAAAACCTTTGATACAAAATAAGCTGTGGTATTTGATGGCTAAAATTTTAAAAAGATAAAAACATAAAGCTAAGAAGAATTGGAGCAACTGGACAATTTAAAAGTTTATTAAAAGAGTAAAAGTTTGAAAACCCGTGTAGATTGTAAAGTCATTGGAATATATACAAATTGGAAGCCGTGAAATAATATTGCTTTCCAGCTGGTATTTATCAATGTATAGTTCAAGGTCAATGTGCTCCACAATTGATCCGAATGCTCCGTAAAAATACATATTCCTAGTGTCATCACAAAATACTCTGCTTCAGAAGACTTAAAATATTTTCTAGGAATATAAATTTTTCAAGTTCCTAAGATAATTATTAACCATATGAAAGTATAATAATCACAACTATAGAGAGAAAAGCGTATTTGGAAATCAAAATTAGAGCAAGATCCTTCTAGCAAAGTGAGGCTTGGCTGAATGCTGTACTTTATCAACTATTAATATTGTATTTAGTCTGAGATTGAATGAACATAGAATTCTACGGTGGCTGTTAAAATATATTCTCTTTTGAACTTGCACATAAAAATATGAAGCCAAGTTGGTATTTGACCATACCACAGACCACAGCTGGGTGTCTACTGTCTGAGAGATGCTCCAGTAAAACTCTACACAAAATATTTGATAAAATTTTATTAAAGTGTAACTGAGATTAGTGCCTTTTCTGCACACAAAGGCACAGAGCGAGGTTATTCAAGATTTTGACTAAATCCTAAGGGTCAAAAACCACTTCCCTGTTTACATGAATACAATTTTCTTCAGCAATTCTCTATCATCTTTCAGATGATGCCTTTGTTCCACATTATCACTTCATTCAGAAATCATCCTTCTCACTTAAGAACTTGGAAACAACACCCCTATGAACATACACCAGATGTAGCTTTTATCCATCTCCTATGATTAGTTTTTCTGTTTTTTAATATGTTACTTCACACAAAAGTTTGTGTGTCTAAAATATCATATTTTATTTTTAAGGTGTAGAGAAAAAAGAAAACCTCAAGCTCTCTTTTCAGCCCTAGAAAAAAAGCACATTCATTGTTTTACAAAGGAAAAGTATTTGATAGTGTCTGAGGAATACAGAGTGCCGGACTGAAAATGAGACTGCAAAGGAAATGGAATGAGAAATAGGTTTGTTTTTGGTCACCCAGAAGCAAAACCTATCACACACATCCATACAAACATACCTAAAACATAGCAGTTCTTTCGTACTGATTCCTGACACCAAAACAAAATGAAGATGAAACTTCAGGGGAATAAGACAAAGAGAAAGAGTGGAAATTAAGCCGCTAAGAAAAACAGAACTGATTTTGCAAAGGTCAGTGCAATATAGGATTAGTTTGGACTAAGCCCATACTCCAGTGTAATTTGCAATATATTTCAACACTTCAGAACAAGTATTTCTAGCTACTTTTAATACCAGCTCTGAGCCATGACTATCTAAATAGACAGGGGGCATTAAAGTTCACAGGGCTTGATATTGCCTGTAAAAATGGAGCCCAGCAGAATTTGATTTTATTACCCCCTTTTTATTAGGCCCGTAGCCAATGGCAATTAAAGTGTTATGCCATATCTGTCAGCATGCATGGATGCATGGGGATTATTTGTAACAGAATTTAAGTCTGGGAGCCAAGTTCCTCAGCCATAAGTCTAGAATACTAATTCTTTCTTTTTCATCCCCTCCATCAGACCTATGGCACTCACAGTATCATCACAGGAACTAGGACAAGAATTCAGACATTTTCACCTCAAACAATAGGGCTTTATTAACAATTAAAGGGTCAAATCTGCAGAGGCAGGGCCAGGGGATTGCGTGGACATTTTTTGTTTCATTGTCCTTTCAGAATCTAATTTTCTTTTTTTAATACTACCCCAGTTTCCCTTTGGGGAACCACTGTATTGGATCTAATTTTGGTAGGAGGTATTTGCAATGTTCCACTTAAAAATCTCAAGATGTCATGCTCTCACTGAAATGATATATGTGTATCCGGGGTGGGGCCATGTGTCCATGTTCAGCACTTTGAATAAGGCATTTTTTAGGGCATTGAATCTTGAGGGGAAAAAAAAACGTAGGAGAGTTTGGAGCTTGAAGGTCTTACTCATTTCAGTGGCTGCAGAAGCTTAGAGCAGAAAGTCCTTCGACCTGAGTTTTGAAGCTGTTACGGCTGCCTATATCCTAAAGTTGCTTTATTACTAACCTATTGTATTGGCCTGTTCCTTCAGCTTTGTTTTGTCTCTTCATCTATTTCTCAGCATAAAGCTGATAATTGTCTCCCTAAATTATGATTCTCATGCCCCTTCTGTTCTGAAATGGTATCCCAAGCTTCAACCAAATCCATTATTGAAACAGACTTTGGAGGAGCATTCATAATTTACACAATACCTAGCTTAGCCCATTTACTCCTCTTGCCATCAGTCTTGACTCTATTTGGGCAGCAAGTAAACACAAAACCCTGCTACAATCCTTTAAACAAGTAAGGAATTTATTTATTGCATGTGACAAAAAACCCTAGTTGAAAAGTCTAGAGCCGGTATGGTATTGCAATGATGTCAACAAGAGCTATATTTCTTCTATTTTCCTTTACATGCTTAGCGTGTATCTTTCTTCTCAGTACCTCCTGATTGCCTGATATCCCCTAAGAATACTGCTCGTTTTCAGTGTAGGAAGTAAAAAAAAAAAAAAAAGTGGCTCCCAGTTACATTAAAGAGACAAGGCATTTTAACCTGGGAACGTTACTATCTTGATAAGATGAAATTTTAAGGAAGTTCCAAGATAATGATGATTATCTACAGATTATGTTTGGTAGTTCTAGAACACCAATCAATTTCCCCAGTGAAACCCTGCATATTCTACTTATGAAGTAGCAGTCTTGTAAGGAATCTGGCCCTAGCATATCCCCAATGCCCCATTCTTTAACACCCATGCCCCCCAACCCCATTCACCACATTTCCTGCCAGAGCCCCTTCTGATTTTCATCCTCACAGTGACTATTCAATAGACACAAGCAATACATCAGTCATTGTGGTGACCGAATGTTGAATAGTTTTTAGCTTGTGTCACGCAGATAATCTTTGAATAGCCTGCTAATATTTCTAGTAACTATTTAATTGCATTATAATTTTATATGGTTTAGGAACTTTCCTGCAATATTAAGTGCCTGGGCTTCAGAATTCAATAGATCTATTCTGAATTCAAGATGGAACTAAGTGAAGCATAGATTATTGAACTTTCTCAAGGCAACATTTCTGCATCTATAAAGTGGGGCAAATGGTTTTTACCATCAAAGAACTTTGTCAGATATACACCTACTATGACATGTGAAGTAACTACCCAATGCTGAACACAGGTTGGGTTCTTAATACATGCTTGACTACAC
>NW_016107466.1:2813084-2851146 GCF_001604975.1 Cebus imitator | reverse complement strand
AGAAATTGCCAAACAAATTTTTGAAAAGACTGAACAACTTCCTCCAAGTCATATGGTGAATCATATATGCAGAGATTTTGATCTGGTCAAATTCTACTAATGTATAAATATTTAAATCTCCCATCACAGTCCACAGAAAGCATTTTTGGCTTCCTGTGGAGCCATTTGTGTCTGCACTTGAAAATAAGTCTTTGTATTTCTGTCTCCAGAAGATTTTGAGCCTTGTACAGACTCATTCTTTACCTACAGCATTTAACATAATGCCTGGTTTTAATACATTGTGGCTTTTCACGAATGCTTGTTTGAGTGAACATAAACATCCTATTCACAAACCTTTTGCTAATAACAACACATTAAACCTCAGTTTATTCATTTATAAATGAAGAATATAAGAAAAAATGTCTTATTGTTGAAGTGACTAAGTAAGTAAAACTGCTTGTAAAATCTAAAGTATAGTATTTGGAACTCAATTAATTTGTGCTTTCTCTTATCTTTATTTTTAAAACCAATAAAATAAATATATTGTTAATAAATTTACTTTAACCATTTAATCTTCTTACATGCTAACGCCTGTAACTTATAAAATAAACTCATTGACCAATGTGTTTGGCTCTAAAATATCTGGCACTAATGACATGGATACTTGCAGAGAAGGCTCAGGGAAGGTCACAAATACTTAAAATAAGCCTTCCATTAAGTCTGTATAGCTCTGCACATCAAACAGCTTGACAACTGTTAAGTCCATCCATTCTTGCAAAAATTCACAGGAACTAAAATTCAACGGATACAGAAAGGTGAACCCCATTACATTCTAGCTCCATTTTAAGGAATTAAAATTTTTAAACATAACTCAAAAATACACATTAACAAATATGCAAGATATTTCAAATGACTTTTTGCTTCATGTCTCCTCTAAATTTTAAGATAAAAAATATTAGAACTTATTAATTCCTCATATCTTCTTCCCAATGTAAGTAATTAATTTAGTTAAGGTTGTTTGGTTCATTCATTTTATATTTCAAAGTTTTGGAAAAATTTTCCCTCTGGCTTGTATCATAATAAATTCAGTCAGTCATGTGGTTTGGGCATATTCTAATTATTGTCCACTTTAAAATATTGATATCCTTTCACCCAATAATTTTAGATCCAAGAAGTATTCTAAGACAAATATCAGATAACCATACACAGATTTGCATTTGAAAATTTCCTTCTTAAATGCATTTGGTTGTATCCATTTCTTCCACTACAATATATACATTATATTTGGAAGAACCGTTAAGTAATTTATAGTGAGATCACAAATTAATCATTATGCAAACATTTAAATTTATATTAGTAATTATTTTTATGATTTGGAAAAATGTTTATATAAGATATTTAATTTAAAAGTAAGATAAAAGTTATATAGTTTATACTGCATATGCCATTTTGATTGTATAGAAAAAATACTGTATGGACGTATTATATAATTTGACAGTGAACATAATTGGTTAGTTCAAAGAATTGTGGCTGTCTGGACATGGTGGTTCATGCCTGTAATCCTAGCGCTTTGGGAGGCCAAGGTGGGCGTAACACTTGAGGTCAGGAATTTGAGACCAGCCTGGCCAAATGGTGAAAACTCATCTATACCAAAAATGCACACACACACACACACACACACACACACACACAAATTAGCTGGGCATGGTATGCTTGTAGTCTCAGCTACTCTAGAGGCTGAGGCAGGAGAATTGCTTGAACCCAAGAGGTAGAGGTTGCAGAGCTGAGATCAAGCCACTTGCACTCCAGCCTCGGTGACAGAGTGAGACTCCATCTCAGAAAAGGGATTGTCGTTTATATTAATATGTATATGCATTTTGTGTTTTTGACAATGGAAATGGACGTGTCTTACTTTTATAATAGGAAAAACATTTTCAACTAGTCCACTGCCAGTTAGTGAACATATTGATATGCTTCATACTTCATATTAAAATATGGTGTTGAACATATTGAAATAATTTTTTATAAAGGCCTTTTAGAGAATATAGAATGCTAAAAATAGAGAGGAGCTTCTCTATTATAGACTGATGAAAGTTCAAGTGATGGAAGAATCTCAACCAGCTCTAGACTGAATATGTCTTGGATAAAAATCCCATTATTATTTTCCCCAACTAGATTTCCAAATACAGTTTGATCCCCTAGCCTTTCCATGGTTATGTATAAGACAAACCATCCATAGTTGTTATCACTATATTAAAGATTATTTACTAGGATGTATAAATTTTACATGTAACAGTACTAGAGATTACTGTCTTTTTGTGGAAAACAATTGCTATTTTTATATCAATACTGAAGCAGTGCCTAACCTCAGAGCTCCTTAATTGCTGGTGAGTGTTTTACAACCCTTCCTCTAATGCAAGGTCTGGATTTCATTTTCATGCTGGAGTTTTGTTGTGCAATCTCGAGTGGCCTTTTGCCATGGCCATTACTTTCTCTATTTCTGATTTTATTCCTTCTGGATTTGATTTCTTGCTGCTCCTGACACCTGCTCCAGCCTGATAAACTGACAGCTCCAATTGTAAATCTTGCCCCTATGCTTTCTTTTCTCCAGGATGGAAAATAGTGTGTTCCAGTGGGTTATAACACTTTAGCAAACATCAGGAATCCTGTCCCTTCCACTTTGGAACTCTATTGTTTAAAATGACACACGCTGCTCCTTCTGTTTGGTAAGCCTTGCCCCGTCGCCCCTACCCCTTTCAGCTGGCTGACTTTACCTCTCCAGCACTCAATTCAGATGACTTCTCCTCAAGGCAACTGCCTAGACACCCTCCTAGATAATATTCCTACACCTGTCCAAAGACCAGGTTATGTGGACTGCTCTATGTTCTCATTGTTCTCTCTGCTGTTTCCCATCAGAGCACCAACCTGGCTTTAAGTACTTATTATTATTTGTCTGTTGCACAGTGTTTCTCATGCCTAACATGTTTTTTCTTTTGCTCCGTTTCATACACAGAAAATACACAATAAGCATTTTTTTGAGTTAATAATAACAAACAAAATAAGTCTCGTAGGCAAAGAAAAAGGGAAACTGACCCCAGGAGATTTACGCTTTGAACAAGGACTCAGATCTGATAAAGCGAACTAGTTCTGAATACTAAAAAAAGCAGTCATGCAAATGAAATATCTAAAAGTGTGTCTGTGTGTATGCAGATCTCTGTACACTTCCTGTACACAGCGGCATCCTCCTTGGCAGAAGCACCTGCATTGGACTCTGACATTGCCTATGAATATTCTGATCATAAAATCCCGGCTTTTAGGAACCAGATGTCCTTAGCAGATTTTACTCAATTTAAGTTTTTGATTTAGTTCTCCTTTGAAAGTTTCAGTGCTGAATTATCATGGATATTTCTAGCTGGGGGTATTCAAGGTTTATAATTTATTTGGGGACGAAGGACACTGTTTGGTATAGAGAGTAGGTTCTGGATGCCAAGTTCTCTGAAACATTGACACCTGTTTCTTTACTCCGCCCTTTTCCCCTAATGACCAATATGAATGTACAAATATTCTGACACGTTTTTCCTTTTTTCTTCTTGCCACATAATTCTTTTTTTGCCCTGAAAACTGACCGGCTTTCTCTTCAATAATGTGCTTGTGGGAGGCCCATATTTTAACATGTTTTCTGCAGTAAACAGCCCCAGGATGGCTATAACTAGGACTCCTTTCCTAGGTTGTATTGCAGATGAGATTTTCGTTTTGCATATACGTTGCTAAAAATAAATGTGTTTTTTATTGTAATGGAATTAACACAGGCTTATTAAATACAATTGGCAGTACAGAGAATACTAGGAGTAAGTCAAACATTTACACTCGTAGCCTCACAATGCAAATTCAGTTATCAGTATTTTGAAGTTATTTTTTCTCAGTTTCTTTGCTCTATGCAGCTTTATATTCTTAAGATTATGTTATACATAAAAACTGAAATTTATTTTACTTAACATTCCATCCTGCTTGGGTTCAATTTCCAACTTGGCTGCTCACTAACTGAATGAGTTTATTAATTTGCTTAAGTTCTATGACCTACCTTTGACTCTGCTTCCTCATCTGTAAAATAGGAATCATAATGACTACCTTGCAGGTATTTAGTCTATGAGCCAACTTAGGTAAAACATTTACAATTGACTTTTTGTAGTAAAAATCCTGGCAATGATGATGATGATGATGACTGTTAATGCTTTTTAACTGCCAGACACTGCTTTAGATTATTTTTTTCTCCTTGGCAGATGAAGATAGTTTAATGTTATGTGAGGATTGCTAACATCCAGGAAAGTAAAAGCTAGTTTTGGTATTGCTACTTTGAGCCGTCTAACGACTTAGATCAATTCACTTCACAAGTTTGACATTATTTTCCACAGCATTTTAATAAGTGTAGAAAATATGACTGCTAATAACCTTTCCTTCTCTATGCCCAAACAAATATGTCAACTCATAATCATGAGAGTCCCTGTAAATTATGCTCCAAAGAGGAGAGAGAAGAGATAATGTTTCAGCAGGTATATCAATTTGTGCTGGGTGGGCCGGCTGCGGTGGCTCATGCCTGTAATCCTTACACTTTGGGAGGCCAAGCCAGGCAGCCTTCAAGAGTTAAGAGGCCAGTCTGGCCAACTTGGCGGAACTATATCCCTCCTAAAAATACAAAAATGGTGGGCGCCTGTAATTCCACCTATTGGTGTGGCTGAGGCATGAGAAGCACTTGAACCTGGGAGAGGGAGGTTGCAGTGAGCCAAGATCACACCACTGCACTCCAGCCCGGGTGACAGACTGTCTCAAAGTGCTAGGTGAAAGAGGCATTTGTCCTCAAAATTCTTGTCTAATATTTCTTGCTTTGTTAGGAGTTTAATTCCAGATCATCACTCTGACATGACATTATTTGAAACCAAATATTTATTTTAAATGTGTGTTTACCTCCTCAGCTTTTTCACTTTAGATTAGTATATTGTTGGTCTTCTTTTTTTTTTTTAAATAAACAAATACTTTATGTTTTCTTTAAAGGAATCCGTTACATTTCAGAAGAACAATGTGCTTGAGAAGGAAGAAAGGCATCATAGCCAAATAGTGGGAGAAAGAAGTTAAGTTAGTGTGGGGGAAAAATGGCAGAAATTTTGTACATAAGACAGATTTAGGAGCAATAGAAAGATACAAAATAAGTGGGAAAAAAAGCTCACAGACTGAAGCCTTAATGTATTTACAGTTACATTTCCATAAAAAGGAAAGTGGCCAGGATCCCAAAGGAAGGTACATCAAGCAGCACATAGGGATTTGATGCATGTGATAATGTAACAGCTCAGGCAACCCAGTCACACAGCAAAGACAACTCCATGAGGATGAAAAAGTGGATGAGAAGGAAGCAAAGCTCATCACAGCAGGACCGATCCACTCCCATGCTGTCCTTCAGGAAACCAGATTTCAGAGGTCTGCTGGAAAGTGTTTCAGCAGCCAGCAGTGAAGCTGACACAAATTTTTTTTTCTCATTATAAAAGAGTTAAGCTGAATTTTTGTGTGTTGTAAGGTTTTTACTTCTTCTGAGGACTCTTATCAAGTTGTTTTGAGAGATTCCACAAACTTCCATCTACCTTACTGATGTGATGCCTGGCAGCAAACTCCTTGGATCCTGTGACTTGGAAAACGAACATCTCCTGTGTCTTGTTTCCTGTGTAAAGTCTTCTAAAAGCTATAGAATCTTGATTCTTGAAATTTAGATTGTGTTTCTAGTCCTTACTAGACTATCACAGCAAACTTTACTTTATGAAGCTAGGTTTATTTATTCCTGATATAAATAAAACACAAATCAAATTATTCAGTAATCATTGTCTCTCTTTCCCCCAACATGTCACTAAAATATATCAAGTATACAGAAAGAGGTACAAACAGAAAGTGTGTGCCTCAAAATAATTTTGCAAGATAAATACATCCATGTAACCAACTGAATTTAAAAAGGGTCATTGCCAGAACTGCAGAACCCACTCTCCCAGTCAAATGTCCATTACTGTCATTATTCTCCAAAGAGACTATTGCAACTAAAAACACATAGATTATTTCTGCCTGTTTTTACAAAAAGTTAATAAAAGGAAACTACACATTTTTGTGCATGTTCCTGTGTGTGGCTTATTTTGCCTAACATTATTAATTCCAGCTACTCGGGAGGCTGAGGCAGGAGAATTGCTGGAACCTCAGAGGCAGGGGTTGCAGTGAGCCGAGATCGGGCCGTAGCACTTCATCCTGGGAAACAAGAGCAAAACTCCATCTAAAAAAAAAAGACTATGAAATATATTCTTGTTCTTGTGTACAGTTGAAGTTCAAGAGTTATTCCCATTAGATTGTTTAAATATACCTTAATTGATTTATCTATCCTACTATTTGTTTATTGCCAGTTTTGACCTTCCATGAATCTTGCTTATATGTGCCTTTTTCTTATATACAAAATTTTTACATGTTTATTTTAGGGATTGTATCTGCACATTTTTGTTGGAAATACTGCTAGAAATGTACTTCTTTTTAAAAATTCTTTTTTAGAAGTACACTTCTTGCTTGGTTATGTGAATATACACTTATGTCCAACTTTATTACCAGTTGCCAGCTTTCTAATATTAATACCCCATTTAAATTCTAACTATCATTTTATGAGTATTCTAACTACACTGTCTTGTCAACACTTGGTATTGTCCTTTCTTTTTTGATTTGTATCTACTTCAATGTTGGTAAAATTAAAGAAATTTTAAAAATTGATTTAACATAATAAAACATTCTTTTTAGGTAAGAACATGATTATGTACATAAAAACATTCAAAAAACAAATAAATGATTAGAAGTCACTTCAACAAGGTTGATGGATACAAGGTCAATCAAAAACAAACAACTGGAAAATAAAATTAAAAAATAGAATTTACTATAGCATTCAAAATATGAACTACCTCAGAGTATAACAAAAGCAAACAAGATCTCTAAGTAGCAACAAATAAACAGTATTGAGAAAAACCTTTTTTAAAAACTAAATAAATGTGTGGACAGTGGTGATAGTTGCAAAATAATGTAAGAACACTTAATGCCATTAAACTGTACACTTAAAAATAAGGAAAATGATAAATTTTGTTACATATGTTTTTATCACAATAAAATAAACAATAATTTGAGACTCGCAACATGTCTTCCCTAAAATCCAGTAGTCTCAAAATTGCAATTATCATCAATCTCAATCAAATCCAAATAGATTTTTTCGATCAGTGGTTCTACAATGTACAAAGAAATGCAAAGGCCAAGAATAAAGCAAATTAGGAGAACTTACACTACTGAATATTAAGACCTACTAAATAAAAAGGCATGATGGTGTTTAGAGTATTAATAATAATAGAATATTTGGGTCCCCATAATGTAGGTAAAAAACAGATAAGTAGGCTAGTTATGATTGCTCATGCCTGTAATCTCAGCACTTTGGAAGGCACAAGTGGGCAGATCACTTGAGGCCAGGAGTTCAAGATCAGCCTGGCCAATATGACAAAACCCTGTCTCTACTACAAATACAAAATATTAGCTAGCATGGTGCCATGCTCCTGTAATCCCAGCTACTCCAGAGGCTGAGACAGGAGAATCGCTTGAACCTGGAAGGCGGAGGTTGCAGTGAGCTGAAGTGCACCACTGCACTCCTGCCTGGGCGACAGAGTGAGACTTTGTCTCAAAATAATAATAGAGAAGTAAATGCATAAAAAATTCTAGAAAATATAAGCCTAGAGCCTCACATATGTGGACATTTGATTCTTCTGAAATATTTGAATTTAGTTGATACTGACATTATTTTTTGCAAACATAAATTGGACAGGTAACTAATAAAATGCAAATTTAGTAAATAGCAAGTGAGAAATACATGGTTACTCATGGCAATGTGATTTGAGAAAAGGCATCCATAAAGGTTTTGTTTAAAAAATGTTCTATAAAGTAGAAAATCTATTGAATTAGAAATAAATATACTTGATTTGTCCTATTTTGGAAAATGGACTGCTATTTGAATGAATGAGAATTTCCCTGGAATTCTGTAAAATGATTACTTACGTGAAGTGGTGGATATTAATTAGATCATTTCTAAGGACTCCACCAGCTTCAAGGAGCCAATAACTAATGATTTCCTTGGAAAGTGAATTTAGATGCTGTCAAAAAAATTTGGCCTCATAAAGATTGTATAGATATGCAAAGTGTACATAAATTACTGCCAGATAATTACATTGGACTGGAAAATAAAGGAGTTAACGATCTGAGAGCACAGTAATCAAATCCAGCTATGAACTCATTGTGGACACAAATCATGCAACATTGCATTGCCATGAACAAGAAAGATACTGGTCACAAACAGGCACTCAATAATTATTTACAAATGAATTAATTTAATCCAGCCTAACCACTCAGCTTTAGCTTTTCTGACCTGCTGTTTTCTTTCTCAATAACAATGGTTGCAGAGAAGTTTGAGGGACAATGCACAGAAATATATCCATAAACTTAAAAATCATATAGTTAGTGAAAATGCCGTTAACTCATATCGTGTATATCAGCACTCAGATTTATTTTTCATGTTTGTATTTGAAAGTAAATCCTCTCCAAGAAAACTTAGTTTTGGTGTGGAATTGCTCCATGAAGAAAAGGAACACTATATATGCATTGGAGTCATATTTCCAACAAGTATAAAAATCAACTCGTATCTATATTGTTTTTATTTGATTTTTAGTGGCTCAAAATTATTTAATTATTGATAGGCACTCCTGTTCTATCAGTATGATTAGAGTTCCTAAGGATGCTATTGAAGTTCTCTTGCAGGAAGTGAATTTTAAAGTTTTTCCTATATGGGCAGCATGGAATAATACACTATGCGTGACCTGACTTCTACCACTGTGGGAAAAGGTAAATGAGTCTTCTTCAAGTAACTGTCGGAAAGAACCATGGAGTCGTTTTTATTGTTGTTGTTATTTTCTATTTTTCCATCACATGCTGAAAATAAATTTTACGAATTCAATCTTTGTTCATTTAAATGTATCTCAAATGATTACTTATCCTATAAGAACATAAAGATTACGTTAAAAAAAAGTTGAAAAAGACAAAAAACAAATTTAGAAAGTCATATGAATAATATAACTACACTGTGTTTTATCAATAAAACTCGATGAGGCAGAAATTGTATTTTATCCCAGAGGCACTGAAACTAGTATACTCATAATGCTATTATTGTATTCCTGGTGTCATGAATGAGGTTAAAAACTGAATCTATGGCATTATTCACAGCATCCAGAATACTAATGCACCAGCAGGGGGTTAACTCTTCTGGGCTGCAAGTATTGAATCTGAGAAAATGAGAAGAATGTGAGATAATTAATCTAATTCAGACACCTGAAAACTTCTAAAAAACTAAGCATTACCTAAGTAAACAACCTTTTTCTCTTCCTAGAGAAGTGTACTCTGTTCTTGAAGGTTGATAAATCAGGCTATATCTACAGAGTATATCTACAAGTCGCAAGTCAGTTCAGGAACAACCTATATCAGAATCGCCTCAATGCTAATTAAAATGCAGATTCTCTGGCCATGGTCCTTAAAGTAATAACTCAGAATCTCTGGGAAAAAGACCCAGATATCTGCAATTTTAACTGGCTCCCATGGTGATTCTGCTATACACTAAAGAAGGTAAGACATTCGTCTACACCAGTGGTTCTCAAACTTTAACTGAGTTACCTTGAGGGCTTATTAAAATACAGCTTGCTAGTCTTACCTCAGATTTTCTGATTTGTCCTGTCTTGGAGGGGTTGGCAAATTGGCATTTCTAAAACGTTTAATTTTCAGCATTAGGTAAGGCTGATGCTACTAGCTAAAGAAAGAGTTCACGTGGAAATTTTATTAAAACAAAAATCTCTGGGCCCTAACTCCAAATATTTTGATTCAGTAGGTTTGGAGTGGGGCTTGATGTTTTTCATTTTCTGACAAGTTTCCAAATGATGACCTCCGCTGCTGGTCTGAGGACCACGTTTTGAGGAGTATCAATTTAAACTATCTTGATTCCTATTAAGCATTTGAACTATAGGTTTGCATCAATGACTTTTCCTCTGATTTGCCCAAAAGTTTCCAGATCACCAAATAAGATACAAGATAAAAGCTTGTTTTTATGCTTCAGCATATCAGTAATGAAGAAATTGCACTCTGGAGGACAGTGCTTACTACTTTGTTTTGTCATCCCAGAAGCCAGTTCGTCATAGAATCAGAGAGACTTAATCTCTTTCAACTCCTTGCTGTTTAGCTACCAATCCTAGTGTCTAAATCTGAGAGAGAGAGAGAGAGGCCACACATTTTTAAATAAGCAGACCTCAGGAGAACTCACCCACTATCATGAGAACAGCACCAAGTGGATGGTGCTAAACTATCTATGAGAAATCTACCCCCACGATCCAGTCACCTCCCACCAGGCCCCACTTCCAACCCCGGGGATTATAGTTCACCATGAGATTTGGGCAGGGACAAATATGCAAACCATATCAGTTATCAGAGATTAAGCTTTGTCTGGGTGTGATATGGGAGACTGACCAGTAGGATGTATAATGAAGGCTGGGAAATTTACAACAAAACAAATCAAAATAAAATATATCCAAATGATGACTGTTGCTAGTAAGAGACAAATATCTCATTTAAAAAAATGTATAATTCAAGATAAACAGACCAATATTTCCTTTTGTTGAGGATCTTTTCTGTTGCATTTTAAACAATGACAATCAATATCAAATCCAAAGCAAATAATATATAATTAAGAAGCATTTTGAGAGAAACAATATTTCACAAATTAAGTAGTTTACAACATTAGTCACAGACAGGCAATCTGAGATTTGCTCCCAAATGTTTCTTGCTCAAATGTAAAAGCTGGTCAATAATGCAAAATGAAAGCAAATAATATGTTATATAATGAATATATTATTTCTGGAATTTTAGCAAATAAAAGAAGCTATCAGGAATAATACAATAATACAAGTTTAACTGTCATTGAAGATGATATATTATCTATGTGGAAGTGCAATGTGTGTATACACATGTATTATATGTGTCATATACATCTTGCATTATTAGTATTTTTTTTTTTTTTTATAGACAGGGTCTCACTCTGTCACCCTGGCTACAGTAGAATGGTGCCATCATGGCTCACTGCAGCCTCAAACTCCTGGATTCAGCTATCCTTCTCCCTCAGCCTCCTGAGTAGCTGGGACAACAGATGTGCACCACCAAGCCCAGTTTATTTGTTTCACCCTCTTTGCAACTCTACAGCACACGAAACACACACTGTTAGAATCATCTAGTTGTCAATGCTTTCTGAAGAGTGTTAAAAAGGAGCTACTTCCTGGAAAGTGATCGGCACTGTTACTGACATATAAGAATTATTCAATACATGCTTGTTAATGGCACTATTTATGTTAATAAGAAGCTTCTGTTTCTTTTTTCCTCTCTTCCTCTCTCACATATATTTGTATATATGGTGATTAAAGAACTTCTAATCCAGAAACTTTGGAAAGGTATATAAATAGTTCAGTCATTGCATAAGGATTAAACCCATCTTTGACTTAAGGATTTTTTTTTTTTTACTTGGTTTAGGAAATTTGCCACAGGCCAAAATAACTTTTGAAATTTTTGCTTATGCCACTTCTCAACACTGAACTAATATGATTCTGGTAATAATAAATAATATTTTTGTATGTTTTTCTAGAGGCTTTCAACTTGCAAAGAATGTCTTACCACTTTCCCTCCCCTCTAAACACCCATGACAGGCATAAAAATATAGCTCTGGTGTTATAATCGATGTCAATGAGAAAAATAAGTAGATACAAACACATTTATGCAAACTAAAAAATAATTAAACATACTTTATAGTCATAAATGAACAGGAAGAAAGTTTTCCTATGCATTACAATTCAAAATTTCATTTAACCATCGGAGCTACTTTCAAGACATCCATTTTATAAATGAAAATATTGTAGAAGAATGGCAAACTAATATTCGGATCATCTGATAGCTTATAGGAATTATGACTGATCTCTAATGCATGCTATCTAATTTCCTTTTCAGAATGAAAATGTACCTCTAAAAGGTTGAAGTAACTCTAATTCTTAATTTTAAAAAAAATACTCACTTCAAAGTTTCTGAAGAGTTTTAAAGGAGCTACTTCCTGGAAAGTGATTGGCACTGTTACTGACATATAAGAATTATTCAATACGTGCTTGTTAATGGCACTATTTATGTTAATAAGAAGCTTCTGTTTCTTTTTTCCTCTCTTCCTCTCTCACATATATTTGTATATATGGTGATTAAAGAACTTCTAATCCAGGAACTTTGGAAAGATATTTCTAAAAAGATATAGGTATGGACATTTACATACTTTGCATAAAATATGTCATTGATATCAGTAATTATTGTATGTCCATCTCTAAATGGTTTTCAGATGATACTTGCCTTGTCATAGTTGATATAAATGTATCTATAAGATGAATGGAGTAAGTTCAAAAGTCTGCTCCACAAACTTCTAGACACATAGTGGTGTGCTGGCAAAATATATTTACAGGCCTGGAATACATACGTTAAAGCAAACATTACTAATGGCTCTGATTACCTGAATTCAAGTAAACACTGAGATGTGTAAAATAGATACTAAGATGTTTCAATTTTATTACAATTTTCTTATATTAATGTGAAATGTCACGGAACTGTTAAATTTCTAAAATCTTTTTCTGAGACGCATCATTAATCTTCTAAGGACTGAATAAGCTGAAAAAGAAAAAAAAAAAAGCAGTTATGAAACCTGGTGACCAAAGATGTGTTTTCAAATGCCAATAGTCAGAGATAAAATTTTAGGAGATTATAATATTATTGATTAGTTGCTTTGAGATAATATTCTCTTACATCAATAGCAATAAAAGATGGGTGAAGAATGATTAGATACTCCATGACAGGAGACTGTCTTGGGAAATATGTACACAGATCCATTTTTAATTTTGGAGATTCTGTAATCCATTTCCAATTCAGCTCACAGTATGCTGATAGTGGGTTGCAGGAAAAATGCTATTAAGATTACTTGTTTATACAATTTTCTGCAGTAAATGAATTGATCCTTCCACTTATTTGATTTGTGATGATGGCATTTGTCATGTTTCCTTAGGACTGAAATCCAAATTTTAAGAAACTTCTGTCATGAGGAGTGACAGGGAAAATAATGAAAACTTGTTTTCAGGGTATTTCTTGATAGATGCTATCATTATTTCACTTTTATTTGCTTAGAGGTTTTATTTAGGCATACTTTTTAAAAAATGCATTTCCACCTAGAGGAAGAAATGTTTTAAAACAACAAAACTATTAAGAAGTCCTCATAGGTGTACATATCTACTAGTCTTCCTGCTTTATTTATTTATTTTTCTGAATACAAAAATGTCCAGAAGATACAATGTATCTTATTCATATCAAGAAGGAGACTATTTCTTTTAGGGGACCAGAAAAATCCAAACAGGCCAAAGTAAAACACAATGGAGCTCAGGCATGGATGGTCTGGTGGAAAGAAATCCAGCCAAATCACTTTGAGAAATATACAACACATACTAAGGAAAAAGGAATACTAAATCGAATTGGCTATCGAAGTGAAGCCTCAAAGTTGAGGGTGGGATAATCGCACCAGCAGAAGCCTATCTGCCACGACAGTGTGATTATATCTGAATGCACATCTGTTTGGTACAATTCCAACTGTGCTATCTCCTGGCTTCCTAACCTTGAGTAAGTGATTTAACTTCACCTTTTCAGATAATGATTTCTAGAGTAAGGGTAATAACTGTCCTGGAATACGTTTGTTATGATGCTTAGTGGTGATGATGATGAGGATGACAATGATAACCCCAGAGGATATTATGAATTTTTGTTTTGGAAAGCATCGCTAGTGAGAGAGAATAAATAAAAAATTAACAGCAATCTGCTATGTCTGGTAGTATCTTATAGGAAAAATGTGTAAATATAAAATACATATTATATACTTTATATATTTGCTTACTTCCAATATCTCTCTGGATGTCTCTTAATCCCCTGACTCTCCATCCCATGAATCTCCAAACTTTGCCCAGGTGACTACATCCTATTTTGTGTGACAGGAAGTGTCATGCTAGTGAATGTTATACAACTGGTTCTTAGAGGAGAGAAAGGAGGAGAGCTTGTTTTACAGCATTTTACTAATGTCTGTGATGTAAGTACTTCTGAAGTGATAAATTTCAAGCTACTATTAGTGTAACAGTCAGTTCACAAATACTTGAAAATGTATCAATTGGCGTTTAGGGTCTGTATGAGATGGCTCTAAACACTACTCTCAAATTGTTATACGTTTAATCCTTACTGACCTTTTAGATCACTGTTCTAGTATCCACTTCCATGTCTGCAGGAGTGTTTGTGTGATGGCTCTTTCTGGTGCTTGGTCTTTGTTGTCTAAGTATAGTTGGCCCTGTTATCATCTTTTAAAATAATAACAAAAGTGTTTATTGAAATTACAGATTTGTTTGAAAATACCATGAAACAAAAAGATTCATGAAAACACCTGCGTATTCAAATTTTATTTGCTGACCTATACCTATGTATGACTCTAAAGATCCAATGGCAAGCACAACAGACAAGGTTCCTGACTTTATATGGATCATATTCTACTGGAGAAAAAAAACTAATAAAAACATACAAAGAAAATATAAAAAGACAACTGGATATGCAATTTAGAAGAGATTTACATGGTTAAGAAAGTCAGCAAAAGTAGAAAAGTCTGCCTAAAAAGTGTGGTTTGAGCTAAAAATTTGAAGAAAGCATGGGAAGTAATCAGAAAAAAGGGAGAGGAAGGAGAATTTCAGGCACAGGTGATAATGCAGGCAAATAGCAGAGGTATATAAGTATCACTCTGAGACAGCAAGGGCCATAGAATTTCAGAGAGTGACAAAATATCATTGAGTACGATGTTAAAAAATCTGGTGTCCCATGCCTTTTGAATTGCCAAACTGTATAACCTGAAGCAATTTGAAAATACAAGTCTTTGCCAAATATATAGAGCCAGGTAGTAACTTAACTGAAATTATAATTTATTGTTTTTATAATCATTTAGCATATTTTTAGCACTAAAATTCAAAGAAAATACCCCTACAAACACCCATCATATATATAAATCAACAGTCGCAGAGTGATTTTTTGATAACAACAAATGGTAAGAAAAAAATTTTCATTAAGAATTTAAATAGGTAGTATTTGAGAAGAATAAATCGGATGAAAGATCTAAAGACTTTCAAAACGTATGTTAGATCCTATTAGACTAAGCTTTCTTCTATCTCACCACCTACTTCAGCCTTTCTCAAGAAATTAATGGCCAAAAGAAAGCAACTTTTCCATCCCTTCCTGATTACAGATAATTTATTTTGCACTATATTATTTATCAGCTTATGTTAAAAATATAATAAGATCTTTTTCACTCTCTTATAGATAATGTGATTAATTATTAAAAGGGGAGTGCAGGCCAGGCCAAGTGGCTCACCCCTGTAATCCCAGCACTTTGGGAGGCCGAGGTGGGCAGATCTCGAGGTCAGGAGTTTGAGACCATCCTGGCCATGGTGAAGCCCCGTCCCTACTAAAATACAAAAATTTAGCCAGGCATGGTGGCATGTGCCTGTAGTCCCAGCTACTCAGGAGGCTGAGGCAGGGCAATTTCTTCAACCTGGGAGACAGAGATTGAAGTGAACCGAGATCGCGCCACTGTACTCCAGCCTGGCAACAGAGTAAGACTCTGGCTATATAAACAAACAAACAAACAAACAAACAAATAAATAAAATGCAATCAGGTACTATCCAAGAGAAGCCAGGTTTTCTCCAAATGTGTATGGCTATTTAACTTTTCTTTATAAATTCCTACTTGCACACACACAAATGCATTTGCACACACATATCCAGAGGCACTATATATTTATGCACACAATGATAAAAAATAATATTAGTAGAGAGCTGATCATGTGACCAACATGTCTCCAAAGCACTTGACAGAAATTACCGTGTTATATACTTCGCAATATCTGATAAAAAAAGTACAGCATCTTTAATTTTATTCTGCAGATGAAAAAAAATCTACAGAATAAAAGAGAAGTATTTGAGAAATTTGGAATATAGGAAAGAATTTTAATTGGAAGGGCTCAGGAACCGTGATATTGTGATATCGTAAGAAATACACAGTTGGTCTCTGTCCCAGTTCTTAAAACCCTGGGAATTTTTGAAGTGGTAAGTGTCTTTTTGTATGCTAAGATGACTCGAGTTTGGGTTCTCCTGGATATCTTTAGAATGAGGGCTAGCTCTAGCTACCTGATTTTCAGGAGGGGAAAAATATTGGAAGCCACACTGATCACCATGACCAATGACTGAATCACTCAGGACTCCATAATGAAGCCTCCATAAAAAACCAAGATGATAGCTTTTGCAGCACTTCCAGGCTGCTGAACACTGGGATGTTCCTGGATAATTGTGCTCCCGAAGGGAGTGAGGAAGCTCTGCCCCACTTTTCCAAGACCTTGCCCTGTGCCTCTCTTCCCTGTGGCTGTTCCTGACTTATATCCTTTGTAATACACTGGTAATCTAGTAAGCAAATTGGTTTCCTGAGTTCTGTGAGCTGCTCTAACAAATGATCCATCTCTTTGAAACCAAGTTGGATGAAAGTTGTGGGTAATCTGGGGACTTTCAATTGGCATTTCAAGTTAGGGGCAGTCTTGAGGTACTGAGCCCTTAACCTGTAAGAGCTGATACTATCTTCAGATACATCATGTCTACATTAAATTTGCTTATATCATATTCAACTGATGTCAAAGAATTGCTTGGGATGGGAAAAATGTAAACATCTGATCACAGAGTCTGAGTTGTTGAGAGTATAGCAGAAGAAAACATTTGTTTTTTACTATACAGGGACAAATCCCAAAATTTTATGATTGTAACAAGACACAGGGAATCAATTGCAGGCTCTTTAGGCAATGAAAAAGCAACTTTTGAGTGAGAAAACAAAAGACAAAACATGTAACAATACTCATAGACTAGTTTGAAAATAGAACTGACATTAAAGAGGGATACTGGGGGATTTTTAAGAATTTAATTTTTTCGTAGTTGAACAAGATAATGCAGTAGTCTGGCTGAGGCTAATTAGTTATTCAGATATTCAAAAGAAGACAAAGTTTTAGAATCAAGTTGCTAAAATGAAGATCAAGCAGAACATTGCATATAGTTCTGGTGGTAAATAGACCCTAGTTTGACAAGTCTCAGTAGATATCTTCTCCTAGGGCATATTACAATAAAAAAATTACATGCAATTTTCCTTGCTTGGGTTTTCTTGTTTACATTAACTACTGGGACTCTTTAGTGCTTAAATACTACAAGGAGACCAGGGTCTTGCTGACTATACTAACAAAACGTAAACACAGCAACTTTTTAAGAAGCGTAATAGTTTTAGCAAAGGTGTCTGGGGCATATTATCAAGATGCTATTAGAATCCATGCTGTTTTCATGGTTATTGATTCTCATATGTATCTAGCAAGGGATGAATATTCATACATATTTGTTTATTGGCATTATGTCATAAATATCTTTGAATTGTACACATAGCCAAACCTAGCCATGAAAAAGAAAGGGCTAATTTCCCTAAAATGTCACTCTACCTGTGTCTATGGGGAATGACTTCAAGATAATGAAAGTAAATACTTGGCAAATATTTAAGAATATGCAATTATCTTCAGAGTTGTCTCTTTGAAAACATCCTACACTTTCATCAACAGATGGTTGTACAAGGTAATTTTTGGAAACAATATTAAAAACTCTCTTCATACTATTATTAATATATAACGCACAAATTAAGTCACTCAAAATCATGTATTTATCTTTCTTTGTGCTATCCTTGGAGTTGGTGACTATGTCTTACCTGAAAACATGGCTGAATTTAAGTCTCTTTTAAAATCTAATATCACATAAAGGACAGGAGTACATCTGACATCGGTCAAATCAATATGTCAAAATTAGGCTTTGATGAAAGCATGCAGAGGGAAAAAATCAACTGCCAGATTTTAAAGTCCAGTGTTGATTAGAAAGGCAACAAAAAACAAGGGAGAAAATGTGTCCAGCAGCTTCTAGCAGTCTCTGGTACCAACAATAAATAACAGAAAATGTGGCTGATGTGAAACATATTTTACTAGGCAAAATTTCATACACCATTTCCTCCAAAACCAATAAAATCATTTTGGAAAAAGCAACTAAGCTGGTCATCAAGATTGTCAATCCTGATGCTGGAGAGCTAAGCAAAGAAAATAAAATTATATACTCTGTTTTCTTAGAATCAAGTAGAACTCTTAGATAAAAGAGATGTGAATGTTCATTGCAGCACTGTTTACAATAGCAAAGACCTGGAACCAACCCAAATGCCCATCGACGATAGACTGGACAGGGAAAATGTGGCACATATACAAATGGAATATTATGCAGCCATCAAAAACGATGAGTTTGGGTCCTTTGTAGGGATATGGGTGAACCTGGAAACCATCATTCTCAGCAAACTGACAGAAGAGCAGAAGATCAAACACCGCATGTTCTTACTCATAGGCGGGTGTTGAACAATGAGAACACATGGAAACAGGGAGGGGAGCACTACACACTGGGGTCAGTTGGGGGGAAATAGGGGAGGGACGGTGGGGGGTGGGGAGCTGGGGAGAGATAGCAAGGGGAGAAATGCCAGATGTAGGTGATGGGGAGGAAGGCAGCAAATCACACTGCCACGTGTGTACCTATGCAACAATTTTGCATATTCTTCACATGTACCCCAAAACCTAAAATGCAATAAAATAAATAAATGGGGGGAAAAAAAAGAGATGTGCAATACATAATGTTTTAAAGCAAAGTAAGGCATAACTCCTGTGCATGCTGCCTAGGTATTATACTGAGTGCAGTCAAATATTCATAAAGAAGTAAATTAGATGTTGGAAACCACTAAAAAATTTGATAATTATAATTATGACAATCAATCAAATCACTGGGAATATTCTTTTATTTTCTTGGTCTCATACATTACTTTTTGGTAAACTAGATTTGCTTACATGTCCTATAAATTTGTTTGATATTCAGTGATGACATAAAAATAAATATTTAACAATCAGTGAAGGGTGCTAGGCTCAGGCAGAGATATAATAATAATAAAATAATATTAATAATGAATAAGACTTAACTTGGACTTTAAGGATTTTCATTATAGTAAAAAGGAAAAAATGTCTTCCTAGTAATTATAAAACATAGACTAAGCACTAGTATAGTTTCAAACGATTATATAATAACTGAAGATGTGATTAACTCATTTAGTACATCAGAATTTGTATAAAGAAATGAAATGAATACTTGAGGACATCTTAAAGGATGATTAGGACCTATCAATAGAGAGCATTAGGATATATATATATATATATACACTCTAGGAATATATAAAGAATTGGCATGATCAAATTTTAAGACATATGAAAACACATGCTCTGTTCATAATAAGCAAAATAATTAAATAAATACAGAATATATATGTTTACGGGAGAAATGGGGATAAAATGTCATAGTAGATATTGTTAATATCCTTTCTTTTTTGAATAACAATATAAAAAACATCTATATTGCTATGGATGGTAATGTGCCCAGATAAAACAATCTCAATTTCAAGTCTTGCTAGCTAATTGGTATGGCCAATGAGATGTGAGCCATTAAGTATAGAAGTTCTACAAAATCTCTTTAAGGGAAACTCAACTAGAAGATCCCCCTTTCTCAACTGGTGTTTTAGTAATCACATTTCAGCATAAGGAAAGGAATCACACCTTAAGAATAGTAAAGACTTGGTCTCAGTGACATTAAGGACATGAGGTCTGAACAACTTACCTCTTTTTTAGTTACATGAAAGAAAAATAAATTCACGTCTTGTTTAACTCAATATTTCTTAAATTGTATTAACAAAAGTTACTCTAAAGATATAGCTTAAGGATCACAAATTTTATGCACACAGTGATACGTTTTATTGCTGATACATAGAAAGCTTTTAATATTTGTGGCTGTTATTTAATAACAATAAAGACCAGATGACATTTTGCAGATTTGCATGTCCTGAGAAAGAAATTTCTCAGAAGGTGTTTCCAAGTACACAGTGCATTATTATTGCCAGAACACTTGTGGAGCCTCATTTTAAAGCCTAAGACAAAGTGTTCTCTTAAAAACCCAAGACTAGTTATTTTTGTAGCCATGTTTGTAGAAAGCTATGAGACAATTTGTTTTAGAATAATTCCAAATTTTTGATAGGAAAGGGCTTTTAAAAGAATTTTACATTTAAGAAATGCAAGAACTACTTAAGTTATCATGAACCTTGAAATTTCCAAACATCTTTCTTGATAGAGGATCTAAAAGCACAAAGCCTGTTGAATATTAAAGTCCTAAATTATCAGTCAGAAATTTCCACTTGTTTAAATATGGTCATTCTGACCAATATGCCCATCCTGTGCCTACTTTCAGCTCTCTCTTGGTGTTGCTCCAAACTTGCCAAGGTCTGGACTTCCAACACAAAGGTTTTCCAAATGAATTGTGAAAATTATTAAAAATCTGTGTGAACATTTGTTCGAATTTTTGACAAGCTACCTATTCAAAAAGAGAAAAAAGGGACCCCATATTGAGAGAAATTGAACAGATGGTTAAAAACAAGCAATCTGACATTTCTGGACCATTACAATGTTTATGTGAGTGAAAGAGAAAATAAGGTACATTTTTCTTGCCCAAAAGAACATTATGTTATACTTACCAAATAACTTTTTATGTTTATGGACCAGCTTATCCCAATATTATCTTATAAAAAGGTAACCTAAATGTCATTTTCAATTGTTATTTATTTTAGCAAATGAGAAAAGTGAGGATCAAACAGCTTAAATAACTCGTTTAAATTAATGAAGGTAGTAAGTGCTTTATTTTCTTCATATAATTTATTGCTTGCAAAACTATTAACTTTCAAATAGATATTTATCTCCCAGTAAAATGTAAGCTCAATAAAGTCAGGTTTCTTTGCTGCTTACTCTACCTCTGTACCTCTTGTGACCAGAATAGGGATGACCTCTTAGGGAGTCATCAAAATATAACATATATGTATTTGTGTATGTGTGTATGCCTACACACAATGTCATGAGAAAGAACAGAAACCTAATCTGTGTCACTTTAAAACTACTTTATTTGTTTCACAGTGTCATGGCTTACGAATTGTTCTGTTACTATGATGTTATCCCTGAAAGAATTAGAACACTGGAATCCTGTTGTGAAATTTAGTTCTTTTGCATAAAAAGAAAGACTTGCAAAAAATCAGAGCAAAATGAAAATAAGAGTTCCACTTTATTCCTAGATGTTTAAGTCTGATATTCCAATTCAGATTCCAATTAAAAAGGCTGCGTAGAAAACCTGATTAGAAACAAAAGCTAATTAGAACCTTTTATTTTCTTCTCCATTCTAAATAATTGAGAGAAACATGCATAGGTATAGATGGAGGAGAATAAGAAACAAGAGGAGCAGGCAGAAGAGACAGAAACTGACTCGCTCTAGAAAAACCCTGAGCTCAAATATGTAAGTCATTTAGACTCCAGAAAAGAAAATTGCCCAATGTTCTCTGTAGCCCAAGACCTAAGATAATTGCTTACCAAATAGTTTAAAAAGGAAGTAATTTAAGGGATGAGACAGGAATCTGGGGATTTTCCCTTTTGGGAAACAATAATTTCACTTATTAATAATTGTGGCCAAATCTATGACCAATTTCACATCAGTATCTTCCTTAGAGAACATGAATAGAAGAGGAGGTTCATGAAGTACCTGAAGAAGTGGCAAAGGTAAGTCTGTCTTGTGCAAAGGAAGGAATATTTCAGTCATCTCTATCATTTTTTTCCTATTAATTCTGTAGAACGTGTAAGTCAGGGATTTCCTCTTGTTTACTGTTCTTAAGTACTGGAAAGATAAAAGGAGGAATTGACAGTGGAGCTTGAAATAAAAAAAATCAGTATCCAAAATTTCCACAATATTTTTCCAGTGCTCCCATATGCAACATTGTGTTTTAATGTGCTATGTGCGATGCTAACTTGATGATATTTCTCCCTTCTGTATACTCAAAATCAAACAGTAGTATTAAGAAAATATCAATGGCAGTTGGGCGCGGTGGCTCACACCTATAGTCCCAGCACTTTGGGAGGCTGAGGCGGGCAGATCATGAGATCAGGAGTTAGGGACCAGCTGGCCAATACGGCTGAAACACCGCCTCTACTAAAAATACAAAAATTAGCCAGGCATGGTGGTGGGCCCCTGTAACCCAAACTACTTGGGAAATCTAGGCAGGAGAATTGCTTGAACCTGGGAGGCAGAGGTTGCAGTAAGCTGAGATCATGCCGTTGCACTCCAGCCTGGGCAACAAAAACAACAACAACAACAACAACAACAACAAAAAAAAAAAAAAAAAAAAAAAAGAGAGAGAGAAAGAAAAAGGAAATATTCATGTCAATATGGCATAAAATTGTAGAGCTGAGCAAGTAATTGGCAAGTAAACCTTGGCGGTCTTCACAAATTGTAGACTTGGTAAACTTTCACAAAACCTCATTTTACAGAGCCATTATTTTGTGTGTATAAAACATGAGCAAAGGGAAGATGAAATGGGTTATCCAAGGTCATACAACTTAGTTAATGGCATGAATGGTCCAGAACATGGATGAACTAAATCCAAGAATATCATCTCACATGTTCACACACTGAGTCACATCCTGTTGAATATTTTTGATGTATCGTGTTTCATTCATGTGTTAGCACCTGCATACTGGTTTACCTCCATGACTTTCCCCCAGTGGCTGCAACCAAGATGAATGTACTTAAAATCTAATGGAAAAGACCAATTACTATAATATGCTCTTTTAAGAATTGTAGCTGAATGTCTCCTCTGCTTGGTCCAATATAGGACACAAACATTTCTCAAATATGGTAAGGCAGTTAAAACTGAAAATTAACCTATGTGCTTCTGCTTTGCTGATGGTATTAGAATTTGCCTTTTCTCTTTGTGTCCTCCTTCAGGAACTCTATTGTGTTTACTCACTGTCTTGAGTTAAAGTATTGTTAGCAGTAGAATGTATCAGAGTCACATGGCAGCAAAATATGTTACCAGCGGTGTATCTGTGTCTGCACCAACCTCAGTTCTTGCCTCCTCAGAAGAAAGAATTCGTCCGAGGGGCATAAGGTTGAGTGAGAGACTGAGGTAAGTTTTAGGGCAGGAGTGAAAGTGTATTAAAAAGCTTTACAGCAGGAATGAAATGAAGTAATGTATGCTTGGAAGAGAACCAAGAAGGTGACTTGAGAGACTAAGTGCACTGTTTGGCCTTTGACTTGGCGTTTTATACACTGGCATACTTGGGGTCTTGCTTCCCTTCTCTCCTAATTCTGCCCTTGGGGTGGGCTATGCACATGCTCAGTGGCCTGTAAGCGCTTGGGAGGGGCTGCATGTGCAGTGTGTTTACTGGAGTTCTGCTCATGCTCACTTGAGGTGTTCTTCTCTTACCAGATTAGCTTTCCTAGAAGAATGTCAGGTACTAGTTAAACTCTGCCATTTTGCCTCTTAGTATGTACACATGCTTGAGCCCATTCGCCCAACTCCTGAGATCTTACTGGGAAGCCACTGATCACCAGTTTCAGGTTTTTTCTGTCTTTTGGGACACTGCCTTTCCCTGATGCCAGCTGAGACCAATTATTTTAGCGAGGCAGTTTAACAACCACCTGTCCATCAGCAGATGGTAGTCTGACATTCCTGGTGGGAGGCTGGGGGACCCCTCTTCTGCCCTGTTCATGTCTGGGTACCTACTATAACAATATGAAATGGGTATAAAGCAGGAAAAATATATGATAACCACTGGTTAGCTTTATGAAAGTAGCAAATCTTACAAGATACCTATGCTTTCCTCCTTCTCACTCTTTGGAGAAGATACATATGTAATTAATCCTACTGGCTTTTCATAATTAGAGAGCATAGATTTAAAAAGAAAACAAGGGGAATGAAGTTGGAAAGACAGAAAAAATAATTTCTTAGATTTCGAATTTTGAAATCTGCAACTCTCAGGAAAACTAGAAACACTGGAACCTAGACAAAATGGTTGAACGAAAATAAAGACAGAAATAAACAATTAAATAATAAGTAGGTCTCTCTCACCTTCTTCTTAACCCTTGCCTGGATGGTGATAAACATTTTTTTTTTTTTCCTATTAAGGTAGTATAGAGAAACAGATTACAACAGAGTCATCAGTAAGTCCTGCATGGGGATGCAAAAAAGGCCTTTTTCATGCTTCCAGGACAATCTTGATGTGAAAGTAATACATCAGAAAGGGAAGGCTTGCTGGGCTGGACTAGGTAAATTGTAGCAAAGTTACTCTGATAGAAGTACCCAGCAGGACACAGAAGCAATGCAGTATTCTAGTGCCTCCAAGTGGGAGACTCATGTACTGAAGAAAGACTTCAGAACTGAAAGGGGAGGAATATTCTGGCATATGTGAATGAGGATCTATGTGCACAAACTGGAGAATAAGAGCCATCTGTCTTCCCAGCCCTAAACTAAGCTATGCACAGTTCTCCTGAGTTGAGACTCAGACATCCAGAATTCCTGCCAAAAATTAAAAAGACAAGCCCTGAAAAGACTGAGATTAAGTTTCTGCTACTATGGTGGAATAATGAAAGTTTACAATGGAAATAAACTTGGTTTAATTCTTAGGAAAAAATGTGCATGTGTGTATGTGTACTGCTCACACACTTAATGCAGGAACAACGATCTTAAGATCCACAACACTGAGTTTGTCTTTTCTCTAGATGAATTCTGCAACACAAAGTTATCAATCAATCTCATGCTTCTGAACATTTATTGTATGATGGAGAAGAAAATTGTTTTACTATCAGGCAGATTTACATTAATGATGGTAATGATGATGATGACAAGGATGTTCTCTGAATATACACGTGCATATTATGGCCTGTTAAAAAAGAAGGAAGAAAAGATTATAGATACCAATATATTATATGGTTTCCATGACACCTTTATTTTAAATGCTCACATCATTTCTATTCTAACTTTTGTTGAACTGAGGGGACCTGCTTTTATTTAGCACGTAAAGTTTTCAGTCTCTTAAGTTCCCACATGACCCTAGATGCCCCATGTCTGTCAACATTGCTTCTTCTTGAAGAGAATGACAGAAAAGAAGAATTCTATGAATCTGAACATTCCCTGTAACAGTAAACAGTAGAAGTTCAGTCATGCATTTATCATAGAGGTTGACAGATATGAACCCCAAATAGGAAACACAGAGAAAGAACGAGGTTGAGAAGGCATTATTCAAGTTTTTGGTGGAGTCTACATGTTGGAGATGCAAAATGTTTTGATTACCCCTTTCTAAACCAGATTACTCACCTTTAACTAATCTCACGATACTCTTTATAATTTCTTTCGGGAATGCATTGTATTTCAAAGTTCCATTTGTATTTTCATAGTTTACTTCATAGCTAGTTTTCCTTTTTTTAAAAAGCCTGACCTACTAATTGAACAGTTTACTGTTTTTTAAATAATAGATAATAGTTTAAAGTGCCTGTTTTCTCTGCTTTGTGGTCACAGGAATTATGGTAATACATAACACATAATTGATACTAAATAAGTAATTTTGGAATGGATTTGTTTTTAATTGACATATAACACTGTGTTTGTTGTATATAGCATGATGTTTCATGGTACATACACATTGTGAAAAGGTTAAATTTAGCTAATTAACAAATGCATTGCCTCATGTAGTTATTTTTCTGAAAAGAGCTCATAGCATCCACTTTCTATTTATCAAGATTACAATACATCTTCATTAATTGTATTAATTTGCTCTATACTAAATCTCTTGAGATTTATTCTTTTTATCTAACTATAATTATGTAGCCTTTGAACAGCATTGTCCTCATCCCTCCTCACCTCTACTCACCCCAGCCTCTGGCAGCCACCATTCTACTTTCTATTTCAATGGGATCAGCTTACATTCCACATGTAAATGAGATAATGCATTATTTGTCTTTCTATGTTGTCTGACCCATTTCACTTACCATAATGTCCTCTATGTTCATCAGTGTTGTGGCAAATGGCAGGATTTTATTAATTATTATGGCTGAATAGTATTCCATTGTGTATATTTACTATATTTTCTGTATCTGTTCATTGATTGATGGGCACTTATGTTAATTCCTTATCTTGGCTATTGCAAATAGTACTGTGATAAGCATGGGAATACAGATATGTCTTCTACACACTGATTTCAATTCCTTTGGCTATATACCCAGTAGTGAAATTACTGGATCATATGTTAGTTCTATTTTAAATTTCCTGAGGAATCTCCATACTGTTTTCCATAATGGCTGTGCTAATTTACATTACCAGCAGAAGTTGTCTGGTTATCTTTTGTCTTTCAGATGATGGCCATTCTAACAGGAGTAAGGTGATTCTTCATTGTGGCTTTGATTTGCATTTCCCTAATTATTAGTAATGTTGATAATTTTTTTTATATACCTCTTGGCCAATTGTATGTATTCTTTTGGGAAATGTCTATTTAGGTCTTTTGTTCATTTTTAAATTGAAGTATTTGTTTTATTAAACTATTGAGTTGTTTGAGTTCCTTTTATATTTGGATATTAACCTCTTATTAGGTGTATGGTTTACAATTATGTTCTTCCATTCTGTGGGCTTTTTCTCTTGGCTGACTGTTTCCTTTGCTGTTTTGAACAGTTTACTGTTTTTTGCTTGTTAGCTGGATGTAATCCCTTTTGTCTATTTTTCCTTATGTTATCTGTGCTTTCGAAGCCTTACCCAAAAAATCCTTGCTCAGAGGAATGTCATGAAGCATTTCCCCTATGTTTTCTTCAAGTGATTTCCTAGATTGGCATATTACACTTAAGTCTTTAATTTATTTTTAGTTAATTTTTGTATTTGGTAAGAGATAAATGTCTAATTTTATTCTTTTGCATGTATATATCCCGTTTCCCAGCACCATTTATCGAAGATACTGGCCTTTCCCCACTGTGTATTCTTGATGTCTCTGTTGAAAATCAGTTGGCTGTAGATCCATATATTTATTTATGGGCTTTCTATACTGTCTCTACATTTCTTTTTGAGATGGAGTCTCGCTCTGTGGCCAGGCTGGAGTGCAGTGGCACAATCTTGGCTCACTGCAACCTTCACCTCTAGAGCTCAAGTGATTCTCCTGCCTCAGTCTCCAGAGTAGCTGGGACTACAGGCACGTGCCACCATGCCCAGCTAATTTTTGTATTTTTAGTAGAGACGGGGGTTTCACCATGTTAGCCAGGATGGTCTCGATCTCTTGACCTCATGATCCACCCGCCTTGACCTCCCAAAGTGCTGGGATTACAGGTATGAGCCACCACACCCAGCCCTGTCTCTACATTTCTATACATTGGTTTGTCTGTTTCTATGACATTTATGACAGTATCATCCGATAGATGTATACTTTGAGGTCACGTAGTGTGATGCCTCTAGCTTTTTTATTTTTTTAATATTTAGAGATGGGGTTGCTCCCCTGTTGCCCAGGCTATTCTAAACTCCAGGGCTCAAGCAATCCTTCTGCCTCATCCTCCCAAATTGCTGGGACTGTGACCACAGGCATGAGCCAGAATGCCTGGCCATCAGCATTGTTTTTGTATTTGCGTATTTTTTCCCTCAAGATTGCTTTGGATAATTCGGGGTCTTCTGTGGTTCGAAACAAATTTTGTGATTTTATTTTTATTCCTGTGAAGAATCTCGTTGGTATTTTGATAGGGATTCTATTGAATCCATGTAGATCATGATGGAAAATATAAACATGTTAAACAATATTAATTCTTCAAGTCTATGAATGTAGGATACCTTTCCATTGAGTGGATTTTAACTTTTTTCTAAATCACAATTTTTCATTGAATCAATCAGTCTTGGCAAAACATCAATTACAGATGATAATATGCAATGGATAGCGATGTATTGTATCAAATATTCTTTGTATGAGGGAAAAGCCAGAAAGGTATCTGCAGTAATTTTATAGAACTTATAAATGTCAAATTACTTCTAGTTACATATAGGTAACTACTAGGAAACTTCATTCTATGGTTACAAACTACAAGAAGCCACATGGTTCACTGAACAGTATACAGAATTCATAGTCTGACAATCTCTCTGATTTCATGTAATTTGCAACTTTGGGATACTATTCTACAGCCCTGATCTTAATTTTCTTAACAATATGAGGATACTGAAAGAACCAACATTGAACTGAGTACACAGAATAATTTGTAAAAATACTAGGTGAATGTAAATTAGGTGCTTACTAAATCCTAGCTAGAGTCCTCTCTTGCCTACAGTTTTCAAAATACTCCTTTGAGAATTATACTTTTTATATGGCAGAATTAGTTCCCAGAAGACCAAACTATCTACAGGTGGCAATTATAACTCTGGACAAAATATACAAAAAAAATAACTACCTTGAAGCTCTACAGAGCAAGTAAAGGTGTGCAGATTTTGGAGCAAATGAAGACGTGAAGGAAAAATCTAACACAAGGAGGGTTCCCTATCATTGCAGGCTTGGGTTAAGGGTGGGCCACAGTCCTACTCTGGTGCAGAGCAGCTGGATCTCTGTTTAATGTATTATCTTTTGGACTAAGAAGAGAATGCCACATCAGAGAGGAATAAAGAGGTAGGGCTCCAGGTTCTTTGCGTAAACTGCCCAAGCTGAGTTCCACTGAGTCCTGAACCATATGCTGATACTATGAAAAGATCAATCAAAATGATTTAAATAGATACATCACAAGTGAAGATAAATGATGGCCAGAAAGGACATAAAAATATGTTCAGCCTCATTAGACATCAAGAAAATATGAATTAAAACCACAAAGATAAGCCACTACCTGCCTTTTAGAAGGGCTAGAATAAAAATTGCTAATGGTATTGGGTGTTAGCAAGAATATGGGTTTAGTAGTTGAGATTGTTGTCCCTTCCAAATCTCATGCTGAAATTTGATCCCCAAGGTTGGTGTTGGGGACTAATAGAAGGTGATTGGATCATGGTGGTGGATACTTCATGAATAGATTAATGCCTTGGGGTGAGGATAAGGGCTGAGTAAGTTCTCACCATCTTAGTTCCTAGAAAAGCTGGTTGTTTGAAAGAGCCTATCTAGCACCTCCTCTATCTGTCTTGCTTCCTCTCTTGTTTGATCTCTGCAGGCTTTTGTCAGGCCCTCCTTCACCTTCAGCCATGAGTGGAAAACAGCTTGGGGACTTCACCTTTGTCAGCTTGCAGAATCATGAGGCAACTAAGCCTCTTTTCATGATAAATTATTCAGCTTCAGGTATTCCTTTATAGTAACACAAATGGACTAAGACAATTGGCAAGAGCTGTCATGAACGCTAGCAGAAATATAAAGTGGTGCAATAATTTTTTAAAACTGGCAGTTTCTTAAAAACGTGAAGCACATGCTCACGATATAACCTAAATTTACTGATGAGAAATAAAAATGTATGTCCATACAATGTCTTGTACATTATGATCACAGCAGCTCTATTCTCAATAACTGAAATCTCTGGATAACACAAATGTCATTCAAGTTTAGTGGAAAAACAACAAGCATTATGCTCTCTCCGGGAAAAAGGGAAGGAATGGTGGGAGGAAGGGAGGTGGGGAGGAAAGAAGGAAGAAATGATATATGGAAGGAAGGATGGAAGGAAGGAAGGATGGAAGGAAAGGTGGAAGGAAAGATGGATGGAAGGATGGATGGGAGGGTGGATGGAAGGAAGGAACTAATAATGCATGCAAAAACAGACACACTTCAGAAACATGTGGAGTGAGAGCAGTAATACAAAGAAAAGCATGTCATTAAAAATTTTTAAATTGTAAAATTTGTGAAGAAAGCTTGATATTTTAAATAATTTGTGCTGCATTAATTAGATATCTGTATAAGAAAAAGTAATGCTCTTGCTTCTTGTTATACTCAAAAATCAATGTCGGATGAGTTGCACATCTAAATATGAAATGTAAAACAGTGAAGTTTTTGTGGGAAAATATAGGAGAGCTTTATTATGAATTGACATAGATATTTAAAACCTGTATTCACCATAAAACATAAACTAAAATACTCATAGTTACACTATTCATATTAGCCAAGAATGAGAAACTTGTAGGTTGTGGTAATGAGCTGATTCTTGGTCTGCATGCTGGTTATAAGATACGACCAATTTGTACAACTTTATTAAGCTGAATATTTAAGAATTATGCACTTTTCCCTGTATATAACATAGTTTAATAAAAAGATAAAATATTTATTACAAAGACAAAATACTAACACATTATCTGCCACATATTAATTAGCCAATAAATACTATTTATTATTATTGACATTATAATTATCTATGTCTCCATTGCAAATAATGGGCCAAAAAATTTTTAGTAGTTTCTATTTACACTGCTTTAAAATTAGTTTTCATAAGCATATATCTTAAAAATTGACATTCATTTAATTTTTTTTCTTCTTCTTTACTGTGAGTTCCTTAAGGTACAAAGTATGACTTATTTTTACATTTTTTAAAATTTAGTCACTGCTTCTAAAAATCAATATTATCGAAAGAATATATGTGCTTATATTCACACACATATACTACCACACACAAACAAACACTCATATAAAGAGTTCCTTTCATTACCCTGAATTCTAAATGCAGGTAAGGAATTTTAAAAAGACACACGGTAAGAATGATCATCACTCTCTTCTATGGAGCTTTGACATTTATGTGGTACTAATATAAACATAAAAAATAACACAGTCATTATTGAATCATTATCGGTTTATTTGTTTTATGTTCATTGGTTGAAATTTGCACCATGTGCATATTGAATGTTCAGTTACAGACTTACATGCACTATGTTTTATTCCCAGAAGTAAAACTGAAGCATCCAGTGAAGCTAGAGTAATTACTGAATATTTTAAAAGTGCATGTGTGCAAGCACTTATGTTCCCCTGATTCTCTTACTACATGATTTAGCCTTGTTTCCTCTAGCTTCTTCTTTTTTTTTTTTTTTGTTGATTTCCACATGAGCTAATGAGTATTTTGGTGATGAAAGATAGAGCATAATGTGTACAAACAGAATTCCAGGCAGTGCAAAAAGTATTTCTACCTTTATTTATTATTAATAGTAATGGTAAAAATAACTATAATTTATTGATCACCAAAGCTATGACCAGCATTAGGGTAAGAGGTTTATATTATACCACATTCTTATTCTAGTATTTTTTTTTTAATGCAGAAACTGATGTCCAGGGTAATACAAACTTACTCAAGGTCACATATTAAGTAAGTGGCAGAACTGAGATTTAAAAGCTGACACTATTGACTTGTCTTGCATTTCAAAGCAAAGATTCTAATCCTTGCATATTTTACAAATAATTTCTTTATTCCTTTGCTTTTTAATTTCTCTCTCTTTTTCTTTATTCTCTGCCTTTCTGCCTTTCATACCTAATACATTGTTCCATGTTGGTAGGATCAAAAGAAGGGTTTATACTGTGGATTTAATAAAGGCTCTGTCTGTAATCTGGGCTTTCTATGGGCTGTCAAGAGGGAATAGTCTAAGCTGAGGGTAAATGAAGAGCAGAGCACAGAAATGAATGTGCATGGAGGGGAAATAGGAAGAGAGAGCAATCCAATTCGGCTGGTGTAAAATTGATTATGGTTTGCGGGGGAAGATAGAGGACATTGAAACCACACCATTAATAACTTTGGCCTAAAGGCTTGATGTGTACAATGGTCATGGCTATCCTCCTTACTCCTGTGCTTCTTGGAAATAAGAGAAACAAAGTGAAGCGGAACATTCATTTTAAAAAATGACATTATGGTTAGAAAAACAAACCAATAAAAGAGTTAGACTTTACAGTAGACTCTACACATTCCCTCCAAGTAAGTTCAAATTATTGTTAAATGCCATGGACTTCTCCTGGTCATAGATGATGGTCATTTAGTCTGCAAATGGTTCTCAGGGGAGGGGGATGACAGGGGAGGTGAACAGGAAGAGTAGCATAGCAGTGTGAGAAATGGGTTAAGGAAGTGGGAGGGATTTTCACCAGCTAGTGTATTTGTGTGAAATTTTTGGAGGATGGTATCATTGGCCAATGAAAATGTCCAACAAGTTTTCTGAAGGCTATGTGCATGGACCTCTTGGGTACCAGTTGGTAAGACAAAACAATAACACACACGACCATAATGTATATTGTTACTGATGAATATTCAGTATCTGAGAAGTTCCCTTTGCAATTTCTTTAAGTACAATTTTATTAACAATACAAGCCATTTGGAGCCTGAAAATTATCAAGGTTACAGAAATGTGTTTAAGTTGTTTTCTTCTTTTTTCTTTTCACCCCTTTCCCTTTCTTGCTATTCCCTTATCTTCCCTCCCTTTCTTTTTTCTTTTTTAAGAGTATAACCCTGAAAGTGATTCTAGGAAGGAGAGCAGGAAGATGAGATGGTAAACAACACAGGGGCAGATATTAGCCATTCTGTTTTAAAATTTCAAACATGTTGCTCCATTTTTCTTGTATGCCTTGGATTATATCTTGAAATTCGGCATGTCTTACTTTCTTCTATTAAATAAGGCAGATGAACTCCTGCCATCTTCCTGTCACTATGTACTACCTCCTCAGTCCCACTGAAATTCTCTGAGGTCAGTATCGTTATTTCCCCCATCTTACAAAAGAGAAAATTGAGCCACAGTGATGTCATATTACCCCAAAGCAGCAAAATTAGGATGCTGAGAAAAGATTACTCTCTCTCTCTTCTTTTTTTTTGTTATTGTTGTTGTTGTTTGAGAAAGAGTCTCCCTCTGTCACCAGGCTGGACTGCAGTGTCGTGATCTCGGCTCACCACAACCTCAGACTCCCTGGTTCAAGCAATTCTCCTGCCTCAGCCTCTCGAGTAGCTGGGATTACAGTCATGCGCCACCAAGCCCAGCTAATTTTTATGTTTTTTTAATAGTAGAGACGGGTTTTCTCCATGTTGGCCAGGATGAGCTCCATCTCCTGACCTCATGATCCATCTGCTCAACCTCCCAAAGTGCTGGGATTACAGGCTTATATGAGCTACAGCGCCCGTCCAAGATCACTGTCTTAAATTGAGTATTCCAATCAGAAAAGTCAGAATAATGGAAACATAACAACAATTGTCTTTGTCATCATACAGATCTTGACACTACAGAATCTCTAGTTTACTGAGTCTATCTTTTAAAATACACCACACTGATTGTATCCTATTCATCAAATAACAAGGATAAGGAAAATATTCTATTATTTCTCAGCCACTGTGTTAAATGGAAATACAAGATGTCAGTTGTCCTTTGAGTACTTTAAAGTATTTTAAAGTTTCCAAAAGCTGATATTATTGAAATAGTTGTAGAAAAAAATTAAACAACATTTTGTGGATATTTCTTTATTCTGTTAATCCTGCTCAGACACAAATGATCACTTTCAATTCAACTAATCATGCACTTGCAAAGCTTTTTGTCTTCATGGACAAGGTAGACAGAGAACTTCACTGTCAAAACAAAACTACTAGCTGTCTTTCCTGCTTACCAATGTTTTAACAGTAGTCATTTCAAAAGAAATCTGCACAGTGGCTAGAAAAATGCCTGATGGGAAGTCAGCGGCAAAAATTACCTCTCCTCAAATGAGAAAATATGTGACAAATACACCACTTAAAATTATAGATTAAAATGCCTTTGGCAAGTCTGGAAGTAAAATAGCAAAGCTATATTTCTGACACTGAACACATAATATTTATAGTTAGAGGTATTAAATGTAAGCAAAGTAGATGGTGAAAATGTGATGAGAATCAATGATACATTAGATAGTAAAATTAGCTAAACTTTTTCGATATTTTCCAAATCCTGTTTTAATATTTATTTATATAATGTTAGTGTTATCTATAATATCTTTATGACAAAAGTACCTACATTATTCCCATTTTAAAGGAGAAATGAAAAGATGTCAAAGATCATTACACAAGTCACACAACTAGCTATTGCAGAAAAATCAGATACAAACCCAGGTGATTCCACAATGAGCCTCTACAATTACATACTGTACCACAATGCCTCTCATGTGAAGAGTCATTCTTTTATTCAATATTCATAATAATCTCATTAAATATATATGTATATATATGATCAATATTACCATGTGTTTCTTATAATCATTTCCATTAAACCTATGAGGAAGCAGCATTTCAAAGGGATTGGCTGTCTCAAGTAGTTGGCTAATACGTCTGAGAATATACTGACCCAGGAGATACATTTCTTTTTCACTAATTCTGATTATTCTGAATCACTGCACTGTGGGTTGTTGCCAGGAAATAACTACTCCTCTCTGAAATTCATGTTATAAAAACCTATGCCTAATCATTAATGGAGGTTTGGTAAGATGTTTATGCTAGCAGAAAGTTTAATTCTTCATAGTTTCCAATTACATTAACAATTTCAACTTCTTCTTTAAAGAACTTTCTAGTATTGCATTTACATTGTCTTTCAAAGAAACCTCTCATATAATTAGTGCCTTCTCCCCAAATGACAAGTTACAAATGAGGTATTTTCCTTTAAAACGTTTCCAAGTTGGTGAAATAATTTATCCAAGTGGGAGACCCTTCTCACTGATCCCAACACCTGGAAACCACAGAACCATGATCACCAAGCTATGCTTTCTTGCATTTCAAAGAAACACCACAAAGAAAATAAGCATTACAAGATTCTGACTTGCAATATAGAGGAAGAAATGTTATTATTCTGAAGCTTTAGTATTTAGCTAGTATCTAAAACTCGAGTACAGGTGATACAATTTTGGCATTTACATTCCCTGGACTTAATATGCTGATGTTGAATTAAAAATTATATTTCTATTATGTATTGAGTCTTAACCTTAAGGAAAACGTTTGGCCATGAGGGGCATTGATAATGAAATTGAATTATTGCCACTTGGGTAATCGAATACCACGTTGGAAATTAATTTGTCACCTACACAACCCTTTTCATGGTGCTCATCATACACATGCCCATCATCTCTGATACCTAGAAAAGAAATTTCACTTTCTTAAAGCTAAGCATTGTATATATGTAATCACTTCCCCAGACTACATACAAGCCTGTGAGAAAGTAAAGAAAACTTCCTTTTTAACTTTAATTTTATTTTATGTTCAGGTGTACATGTGCAGGTAAACTCATGTCAGAGTGGTTTATTGTACAGATTATTTCATCACGCAGGTAGTATGTCTGGTGTCCAATAGTTACCTTTTCTGCTCTTCCACTATAAGGTAGGCTTCAGTGTCTGTTGTTCCCTCTTGGTGTCCTCATGTTCTCAACATTTAGTTCTCACTTATAAATGAGAACATGTGGCATTTGGTTTTCTGTTCCTGCCTTAGTCTACTAAGGTCATGTTTCTGCAAAGAACATGACCTTGATTTTTTATGGCTGCATAGTATTCCATGGTGTATACATATTACATTTTCTTTATTCATTTATCCATTGATGGGCATTTAGGTAGATTCCATGTTTTTGTTATTATGAATAGTGCTGCAATGAATATATCCATGCATGAGTCTTTTCGATAGAATGATTTGTATTTCTTAGGGAATATACCAATAGTAGGATTGCTGGGTCAAATGGTAGTTCTGTTTTTAGTTCTTTGAATAATCATCACATTGCTTTCCACAGTGATTGATTTAATTTATACTCCTACCAACAGAGCAGAAGCAATCCTTTTTTTCCATAGCCATGCCTGTGCCTGTTATTTTTTGACTTTTAATAGTAGCCATTTTGACATGTGTGATGTAGTATCTCATTGTGGTTTTGATTTGCATTTCTCTAATGATCAGTGATGTTGAACTTTTTTTATATTTGTTGGCTGCATGTATGTCTTCTTTTGAAAAGAGTGTATTCATGTTCTTTGCCCACATTTTAATATGGTTGTTTTTTTTCTTTTTAACCTTAAGTTCCTTATAGATACTAGATATTAGACCTTTCTCAGATGCATAGTTTGCAAACATTTTCTCACATTCTGTAGCTTGTCCGTTTACTCTGTTGATAGTTTCTTCTGCTGTACAGAAATTTTCAAATATAATTAAATCCCATTTGTCAACTTTTCCTTTTGTTGCAATTATTTTTGGAATCTCCATCATGAAGAAACATACCTCAAAATATTAAGTGCCATCTATGACATATTCACAGCCAACATCATACTGAATGGGCATCAGCTGGAAGCATTCCTCTTGAAAACTGACACAAGACAAGGATGACCTCTCCCACCACCCCTATTCAACATAGTATTTGTTAAAAGTCCTGGTCAGAACAGTCGGACAATATAAGTAAATAGAGGGTATACAAATAGGAAGAGAGAAAGTCAAACTCTCCCTGTTTGCAGGAGACATGATTCTATTTATAGAAAACCTCATCATCTCAGCCCAAAAGCTCCTTAAGCTAATAAACAACTTCAGTAATGTTTCTGGATACAAAATTGATATATAATAATCAGTAGCATACCTATACACCACCAACAGCAAAGCCAAGAGCCAAATCAAAATTACAATCCCATTCGCAATTGCCACAAAAAGAATAAAAAACCTAGGAATACTGCTAACAATAGAGGTGAAAGATCTTGTAATGAGAATTACCAAACACTGCTCAAGAAATCAGAGATGACACAAACAAATGGAAAAACATTTTATGCTCATGGATAGGAAGAATCAATAATGATAAAATGGCCATATTGCCCAAAGCAATTTACAGATTTAATGCTATTCCTATCAAACATCACTGTCATTCTTCAAAGAACTAGAAAAAAAACTATTTAAAAAGTCATATGGAACCAAAAAATAGCCCAAAGATCCAAGGCAAACCTAAGCAAAAAGCATAAAGCTCGAGGCATTATGCTATTCCACTTCAGACTATGCTACAATGCTACAGAAACCCAACCAGCGTGGTACTGGTACAAAAACAGACACATAGACTGTTGGAACAGAATAGAAAACCCAGAAATAAGACCACACATCTACAACTATCTTATCTTTAATAAAGCTGACAAAAACAAGCAAAGGGAAAAGGACTCCCTTTTAATAAATAGTGCTGGGATAATTGGCTAGCCATACGCAGATTAAAACTAGATCCTTTCCTTACACCATTTGCAAAAATCAACTAAAGATAGATTAAAGACTTAAATAGAAAAAAAAAAAAACTATAACAACTCTGAAGACAACCTAAGCAATACCATTCTCAACATAGGAATTGACAAAAATTTCATGATAAAAAAGAAACTTTTTATATGAGGAACGTGAGCCACTTTGAATTATAGCCCCAGAGAGAAAACACCATAAAATTAACAATGGCATATTCAAAACATGGTAGTTTATATCCTTTTGTTTAATAATGTACAGCCTATGACTAACCAATGTTATTTCTGTAAGCCAATAAGAATTCCTGTCCAACAATTTTGTTTCAGTCCACTCCTTGCCTTCTTCTTCTATTTTATAACTTCTATGTTGTAGCAAAGTTCAGACAGAGCACTCCCCAAGGTAATTTGGACGTGTGTCCCAGGCAGCTGTCCTCAACCTTGGCCCAAATAAACTTTCTATATTAATTTTGCCTCAGCTCCATTTTTTTAGGGTCACACAGGATACAAAGGTCAGTTTGTATTGTTTGTACTGTAAGATTCTGGGCTTTTTTATTTTTGTTTGAAATAGCTACAATTCCAACAGTTATTCCTCAGTAATTGCTGATTTCTTTATCTGATGGAACTAGCACTAGTTTCTTGATATTGAAGTGTGAGGAAAGACAAACATTCCTGGCATCATTGTACCTCTTGACTATTGGTTCTAGTATTTGCCTTTCTTTTTTTCTTTCTTT
>NW_016107466.1:2811686-2813052 GCF_001604975.1 Cebus imitator | reverse complement strand
TTTTTTTTGAGAAAAAATCTTGCTCTGTCACTCAGGCTGGAGTGCAGTGGCATAACCTTGCTCTCCACAACCTCTGTCTCCTCCTCCTGGATTCAAGCAGTTCTCCTGTCTCAGCCTTCCAAGTAGCTGGGATTACAGTCATGTGCCACCACAGCAGCTAATTTTTGCATTTTTAGTAGAGACAGGGTTTTGCCACATTGAGCAAGCTGGTCTCGAACTCCTGACCTCAGGTGATATGCCTGCCTTGGCCACCCAAAGTCCTGGGAATATAGGTGTGAACCACACACTTGGTCCTTTCTCTCTTTCATTTGTACTGCTTGCAGCTCAGCAAATGGGGGTGTGTTACAGCTCATTTGCTCCTGCAGCCTGTGGCTTAGCAAACGGGGAAATGTTATAGCTCTGGCTTGGAGTGTCCCAAGGTCTGGGCCCCTAGTAGGGTTGCAGCTCTTCACTCCTGTAGTCCAGCGAACAGAAGCATATCACAGGTCTTTTCTTTTCTTTTGAGACAGAGTTTCGCTCCTGTTGTCCAGGCTGGAGTGCAGCAGCAAGATCTCGGCTGACTGCAGCCTCTGGCTCCCAGGTTCAAGTGATTTTCATGCCTCAACCTCCAGAGTAGCTGGGGGTATAGGCACACACTACCACACCCAGCTGTTTTTCTGTATTTTTAGTAGAGACGGGGTTTTAATAGGTTGGTCAGGCTAGTCTTGAACTCCTGACCTCAGGTAATCCACCCGCCTCAGCTTCCCAGAGTGCTGGGATTACAGGCATGAGCCACCATGCCCGGCCTTGTTCCTCTTCATGACAGGTGAACAATTGATACTCATGTCAACATACTGTTCTCTACAAGCAAGCTCAGAAGGTGATTATTTGACAAATCCACTTCCACAAGACTATTCAGTGCTATTTCTATTACTAATAAAGTCATCTTATTTTAATAGTGAGAAGGCTGACACCAAATCGGTCCTATCTCTTAGAAAAAACCTTGATCCAGACAGCCAAGGGACTTTCCAGGTTAAATTATCACTGTTGTTTACCTGATTGCACCACACCTACCCACTTGACCCGGGTGCTGTGACAAACAGGGTAGAGGAGATTAGGCATCTGCAGACGTAAAACATTTCTTCTCAATATTTTCACAGATTTGAAACATAAGATAATTATGATTTTCAGAAAATGAACTTGCATCCTTAATGATTATACTATGAGGACTGACCTGTTAATAGATCACTTTTATATCATTTAAATTTTTTAGGAGCAGTGGCTCATAATTCTAATCTTGACACTTTGGGAAGCCAAGGCAGGAAGATCACTTGATCCCAGGAGTTCAAGACCAGCCTAGGCAACATAGTGAGACCATGTTTCTATA
>NW_016107466.1:2789480-2811675 GCF_001604975.1 Cebus imitator | reverse complement strand
AAAAAAAAAAAAAAGAAAATTTAAAAAAGAAAAGAGAAAGAAGAAAAAATAGCCAGGTGTGAGGGTGTGCACCTATAGTCCCAGCTTCTTGGGAGGCTGAGTGAGAAAATTGCTTGAGCCCAGGACTTCAAGGTTATAGTGAGCTATGATCTTGCAACTGCAACCGCACACCAGCCTAGGTGACAGAGCAAAACCCGGTCTCAAATAAATAAATAAATAAATAAATAAATAAAGGTTTCCATTGATCTTGGCTAATCATTATGTTAAATTTGGGTACTATTGTTTGTAATTCAGAAAGATATACCATTGGAGCATAGAACTTCAAAGTATAGCACTTTGGCAGATTGAGTACTCGGATCTAAAGGCTTTAGAATAGCCTCAAAAGCAAGGACTTTCTGACCTTCTCCCACCCTCCTCTCGCCCACCACAATTTGTCCCCCAAAGAGAGTCATAGAAATCAGAATTTCCCTTACCTAAGGGAGGTAATGGAAATGAGAACTCCTCTCCCTCAAGCAAAGCAATGAAATCTAGAAAAGTCATTTTCTTCTCCCTCTCTAAGATCCTCATTTCAGAGGGGTCCAATCCTATACCTAAGAAGAAAAACTACTACCGAGAAAGGCCAATAAAATCTAGACAAACAGGGTCTGTCTTTCTATTGGGGTCTATTGGGTTTCCTTAATTAGTCTATTAGCATGAGAGCCTGTCCTTTTGCCCAATCACATATTACATGGCTGTTCATTCTTCACTGAGCCTAAGCATACATATTAGCCAGTTTTTCTGTGTTTTTAGGTCTTCATTTCTGAGGAATGCCACATAAAACTTAGATTAAACAAAATTGTTATGCCTTCCTCTTTTTAATATGTCTTTTATTATAGAAGTGTTAGCTGTGAGCCTTACAGTGGGTAAGGAAATATACCATACCTTTCTGCCCCTGCAATGCTCTCCAATTCATATGCATAAACTTAAAATTCTCTAAAACATTCTAACCAGAAAGTGGAAGGTAATCCTGATTTCTGCTCATCTTAAGGGAAGAGTGAGCTCCCAGCCCACCCACATGTAACCCTTCCTGTGCTTCCCTTTGGAATTCATGTGGCAAATGTGCTTTTTAAGCCATGGGGTGTTACCAACTGCATTGACCTATTTAAGTCATTATTTTAAGAAACAGATGCATCTGGTTTTATGTTGCTACTTATAAGAGTCTGAACTCTAAACATAGTTGTGCCTGTAGCATTATGACTTCCTAAGATAACACAAGGGAAAGGTCTAATTTAATAATGGCCTAATGTCATTTCAATTGAAAACAGGATTTTAATTTCTAACTGATCAAAGTATTGCCACTTCAGTGATGTACAGGATTTTATTTACTTTTTTATTAAAGAGAAAGACTTGTATCATGTGTTATTGTCCTTATGTTTATTTATTTACTTATTTATTTATTTTTACTAGAGACAGGGTCCCACTCTGTCACCCACGCTGGAGTGGTATCGTGGTACAATCACTACAGCCTTGATCTCTTTGGCTGAAGCTATCCTCCAGCCTCAAACTCCTGAGTAGTTAGGAATCAGGGGGCACACCTCCTCACCCAGCTAATTTTTAAAATTTATTGTAGAGCCAGGGTCTCACTACATTGCCCAGGCTGATCTCATCTCAGACTCCTGGCCTCAAGTGATTCTCCCGTTTTGCCTCCCAATGCTCTGAGATTATAGGTGTAAGCCACCATGCCCAACCAATGTTCTTGAATTTTAAACTGAAAAAAAGTCAATTACATAGGTCTTTAATTTGTTATTTAGTTGTATAATCCTCTCAGTTGGAAGTGATAGCTGAACATTATTTATCTCTTAGAAATAGGAGAAGAGAATGGAAACAAAAGCGTGGAAAAAAAAATCAAGAAAATTCTACATAATTAAATTTTAGAATTAAAACATTTAGAATTAAAGGGGAAATTCTACTATCAAATTCCAAAAATCAGCCAGGCACGGTGGCTCATACCTGTAATCCCAACACTTTGGGAGGTCAAGGCAAGCAGACCACTTGAACCCAGGAGTTTGAGACCAGCCTGAGCAACATGGTGAAACCCTGTTTCTATCAAAAATACAAATAATTAGCCGGGAGTGGTGATGTACCCCTGTAGTCCCAGCTACTCGAAAGGCTGAGGGGGAAAGATTGCTTGAGCCCCAAAGGTGAAGGTTGCAGTGAGCTGAGATCACATCACGGCAGTCCAGCTTGGGCAACAAAGTAAGACTCCGTCTCAAACAATAATAATAAAAAAAACCCAAGTGAGGTGCATCTTCTATAATACAAGATTCTTAATCTAGGTAGGATTTTCTGGAGAAGGCAGGACTAGCAAACAAACACAAGTATAAGTACTCTGCATTGTTCTTTGTGCTGTGTACCTATATGCTGCAAGATGTAAAACACATGTAAAACACATATCTAAAGAGAACACACACATATACACACATCAGGGCATGCAGCTTGGATAACAAAGCTTTTCTGGCAGGAGGTTTTATTTTATTTCATCATAATTTCATGAATAAGCATGTTGAAAATATGACAAAATGAATGTAAACCTTTCTTTCTTTTTTAATTTTTTTTCTAATTTGACATTTTATAAACACATGCTGAGTGCAGAGAGCCAAAGGTTGGAGTCCACTTTTGCTAGGAACAAAAGAGAGTACAGAATTGAAATCTATACTTCAGTCAAAAACGTGTTCAAAAGTTCCCCCACAGCCTCCATGAAAGTCTTAGCATCACATAAATGCTGACTGCATCTCTAAGTGCTGTCGATTTTTACCTTAAAAATAGATTTGAATTCATTTACCAAGGACACAGAGGAAAGTGAAAGATCTCAAACTGAAGATGCTTAGACACAAGAGACAGAAGACATGCAGGAGGTAAAATGTAATTTTGAATGGAAAAATCATAAGATTGGATTTTTTGGTATAATTTTTCTGAAAATACAATTTGTAACAAGTTATACTGTCTGTAAAAGATTCCCTACTGCACTTCTAATGTGCTTTTTTAGTATCTGAAACATAAAAGCACGTCAGAATACATCATGTGCAAACCATGGCATTAAACAGATTAGAAAAACTAAATGTCATACAGTAACATGGTTGGTTCTTGTGCGGTTAATTTAGTACAAAGGCAGAGAATCGCTGCAGGAAATACTTTCTCTAGTTATGCACCCTGCAGCTAAAATACCTTGTATATCTTTTTTTTTTTTTTTTTAGAAAGAATAATAACTTTACTGAAGTGATAAATTTAAGGCTTATGTGGTTTTAGGATGGAACCTCAGCTAAATTATTCCTGAATTGGGTTGTGCATTGATAGACACGGGTGTTAGAACAGACAAGCCAGGTTCTCTGTTCATCTGTCTCTTAGAGTCCACCTTGGTTAGAGTCACTGGATATTATCTATTCCAATGAAATTAATGCCTTGAGTAGAACTATCTTTATGCCATTGATCTCCCACTTAGTATATCTTCCTTTTTAGTTACTTAACAGTCTTTATTAATTACATGTCTCATCATTTATGTACAATTGTAGCAAATATAAAATCAAAGTTCCTCTACATCATCTCCTTATAAAATATGCTTTTTACTTCTGTTTTTTAAAGTATTTAATTGATGAATAGAAATTGTATATATTCAAGGTGAGCAATGAAATGCATTGTAAACTGTTTACTCCAGTCAAATTAATCAACATATCAATCACCCCCTGTAGTTGTTTGTGTGTGTTGGTTGGGAGTTGAGAACTCTTAAGATGTGTCCCCTCACTAAATTTTATGCAAGCAATCCAATATTAGTAACTATAGTCACCCTGCTGCACATTGGATCCCCAGAATTTATTTATAACTAAAAGTTTATACCATTTGACTAACATCTCCTCATCTCCATCAGCCCCACCCCTGGCAACCATGAGTTTCTCTGCTTCTATGCTTAATATGCTTTTTAAAGTTCTTGGTTATTACACAGCCTCATGGTTAATGCACCACACACAGAGAAAAATATTTTTCTACCTTTACTTAAAAAATAATACATTGAGACGTGACATTATCTAGCCACTGGGTCAAAAAAGTTAAATTGAGCATCATGTATTCTCTAGAGGTCTTAAAGCAAGGTCTATCACTCCTTTTAATTAGAGCTTTTCATGTGGGTTCTGACTGAAATCACCTTGGTTGCTTTCTCCAGCTCTCACCTGATTCTAATTAGTCCCCTTGGAACATTAACCCGGCTCCCCCTCCCAATCCCATCTCTGCCTCATGATTCATCTCATTAGAAAAACTGATAAGTGGGCTACTAATATCTGCTAGGTAAGACGTACAATTGTGAGCTCTACCACTAAGCAGTTTGCTAATGATAAAGGATGGTCTTCCTTATGGCAAGCATTACAGAGTACCACTGCCTAATGCCCTTTAACTTGGGTAATTAAACACATCAACAGTAGAGATAATTTTTTTCACAGTAGGGGTTAAGGAGAAACTGGAACGAAAAATATACCTTGCCCAGCATACCTGACATCTCTATAAAGCTTTTAAGCAGACTTAATGAATATCAGCGACTAAGCAATAAGTACTCTCCTGGCCTCCTGAATTCAGGAGAAAATGCACTTAACAGAAAATTTTAAACTGGATATTCTGTGGCAGGCAGAATAATGGTCCCCTCCCAAAGATGTCCACACCCTAATCTCTAGAACATGTGAATGTATTACCTTACACAGACAAAAGGGACTTTGCAGATCTGATTAAAGATATAAGGCTATGGACTTTCAGATGGGAAGATTGTCTTGGATTATCTGGGTGAACCAAAAGTAATCAAAAGAATTTTTAAAGGCTGTTGTAGGAGAAACATTTTATGACAGAAAAATAGTCAAAGAGATGTAAAGTTGCTGGTTTTGAAGATGGAGAATTGAGACAAAGAAATGCAGTAGTCTCTAGAAGGCAGAAAAGACAGGAAACAGATTCTCTCTTACAGCTTCTAGAGAGAATACAGCCCTGACAGCACCAGGACATTAGCACAGTGAGACTGTGTGTTAGGGTTTTAGTGGACAGAACTATCAGATTAAAACTTTACATTGTTTTAAGCCAGTAGGGTTTTAATAATTTGTTAGTGTAGAAATAGAAAACTAATACAGATAAGAAATTAGGAGAAAAGTTTCTCAGGTGAGGGGCCATGAGGCCTTGTTCAAGGTTGTATCTGTGGAACTCGTCAGTGTTCGGTGCACAATAGAGGCTTAACAATTATTTGTAGAGTTGATGAATATTTATTGATATCCTCCTAAGTTTAGTGCCTTCATTTAGCTACTGTGATAAAAGTTTATTGATATCCTGCTTATTGATAAGAAAACAGAAGCTGCTACAGATAAATTATTCATTTAGTCTACACAGAAATTGAAAACTCAAATTAGAGTTTGTTTGACATACTAAGTTCTGTGGCCACAAAATATTCCTGATTCCTTTAACTGTCAAATAACTTCCTAAATAGGTCTCTTCAAAATTTTGTTCTAGTTACTTGTGCTCCCTGTAAATTTTTAAGACGGATAGCTGAACCTTCCCTATATCTTAGGAGTAGGAGAAGAGAATGCAAGTAATATGAAAAAGATACTTGGAGTTCTTCAAATTGTATACTAGATAGTAATAAACTGTTTGTTAATGAGAATTAACATCTATATGGTACTATGTACTAGCCAAGGATCTAAGATCTTTGCTAACTTTGACACATTTATTCTTCAAAATAACAATGAAAGGGAAGTTCTATGGGTAGCGTTACCTTGGATAAGGAAGGAGAGGTTTAAAAACAACAACAGCAATGATGAAGTAACTTGCTAGAGATCATGTTTTACAGACACCACAAGTGGGATATAAACCCATGAAGTCTGCCGCCACAGATCACATATTTCACTACCCTAAATGGCCATTACCGAAGGGGTCCTGAACACATGGTCTCTTGCCAGGATTCTTAGCCTCTTTGCCAAAGGTTTTTTTAAGAAGTCTGATGAAAACTATGAGTCATCTCCTGGAAGAAGCAAACTATGGACACGTAAATTTTTATGGAGTACGTTATTTTGGTCATCAGAATCGTAAGATTAGACATAATCATATTGGAAATATTCATAGTAGAAAAGAAAATTAGGGATCTCAGATGTTGGCTTACAATCAAATTAATTTTCTATTTGAATTTGATTTTATATAGATAGACTGATGATTTATCATACAACCAATTAAATATTTCATCTTTTTTTCTCTCATTCAGTTCTTGGTCTTTGCTACAATGTCATACTAATAATTTTCCTCTGGATTTGAATCTCAAATTTTGAAAAGATTTTGTATATTTAAAGATTTTATTAACAAATAACAATGCAAAACAACAACATATAAGGGCATAAAATATGCGATAAACCTCAGAACATTTTTTGAGCTTCAATTCAACAGCTTATACTGGAACTGATTGTGCTATTGTCATGTTAAGGAATTCTGAAATATTATGATTTGCTGAGAATCAGTGATCCATCAGACAGGGTCTGCAGATGTTTGGATATAATGAGATGTTATTGCAAAGGCATAGATTTAAGCAGCATTTGACCTACATTATGATAATACACTTGAATACTGATGTCATTTGTATGGTTGCTGGAAGGGATCTCGCCATTTGTCTGTATTCTCGCATTTAACAATCACCCATAAGAATGCCTCGTTCATTCCACGTGTGGATGATTCAGATGGATCCTAGGTTCTAAAAAATAAAAATCCAAATTTGCACGATAAGTGATTTAAACTATAACACAGGAAATGATGTAATAATGTAAACTATATAACAGGAAATGATGAACTAATTCTTTCTCTGTCTCCCCACTCCCTCTCATTTTATGTACATAGCAATGTAGTATATAAATGCAACTCTTTAACTATAGTTTCTAGTAATATATGATGCAAGAAAAACCTTGGTAGAGAGTATTCCTCCTATAAATAAAGATATCATTTATTCACTAACTAGTCATCCACGTTTTATAAATGTGAAACAGGGAAAACACTATTAATTGCATATCTTTAATAAGGAATTAAAGAAAAAGATAACCGTAAGGCATGTGTTGACAAAAAGAGGCATTTGGAAATCTACAAAGAAGGAAAACATGTGGTTTAAGAATGCAAAACAAATAGTGGAATTCTGATATTCCTAAAGAAAGATTGTTACCTATCACAATATGAACATGCTGAGGTCTCTGCCGTCAATATTTGTCATTGGTCACTGTGAGTTGAACACTGGAGTGAATTACAAAACACATTTTTGTGAGGATTTGTATGATTGAAGAATTTGCATTAGCATCAAGTTGAGATTACCAGCTGTGAATATTTCACTTGTTAATAAAAAGAAGCAAGAAAATAGAAAGAGAAAGCAACTCTTCCTAGACCATCACGGTGGGGACTACATTTATCCGAGAAGCTGTTATTGTAAATCCACAATTTAAGAATCCAATTTTGAAAACAATTACATTAGAAATTCCAAAACATAATAGCAAAAACTTAGGTGTATGTATTATATGCAAGAGAAACTATGAGGAGTCTTGGACTGTGAAGACCTTTCAATTTCTCAGTGCCCTTCTTTGCTTACTTATGAATAGAAATTATTTATTTATCCCTGAAGAAACATGCTTTTACTGTGCTGTTAGTATGTGAGGAGAAAAACTGTATAGAAGCAGACTTTCTCCTACAGAGAACTGACTTATATATCCCTGAATTTGGTTTAATTTTTTTTTTTTTCATTTCTAGAGACTTCAGAGACAACATCTATAGATGTTTGGTAGCAGAGGTTAGGGCTTAGAGTGTGTAACTCTATGCAGAGCTTTACTAATACATACAGACAAGATAGAAGGATTAATGCTGACTAGGGAGAGCTGATCACTCATAACTGTGAACATTAAGCAAAAAGCTATTATACTTCTAACCTAATGCATGAAATACAAAGATATACGTATGTCCTCCAAGGCAATGATGAGAAAGAAATTTGGGATGTGTTTCATCACATCTTCTTTTTTATATTTTGTACCAAATTAAATTTAATCAGTTTTTTTTTTGTTGTTGTTTACTTGTTTTATTATATGCTTCCCTCCCTGTAGAATGGTATAATGAGTTTGGGGGAAGAGGCTTGATAAGCCCCTTGCTGAAAGATGTGCTAAGAAGTCAGTTTCATAGGACAGTCTGATAGGGCCACAGGGGGTTCTTGATGAAAAACTGTACTGGGAGGAAGTAAAAGCTTATCTAAGGTTATCCTTGGAGATTATGAGAAATTCAGAAACACAAAGTTCCTTCTGGCACCAAAGAAACTGATCATCTTTGCACAAACAAGGATTTGATTTACGTAGCATGTGATACAGGAGAAGCATGGCAAATGATGAAAAACACCTTATGGAGAGCCAATTGTGTTTATTTTTTTAAAATTTATTTTATTTTTCTTTTTTTAAATATTTATTTATTTATTTATTTATTTATTTTTCCCCCATTTATTTATTTTATTGCATTTTAGGTTTTGGCGTACATGTGAAGAACATGCAAACTTGTTGCATAGGTACACACGTGGCAGTGTGATTTGCTGCCTTCCTCCCCATCACCTACATCTGGCATTTCTCCCCTTGCTATCTCTCCCCAGCTCCCCACCCCCCACCGTCCCTCCCCTATTTCCCCCCAACTGACCCCAGTGAGTAGTGCTCCCCTCCCTGTGTCCATGTGTTCTCATTGTTCAACACCCACCTATGAGTGAGAACATGCGGTGTTTGATCTTCTGCTCTTCTGTCAGTTTGCTGAGAATGATGGTTTCCAAAATTGTGTTTATTTAAATTGAAGAGGAGCATGTCTTCAAAGAGGAAGGCAGGATACTCTCTTAAAAATATGAAAAGGGCTCAGAGTGAGACTCCGTGTCAAAGTAAATAAATAAATAAATAAAATATGAAAAGGACTGATATTATCTTTCCTAACATTTTATTTTATTTTACTTTGGACTGAGTTTTGCTCTTGTCGCCCAGGCTGGAGTGTAATAGCGTGATCTTGGCTCACTACAACCTCTACTTCCAGGGTTCAAGTGATTCTCCTGCCTCAGCCTCCTAAGTAGGTGGGATTACAGGCACCCACTACAATGCCCAGCTAATTTTTTTTTTTTAATTGAGACAGGGCTTTGCCATGTTGGTCAGACTGGTTTTGATCTCCCGACCTCAGGTGGTCCATCCTCCTTGGCCTCCAAAGTGCTGGGATTACAGGCATGATCCTAACATTTAAATGCAGCTTCCTAACATATTTGGGACAAAACCAAAAAGTCTTGTTTCTGAGGATGACAAGGATTCACTTCTGGGTGACTGACTAAAGTTTTATGTTTTCATGTCTTCATTCTTAAGATTTCTAGATTTGCAGATGGGCATTTTTGTTTCTCTCTTATCTGGATATTCCTCATTTCAATAAAACACAGCTAACTTCACTGTCTGGCCCACTGAGATGTACTTCCTACTAGATTTCCAACAATGCAGGCTTCATGGTTACCTGGGTACCACCACTTTTATCAGACTGGGAAACCTCACAGCTGCTAGTCACAGACTGCTCAATAAAGAAGAATTAGAGAGTTTCATTGTAATGGAGAAAAGACATGCTCCAAGTTAGAAGCAGATGAATAGTAACAATTATAGGTATAAATGGGGAGGGAATCTCTGTTCTGTAAGATGAAATCTTATGACAACCAAAATCATTGCCTAGAATCACTATTCATGTGATGTTAGATAAGCAATAATTTTTGTGACTCTTTATTTTTTTCATCTATATAATGAAGATAGCAGTATAGAATCACTACGATTAAAATCAAATCAAATAATCCATCTTTTAGCTCTGTGCCACGATAAATTCTCTATCTTGTTCTGTTATCTACTGCACATAATAAACAGTCTCAAAACCTACTGGCTTAATGCAACAATTTATTTTCATTCTCAGAGTTCTAAGGAATCTTTTTACTCGGCTAGAGTCTTCTTATTTTACACACTGGCTAGTTTATGCATCAGTCTGCTAAAAGGTCAGCTCATGCTATGAACCAGAATGCCCATGCCTGGCCTATCTCTGCAGCTTGGACTTCTCATTCCTGGGCATTTGGGCTCCAGGAGGGAACACGCCAAGCTAGACCTAGACAGAAGGTACGTATTATTTTTTTAAGACCTAACCTCAAAAATCCTAAAACGTAGTATTTCTGCATTCTATTGGAAAAGGTTCTTATTAAAGTGAGTCTATAATTAAAGAGGGGGGTATTAGACTCTATAGCTTGGTAGGAAGAGCCAGTGTATAGAGGAAGGAAGGCATTGATAGCTGCTCTTTTGAGAATATCTATAACAAAAACATAACAATAATAACGAAACATATTGCTGCTAATAAGAATGTTACTAATAGTTACTAACCCCTGAACCTTAGTTTCTTCATTTCCAAAATAAGATTTTAGGCTGAGCATAGTGACTTACATCTGTAAAACCAGTGCTTTGGGAGCCAAGGCAGGAGGATGACTTGAGGCCAGAAGATCAAGACTTGGGAAACATAACAAGTCACTATCTCTACAAAAAAAGTTAATAAATTAGCTGGGCATGGTGCCATGCACTTGCAGCCCTAGCTACTCAAGTGACTGAGGCGTGAGGATCATGTGGACCCAGAAATTAGAGATTACAGTGAGTTATGACTGCACCACTGAACTCTAGCTTATGTGACAGAGAGAGATCCTGTCTCTAAAATTAAAAAAAAACATGCCATTAGATTCAGCAGTCTCACTAATGGGTATCTACCCAGAGAAAAATAAATTACCATACAAAACTAACAACTGCACAACTACATGGAAACTGAACAACCTGCTCCTGAATGACTACTGGATGAATAATGAAATGAAGACAGAAATAAAGATGTTCTTCAAAACCAATGAGAACGAATACACAACATACCAGAATCTCTGGAACACATTTAAAACAGTGTCTAGATGGAAATTTATAGCAATAAATGCCCACATGAGAAGCAAGGAAAGATCTAAAATTGACACCCTAAAGTCACAAGTAAAAGAATTAGAGAAGCAAGTTCAAACAAATATAAAAGCTAGCAGAAGACAAGAAATAACTAATATCAGAGCAAAGCTGAAGGAGATAGAGACACAAAAACACCTTCAAAAAATCATTAAACCTGGGAGCTGTTTTTCTGAAAAGACCAACAAAATAGATAGACTGCTAGCCAGACTAATAAAAAAGAAAACAGAGAAGAATCAAATAGATACAATAAAAAATCATAAAGCAGATATCACCACCAATTCCACAGAAATACAAACTACCATCAGAGATTACTACAAACACTTCTATGCACATAAACCAGTAAATCTAGAAGAATTTAGATTCTTCTAAATGGATAAATTCCTGGACACTTACACTCTCCCAAGATTAAACCAGGAAGAGTCGAATCCCTGAATAAACCAATAACAAGGTGTGAAGTTGAGAAATCAATTAATAGGCTACCTGTCAAAAAAAAAGTCCAGGACCAGATGGGTTCACAGCAGAATTCTACCAAACATATAAAGAGAAGCTGGTACCGTTCCTTCTGAAACTATTCCAAATAATACAAAAAGAGTGAATCCTCCCTAACTCATGTTATGAGACCAACATCATCCTGATACCAAAACCTGGCAGAAACTCAACAAAAAAAGAAAACTTCAGGCCAATATCCATGATGAACATTGATGCGAAAATCTTCAATAAAATACTGGCAAACCGAATCCAACAGCACATCAAAAAGCTATCCATCACAATATAGTAGGCTTCATTCCTGGGATGCAAGACTGTTTTAACATACACAAATCTATAAATGTAATCCATCACATAAACAGAACCAAAGACAAAAACCACATGATTATGTCAATAGATGCAGAGAAGGCCCATGACAAAATTCAACAGCCTTTTATGATAAAAACTCTTAATAAACTTGGTATTGATGGAACGTACCTCAAAATAATAAAAGCTATTTATGACAAACCCACAGCCAATATCATACTGACTTGGCAAAACCTGGAAGCTTTCCTTTGAAAAGCAGCATAAGGCAAGGGTGCTCTCTCTCACCACTCCTATTCAATATAGTATTGAAAGTTCTGGACAGAGCAATCAGGCAAGAAAATAAAATAAGGGGTATTCAATTAGGAAATGAGGAAGTCAAATTGTCTCTATTTGCAGACTACAAGATTGTATAGTTAGAAGACCCCATCATCTGAGTCCAAAATCTCCTTAAGCTGATAAACAACTTCAGCAAAGTGTCAGGATACAAAATCAATGTGCAGATTCACAAGCATTCCTATATGCCAACAACAGACAAACAGAGAGACAAATCATGAGCAAATTCCCATTCACAATTGTTACAAAGAGAATAAAATACCTAAGAACACAATTAGCAAGGGATGTGAAGGACCTCTTCAAGGAGAACTACGAGCCACTGCTCAAGGAAATAAGAGGACACAAACAGTTGGAAAAACATTCCATGCTCAGGGTTAGGAAGAATCAGTATCGTGAAAATGGCCATACTGCTCAAAGTAATTTATATATTCAATGCTATCCCCATCAAACTACCATTGACCTTCTTCACAGAACCAGAGAAAACCACCTTAAACTTCATATGAAACCAAAAAAGAGCCCACATAATCAAGACAATCCTAAGAAAATAAATAAATACATACATAAACAAATAAATCTGGAAGCATCACACTACTTGACTTCAAACTTACTATAAGGCTACAGTAATCAAACTGCATGGTACTGTTACCAAAACAGAGATACAGACCAAAGGAACAGAATAGAGGTCTCAGAAGTAATGCCACACATCCATAAGCATCTCATCTTTGAAAAACCTGACAAAAACAAGCATTGGTGAAAGGATAACTTATTTAATAAATGGTGTGAAAACTGGCTAGCCATATGCAGAAAGCTGAAGCTGGATCCCTTCCTTACACCTTATACAAAAATTAACTCCAGATGAATTAAAGATTTAAACATAAGACCTAACACTATAAAAAGCCTAGAAGAAAACCTAGACAATACCATTCAGGTCATAGGCATAGGCAAGGACTTCATGACTAAAACACCAAAAGCAATGGCAACAAAAGCCAAAATAGACAAATTTGATCTAATTAAACTTAAGAGCTTCTGCACAGCAAAAGAAACAATCATTAGAGGGAAACAGCAACCAACAGAATAGGCAAAATTTTTTTTTGCAATCTACCCATCTGACAAAGGGCTAATATCCAGTATCTATGAAGAACTTAAACAAAATTACAAGAAAAAAAACAACCCCATCAAAAAATGGGTGAAGAATATGAGCAGACATTTTTCAAAAGAAGACATTTATTCAGCCAACAAATATATGAAAGTATGCTCATCATCACTGGTCATTAGAAAAATGCAAATCAAAACCACATTGAGATACCATCTCATGCCAGTTAGGATGGCAAGCATTAAAATATCAGTAGGCAGTAGATGTTGGAAAGGACGTGGAGAAATAGGAATGCTTTTACACTGTTGGTGGGAGTGTAAAATAGTTCAGCCATTGTGGAAGACAGTGTGGTGATTCCTCAAGGATCTAGAAATAGAAATACCATTTGACCCAGCAATCCCATTACTGGGTATATAGCCAAAGGATCATATATCATTTTACTATAAAGACACATGCATACATATGTTCATTGCAGCACTGTTTACAATAGCAAAGACTTGGAACGAACCCAAATGCCCATCAATGATAGACTGGATAAGGAAAATGTTGCATATATGCACCATAGAATACTATGCAGCCATAAAAAAGGATGAGCTCACATCCTTTCCAGGGACATGGATAAAGCCGGAAACCATCATTCTCAGCAAATAGACACAAGAACAGAAAACCGAACACCGCACGTTCTCACTCATAATTGGGTGTTGAACAATGAGAATATGTGGACACAGGGAGGGGAACATCACATACAGGGACCCCGTTTGGGGGGTGAGTGGCTACGGAAGGGAAAGCAGGCGGTGGCGGGATTGGGGAGGGATAACATTTGGAGAAATACCTATTGTAGATGTGGGGAGGATGGATGCAGCAAACCACCATGTCATGTGTATACCTATGTAACAAACCTGCACGATCTGCACATGTACCCCAGAACTTAAAGTATAATAAAAAAAATTGGAGACTTGCTCTTGCATAGCAACACAATTCACAATTGTAAAAATGTGGAAACCAATCCAAATGTCCATTAATCAACAAGTGGATTAAAAAAAAAACAAACTTTGGTATATATGTAAAATGGAATACTACTCAGCCATAAAAAGAATGAATTAATGGCATTTGCAGCAGCCTGGATAGGATTGGAGACTATTATTCTAAATGATGTAACTCAGAAATGGAAAACCAAATATTGTATATTCTCACTCACAGGTGGGAGCTAAGCTATGAGGATGAAAACGCATAAGAATGACACAATAAACTTTGGGGACTCGGGGAAAGGGTGGGAAGAGAGTGAGGGGTGAAAGGCTACAAATTGGGTTCAGTGTATACTGCTTGGCAGATGGGTGTACCAAAATCTCACAAATCATGCTAAAGGACTTACTCAGGTAACCAAATACCACTTGTTCCTCAAAAACCTATGGAATTAAGACATTTAAAAAAATTAAAATAAATAAATTGATATTTGAATAAGATTCTTTGCATAAAGTGCTTGAGACCTTCCCTGGAATATAATGCCAAAGAGTTCTGTAAATAGTATTGGTTATTTTAAAGAATATTTTTACTTGAATAACTTTTTACCTTTGCTAGTAATCCCCAATCATATATAACTAAGGAGAGATAGTTTTATAAATAACTTTTGTCTTTGATAGAACTTTCTATTTCCTTAATGAATATTTACCACTACAACCTAGAAAATTTGAATATTTACCACTAGGATTTAGAAATTCCTTATTGAATATTTCCCACTAGGATACATCAATCTCAACTTGAATGTGACAAACCATACAATACATTTTAGATGTAATAATAAGCTGACCTACATTTATTTGTGACATAGGAAACATGTCATATGTGTTTATAATTTTGGAAGCAAAAACATTAAAAATTATTATTTGATAATATTAAAGAAAAAACCCCGCATCTCATTTTTAAATACATAATGTTGGTGTACCATATTAGAGGATGAAATCATGAAAATCATATGCCTATCTAACTGAGACATTTCTCAGCAATTCTGCTTAGACTCAAGATTTTTTATTCTTTACATTTTAAAAGGCTTCATAAATGAGCCAACTTCTACCTTCAACTGTACTCCTATGTAGATTCTCACTGATACAATGTCTGTGTGATATAACCCACCACCACCACCACAAGAAGAAGAATAGAAAATGGGTTACTGAGGTGACATTGTTACAGACTCTCTTTGAAGAACTGTGCAGAGTGCATCAATAAGTAGGAGAGAAAGGCAGCCCTATTACTTCTGGCCATTTAGGCCAGAGGCAACCTTTAACCAATCTAACAGGCTTTTAGTTTGATTAATACTTTAATTTTGCAGGAAAGAAGTTACAAATTGAAAATCTCTATTAGGTCATCTGGCTTGGCACTTCCACATTGCAATATTTATTATGACATATAATTATCATCTGTAAGAGGAAAGGTAGAAAATTTGACCTCTGCCGTCCACCATGACATGTCCCAATTTTCCATGGTTGGTAAAGCCATCACTAAAAGTCCTTTTATATTTCTTACTCCTCTTTTCCCCATGTTCTATGTTAATTTCTCATAATTTTTGATTCAGAAACTTGAATGAGTCTTAAATGAAGGCAACATTAGTCTGATTGAGAGCTTTCTGTAACTGACCCACTTATTAGCCATAATAATAATGCTTCTCCTTCAGATTCTGCATTCTCCTGGTCTAGTTTTCTTGTTATGATAATTTACTTCTCTCAATCCAGACATGTGATTTTAGTCTGGTCCTGCAACAACACCTAACCTAAACAATCTACCTTTTTGTTAATCTTTGTCTCCTTGAGTCTCTTTACACTGACACCAGGATCAAGTGTAAAAAATACAGAGAACAATCTAAAGAAATATGAGGGGGTCATCTCTGACTCATTTTCCATATCTTTTTGTGCATATACAGCACTTAGCTTTTGCATGTGGTTTTTATCTTCCTGAAAAGCATTTCTAATTAATGGCTGACTCCTTGTCATCCTCCTGGTATCAGCTGAAATGTGATTTCCTTAGAGCCAGTCTGTCTATAGTTGGGTGCATTCTTATAACATCACCTTGATTTATCCTACATAGTATCTTAATGTCAACGAGTCATTATGTGTATTTGTTTCATTATTATTTATTGTTTCAACCTTCAGTTAGAATTTGTGCTCTAAAGTAGTGATATCTTTTTTTTTTGTTTGTTTTGTTTTGTTTTCACCAGTGCCTAGGACTGTGCTAGATACAACTCAGGATGTATGTAATGAATTTAGGAATGAATAGATGAAACAATGTAGTTTGAGATAGCAACACCTGAAAATAGATTCACCTTTCACCCATTTGGAGCAGCTTGGAAATGAATACTGTGATTCTCACGTTGGCTATGGCCCAAAAGGATATGATGACCACCTACTACATGTTGACTTAGGCCTCTTAAGCTCCACCAAACTTTTCAATAAGACCTATAATCTATTCCCAAATAAAAAAGAATAAAACGAAAAGCAAAACCATGTTTCTGTATTACTACTTTTCAGGTATGGTTATTGTGTTTTTGTGTCTTTTGTTTTTAGAGGAAGTCTTGCTCTGTAGTCCAGGCTGGAGTGCAGTGGTACGATCTCAGCTCACTGCAACCTCTGTCTCCTGAGCTCAAATGATTCTCCTGCCCCAGCCTTCCATGTTGCTGGGACTACAGGCATGCACCACCATCCCTGACTAATATATTTGTGTTTGTGTATGTGTGTGTGTGTGACGGAGTATTGCTCTGTTGTCTAGGGTGGAGTGCAGTAGTGCTATCCAGGCTCACTTCAGCCACTGCCTCCTGGGTTCAAGTGATTCTCCTGCTTCAGCCTCCGGAGTAGCTGGGGTTACAGGTGCCACCACACCAGCTAATTTTTTGTATGTTTAGTAGAGACGGGGTTTCACCATCTTGGTCAGGCTGGTCTTGAACTCTTGACCTCATGATCTGTTTGCCTTGGTTGCCCAAAGGGCTGCGATTATAGGCATGAGCCACCAATCCTGGGCAATTTCAGGCATGTTTTTAAATGGTTAATTAAAAAAAACAAAAACAAAACAAAAAACATTTGACAGAGAGATGGAGGTTTCAGTAAGCCAAGATTGTGCCGTTGCGCTCCAGCCTAGGCAACAGAGTGAGACTCTGTCTCAGAAAATTAATTAATTAATTTAAAAATTACAAAAAAAAATTTCTATTAACTTGTAAATAAGAATTAATGGGAAAAAATGCACAGTATACCATGTGATTCAAGAAAACCACTCTGCCATAGAGAACATGAGAAAGTGCCAACAACCAAATCAAGGTTTGAATTCCAGTTCTGCCATTTCTTAAAGAGCCACCTCTCAAGTGCCTGCACCTGGGAGGCTTCAGTCAGCGGCTCACTTCTCCAGGACACTTTTCGGAAAGAGATTTTTGCTAGTGTTTCTTCTTGCTTTCAATAATCCCAGTACCAACTGGAGTGGCTAAAAGCTGGCAGGCGCCCATGTGCTACTGACAAGTGCCTCAGCTTCCCCGCAAGCTGAGATCAGGCTGTGGAAACCACTGTTAATGTGTTCTTTGCCAAAGACGAGGGTGGGGGTGCTCACACCTGCCCTGTGCAGAGGGGCCGGCTCAGGCTTTTGCAACCTCATGCAGATTTACTCTTCCCATACCCACTGCTGTATGGTCTGGAGGCCACCACCTTGTGCCAGTGGTCTCTGGCCTGCCTCCCATGGCATAGACACGGGGCTGGTGCTCACCCCAGGGGCAACCCAACGGCACTTCCTTTTTGCTCCCACCCCTGGCAGCAGGCAAGGGCTTTGCCTGACAACACCAAGTGTTATGTAAGTATTCTGCAATTGTTACTTAGGAAGCATGGAGAGGGCAGGAGTGCCCCAAGGACCCCAGACTCTTGTTTGTGCTAATGTATTATAACGCCTTTGTTGCAGTTGCTTTTGGTGTTTTGGTCATGAAGTCTTTTTCCATGCCTATGTGCTGAATTGTATTGCCTAGGTTTTCTTCCAGAATTTTTCTGGTTTGGGATTTTACTAATTAAACTAAAGAGCTTCTGCACAGCAAAAGAAACTTGCATGAGAGTGAACAGGCAACCTACAAAATGGGAGAAAATTTTTGCAATCTTCCCATCTGACAAAGATCTAATATCCAGAATCTTAAATAAATTCACAAGAAAAAAACAACCCCATCAAAAAGTGGGCAAAGGATATGATCAGACACTTCTCGAAAGAAGACATTTACGTGACCAAAAAACCTATGGAAAAAACTCATTATCACTGATCATTAGAGAAATGCAAATCAGAACCACAGTGAGATACCATCTCATGCCAGTCAGAATGGCGATTATTAAAAGTCAAGAAACAATAGATGCTGGCAAGACTGTGGAGACACAGGAATGATTTCACAATATTGGTGGGAGTGTAAATTATTTCAACCATTGTGGAAGAGAGTGTGTCGATTCTTCCAGGATCTAAAACCAGAAATACCATTTGACTCAGCACTCCCATTACTGGGCATATGCCCAGAGGATTATAAATCATTCTACTATGTAAGGTCACTTGCACAAGTATGTTTATTGCAGCACTATTTACAATAGCAAAGACTTGGAACCAACCCAAATGCCCATTAATGATAGACTGGATAAAGAAAATGTGGCACCTATACACCATGCCCTTGGAAGGTATTCAATAAATATTGATTATCTTCCTCTTTCCTTCAATTCCTTATGTTATTAGTTGAATTGTGTCCCCAGCCTCACAAAAATATGTTGAAGTCTTAACACTCAGTATCTCAGAATGTGACCTTTTTTTAAGGAAATAGGATTGTTACAGATACAATTGTTATGATGAGGGCATATTGAAGTAGGAAGGGCATGTAATCCATATGACAGTGTCTTTATAAGAAGACAACATGAAGACATACCGAGAGAGAATGCCTGTGACAGTGGAGGCAAAGAATGGAGTTTTAGCCAAGCATGGTTGTTCACTTCTATAATCCTAGCATTTTGGGAGATTGAGGCAGGGAGAATAGCTTGATCTTGAAAGTTTGAGATCAGCCTGAGAAACACAGCAAGATCCCATCTCTAAATATATATATATATATATATATATATATATATATATATATATCTGATAATGGTGGTATGTGACTGTAGTCCCAGCTACTCAGGAGGCTGAGGCCAGAAAATGGCTCGAGCCCATGAGGTTGAGGTTGCAGTGAGTTGTAATTGTTCCACTGCATTCTAGCCTGGGTGAAAGAGCAAGACCTTGTCTCAAAAATAAAAAAGTGAGAAAACATTGCAGTTACGCCACCACATGCTAAGGAATGCCAAAGATTGCAGGTGATAGCAGAAACTAAGAGAAAAGCATGGAACAGATTTTCCCTACAGTTTGACCCTAAAGAGCATGGCCCTGCTCACACCTTGCTTCTGGACTTCTAGACGTCAGAGCTGTAAGATAATAAATTTTGGTTGTTTTATGCCACCCAGTTTGTTACACTTTGATACAGAAAACTAATGCACCCAGGAAGGCAGATGCTGGAATATGTTCTCAGGAAGTAGTATCTCTTAATCTCTCAATTTTATACCATTAATCTTCATCACATGTTTTATCACCTTAAAAATTCCTGTTTCTTAGTATTTGTGACTTCTGATACTGGACAGTTATACACCATAGTTGGTTTTTTATTTGTTTGTTTGGTATTTTTGAGATAGAGCCTTGCTCTGTAACCCAGGCTCGAGTGCAGTGGAACAATCTTGGTTCACTGCAACCTCTGCCTCCTGGGTTCAAACAATTCTCCTGCTTCAGCCTTCCAAGTAGCTGGGATTACAGGCGTGTGCGAACATGCTTGGCTAATTTTTTGTATTTTTAGTAGAGACAGTGTTTCACCTTAAGGCCAGCCTGGTCTTCAACTCCTAACCTTAGATGATCCACCCATCTTGACCTCCCAGAATGCTGGGATTACAGGTGTGAGCCATTGCACCCAGGCACGTTAGTTGCTTTTTGTAGCACATATTTAATTGTTTTAATATCTCATCATAAATCAATTTCTAAAGTCCTCAAAACATTTCTAAAGCTAATCTTGCTGTGAATTCCTATTGCAAGAAAGTAGTAATTAATTGCCTTCAATAGAAAAATGTCAGCAAGCTTCAGTCTCTGATGTATTTACACAGATACGACTATCTCCCTGCTATATACATCTGAAGGTGTATTTTAAAAAGATGCATATTATATATATATATATATATATATATATATATTATTACTAGTTTGAGGTGTGTTTGATTTGTTCTTCATAGGCTGTGATCCACTGCATAGTCAGTGTGATTTGCAATGCATTTGTCTTCACAGGGACCCAAGTTTTTCTTCCAGTAGCACTACTCTTTGATTTATTACTTTTGACTCTCAAAGCTGTTTAAGGAGGTGGTTGGAGATCTTTCTTCACAGTTCCTGCACAATCCCTTAGTTGACTTTCATTTGCAACCATTTGGTGTCACTTAGAAATTTCCATAAGATGATGTTTTATTGCTCTTCCACTGGAAAAGTCATATTCATATTTTGGACTGATTTATCCCAGACTTCAGGCCAGCATTCCCTGGAAGGGAGTTATCATCCCCTTCTGACAATGTGGCATGTCTACCAAATGGTCTCTGAGAATAGCCAGTCTGCAACAAATGATTCAAGTGCCAGGCTCTATGCTAGGGCCCAGCATCCTATGTGAAGACAGACATGGGCCTTCCTTGATGGAGATTCACTGTTTAATTAGGAAAGAAGGCAATGAATGCAAAATTGATAGCATGCAAAACTTTATGACAAAATTGTTTATAGACAACACAAAACTAAGCTTTAACCCAGCTTTGTTTGGTCAAGGAAGATTTACTTGAAAAAAATGATGTTTATGCTGAGTGCTCAGGGTAAATAGGTGTTAATCAGGTAATAGAATTCTCATAACTTTGCAGTATATATCTGTATCTATCTTTCATTTTTGTTTTCAGATGAGAAAAGATAGAGACATGATATAAATTTTGTCATAGAGTGGCAGAACTGGGACTCCTAAGAGTCCTGTCACTCCAAAGCCTGTGAACTTGACCACCACACCATACCCATGTGCTTCCTACTACCTGGAGTGCCTTGTCTTCAGTTTTACTAAAAGATCATCTCGAATGTCATAATTAGTAAAACCTTCTCTGATCATGAAGTTGCTCACATTCTGTAACCTAATCCTCCTCCTATAAAACTCACAGCTTTAAAAAATGTTAATATTATTTTTAATTGATAAAACATAATTGTGTGCAGATATGGGTTCAAATGTGATGTTCTGATATGCATATATAATGTAGAATGATTAAAGCATTAATTAACATAATTAACATAACCATCACCTCACTCATCTATGATATTTTTATGGTGAGACATTTGAAATTTACTCAGTTATTTTAAAACATAGCATACATTATCATTGAGTACAGTCATGCTGCTGTGCAATAGATCTCAAAACTGATTCTTCCCATCTCTCTGAAACTTTCTGCCTTTTGATCAACCACTCCCCATTCCCTCTTTCTTTATCTCCCACTCCAGCCTCTGGTAACCCTCATTCTACTCTCCACTTCTATGAGTCAACTTCTTTAGATTCCACATATAACTGAGATCAAGTGGTATTTGTCTTTCTTCTTGTAGCTTATTTCACATAGCCTAATGTCCTGCAAGTCCATCCATTTGTATATGTGTCTATGTGTGCCTGTGTGTGTCTTATAAAAGAGATACAAATTATGAACACATACATACGTAAGAGCAAATTTATTCTGCATTCCTTTTTATTCTTCTAACTAAATCTGCATGCTTCTACTGTTAGAAACAGAGAGAAAGCTCTTAGAAATTGGCAGGCAGGAAGGAAGGAGGGAGGGAGGGAGGGAAGGAAGGAAGGAAGGGAAGGAGGGAGGGAGGGAGGAAGAGAGGAAGAGAG
>NW_016107466.1:2776326-2789443 GCF_001604975.1 Cebus imitator | reverse complement strand
GGGAGAGAGGGAGGGAGGGAGGGAGGGAAACAAGAGGGAGAGGGGTCAATTTCAAATAAGATTGAAATGAACTGATGCTTGTATCACCCAGAGTGCCTAATAGCCATGTCTGTATGCAACAGCTGACTTGAAAGTCACTTATAGATTATTAAGTTTCAAACTGAGTAGCTAAACACTGGTATAACCCAACCAGGTGAGGAATATCTGACTTTCTAATTTTTGGAGGTATTTTTTCTCAGACTTTCTTTCTAAAATATGAATAATGAGACAGTACTAAATTTTTTAATGTAGATTTTATGGTTGGAAGGTACTTATTACTGAGAACAAAACAGCAAAAATCTTCTCTCTAGATTTAGTAATTTTTTTCCAATGAAATCTCATTTAACCATCAAACCCCAATTATTCCCAAAATTATTAATTTAAGTTACAAAGATCTCACGTTAATAACTTTCCATGTCAAATACAGAGAGGAGGGAGCCCACTTGAAAAAATAATACATACGATTGATAATATAAAAAAAAATAAGAAGTCTAGGGCAGCAATATCTGACTGTGTAGAACCAAGTTAATAATTTTTTAAAAACTCAATACTACCCTATCCCAGTAACATAACACTTGCTGATAATAGAAGCATCAGTTCACTCTTGTATTCAGCAAAAAACGTGTATTTACCATAGCAATGCCTGCAAGACATGTTACATATTGCCCTTCAGAGATATGGAGAGAAATATGGGGATGAGGTCTCTTAAAACAAACAGCAATTTATTTTTATGACGCTTTTTCCCATATGGAAGACTAGAATTTGAATCTCTCAAGAGTATTTTCCCCAACAATTCTGACACCATGCAGAAAGTGAACAAATGTTTCCCTAGGATGTCTTTGCTAAGGCAAATGTTTTTCTGATTTTATGAAGTGCTGTTTTTCTATTCTTCATGAGTTGCATGAAGAGATTTAGCAAGAACATATTCCAGCACAACAAGGTCCTGCATTGTCTATTTTCTCCTGATCCTGGACATTGTTATGTGCTTCTCCTCCCCTTTCTCATTTGATTTCTGCCTGAGGTTCTCCTTTCTCAGCCTAGAACATATAAAACCTTGTCATTTCATGGGCTCGTGTCTCACTCCATTTTTGTTGCTATAAAGGAGAACCTGAGAGTGGACAATTTATAAACAAAAGAGGTTTATTTGGCTCCAGTGTTTGTAGACTTTACAAGAAGCATGGCATCAGCATCTGCTTCTGGTGAGGGCCTCAGAAGGCTTTCACTTATGGTGTAACAGAAAGGCATCACATGGCCAGAGGAAGGAAGAATAAGAAGGAGATGCTAGGCTCTTTTAAACAATCAGCCCACATGAGAACCAGTAAGTGAGAACTCACACATTACTGGAAGCATGGTGTCAAGCCATTCATGAGGTATCCACCCCCATGACCCAAACATCTCCTGTAATGTCCAAAGTGCAATACTGGGGATCAATTTTCAATAAATTATAGAAACTATCACAGATCTTGAGTAACACATATCCTCAAAATTGGCTGGTTCTATCTATGCAGGATGTTTATTATGTTCCCTTTGTATTACTGTATTATTATTCAGGTCTCTCTCTCTCTCTGTCTTTCTCTCTCTCTCCTCTCTCTCCCCCCATAAATATGTGTATATATATATACACACACATATATATATATATGTGTATATATATTTTTGGGGGGTGGGTAGACAGTGTCTTCCTCTATTATCCAGGTTGGAGTGTGGTGGCACAATCATAACTCACTGCAGCTTCTAAATCCTGAGCTCAAGTGAGTCTCCCACTTCAGCCTCCTAAGTAGCTGGAACTACAAATGTGCCACTGTGCCTATTTATTTTTTTGTAAAGATAGAGTCTTGCTTTATTGCCCAGGCTAATCTTGAACTCCTGATCTCAAGTGATCCTTCTGCCTTAATCTCCCAAAGTCCTGAAATTACACGCATGGGCCACCGTGCCTGACTACTCTATATTTTTATCACTAGTGCTGTTTGTTTCATTCATATGATTATAATTATCTGTCTTATTTGTTTTGTTTTGTTTTCTCTAACAATAGTGTCAAGGACAGGGGTGATACCTTGCCCTTGTGTCATGATCTGTTAACAGAACGGTACTGAACACTTAATTTCTGTGAGTTGAGTAACTAAAGACAATTCCTGGCTGGGCACAGTGGCTCATATCCATAATCCCAGCACTTTGGGAGGCTGTGGCAGGCAGATCACTTGAGGTCAGGAGCTCAAGACCAGCCTGGCCAACATGGTGAAACCTCATGTCTACTAAAAATACAAAAATTAGCTGAGCTTGGTGGCACGTGCCTGTGATCCTAGCTACTCGGGAAGTTGAGGCAGTCGAATCGTTTGAACCAGGGAGGCGGAGGTTGCAGTGAGCTGAGATCACACCACTGAACTCCAACCTGGGCGACAGAGTGAGACTCCATCTCGAAAGAAAAAGAAAAGAAAAGAAATTTATCTAACACACATATTTTCTCTGTAAGGCACATCTCAGCTTTCATGTATGGATACTAGACAGTGCTTCGACACTATACTTGTGGGCCATTTTAAACAGATAAATTACAAAAAAAAAAAAACAAACAAAATTTGAAAACTATGGCCCTAAATGTACCATGAAAAAATCATTTGTTTACACTTCGATAGTGGAAACAATAAGGCAGAGTGTCTCCTTGTTCAATCTCAGCTGTGAATATGTGCATTAGGCAACATTTTTTCCCACTCTGAGCATGTTTGCGAGCGACCACAAAAGTGTCACTAATGCATAGTGAGTAGACAAACAGAATTCATAAATCATAAGCATGATCTATAACTTATCTGAGGTCACAGGTTATAAATTATGCTATTTAGGATTTGATTCTGAAGCTCAGTGGTCAGCATCAAACATGAACAAAATGTATACTAAAATAAAACTCTGGCAAAGATACAGTCATCATATTATTTTTATTTCCCTAAAGATCGGGCTGGTGTGTGTGTGTGTGTGTGTGTGTGTGTGTGTGTGTGCGTGTGTGTGTGTGTGTTCCTGAGTTTACATGTCATATTTCAACAATGAAATATTTGACTAATTTTTTTTATTCTGTCAATTACAAAAAATAATTGGAGAATTTTATTCTGGTCTGTTTTAGATATATTTTGTTTATTTAATTTACATAGTTATGATTCTATGTTAGTGTATGAACAAGTGTTAAGCCTCACTTCTGCACCCTAAATGTCTGCTGAAGTCAACTAACAATAGACAAATTAACAGAAAAGGCATATACACTTATTAACATGCATGTAGACACAGGAGTCCTGTAACAACGATACTCAAAAAACCCATCCAAGACAGTTTAGGCTTAAATGCACTATTTATGAGGGAAAGAAAAAATGGATGATATTAGCAATTTTGAGCAATAGTAGATTATTTTCAGAGAAATTAAATGAGCTCAAAGACCAGAGAACGGTTTTTAAATGATTCTCTGTGGAAGCCGAATGGAAGGAGTAGTGGGATGATGAGGGGCAGAACTGTGCCGCAAACAAAGGCTGTCTTATTATGCAGATAAAGTCTCTTAAGATAATCTCTCATAGCTGCACTCAAGAGAATAGATAAAAAGTCTGTCTGGGCCTGGTCACAGCGTTGGGTTTTCTCTCAGGTGCTAAATCTTTCCTGTTTATTTGATGAGATTCCTAGGGAGGAGGTCTTGAGAAAATTGCATTTCTTTTGGAAAGAAGTTTCCTCAGTCAGTTAAGGAAATTCCAAAGAGAACTGGGGTTAGTGAGACAAGAGCAGATTGGAGAATATTTGCTTTTGAGGCAGATTCTAAGGTCTTTCTTTTTTTTTTTTTTTTTTTCTGTAAAGTGTTCAGCATGCCAACAAATCACACTCTGGGGTATTATTTAACTGAGCCTCAACATCATCATGTGATTGTATACGCTACATACAAAATAAATTACTCAGAAAGTCGATGCAAGTCAAATTAAGAAAATAGCATGATGTGTACTATTTGAACTTCTTTTTAGGAGATATATATATATATATTTATATATATGTAGTATCTAGGAAGATATAGATAGTGGTATAAATAAGGACAAATTATTGCTATATATTTGCATTTTTATCAAGATAGATAGATAGATAGATAGATCTTTACACTTAAAATATATGCCTGAAGCCGGGCGCGGTGGCTCACACCTGTAATCCCAGCACTTTGGGAGGCCGAGGCAGGCGGATCACGAGGTCAAGAGATCGAGACCATGGTGAAACCCCATCTCTACTAAAAAATACAAAAATTAGCTGGGTGTGGTGGCGCCCGCACCTGTGGTCCCAGCTACTCGGGAGGCTGAGGCAGGAGAATTGCTTGAATCCCGGAGGCGGAGGTTTCAGTGAGCCGCGATCGCGCCACTGCACTCCAGCCTGGCGCCTGGCGACAGAGCAAGACTCTGTCTCAAAATAAAATAAAATATAAAATTTTATATATATATATATATATATATATGCCTGAAAAATGATCATAAGGTACTGATATGGCTTGGATGTTTTTCTCTTCCAAATCTTTTTTTGAAATATGATTCCCAAAGTTGAAGTTGGAGCCTTAGTGGGATGTGATTTGATCATGGAGCGAATCCCTCCTGGATGGCTGGTACCATCCCCTTAGTAATAAGTGAGTCCTTGCCCACTTAGCTCACATGAGGTCTGGTTGTTTAAAAGCCTGGGACATCCCCTTACTCTCTCTCTTTCTGACCATGTGATGTGCTGGCTCCCTGTCACCGTCTTCTGTGAATAAGAGCTCCCTGAAACCCTCACCAGAAGCTAATCAGATGCTAACACCATGCTTCCTGTACAGCCCTAAGAACTGTGAGTGAATTAAATCTCTTTTCTTTGTTAATTCCCCAGTCTCAGGTATTTATAACAATGTAAGAATAGCCTAACACAGGTACAAATTATATATTTTGTTTTTTGAAATGTTACCCACAATATATCCTGAAAAATCTCTCTATGCCAATAAAAAAATTTATATCTACACTCTCATTTTGATGTCCGTATTCTTTTTCACTTTATACATATACTGAATTACTTTTGTTCATTCTCTCTTTTTGGACTTTCAGTATGTTACCTATTTCTCCTGTTAGAATTAATATCTTTATTAATACATGTTGGAATATTTAAAGCTTCTTTTTCCCTAGTGCATCTGCTGGATCTAAATGCATATATAATTTAGGATTATGATGCATATTGCTGTACTTCTTCATTTAAACATTTTAACAAATTTTATGCTTATTATAAATGTATAAAAATATATTTTCCGGGGCATAAACCAGATTTTATGGTAAACTAAATCAAATTACATTTTAAGTTTTAAGCTTATTTGATTACTAATGAGGTTGAATAACTTTTATTTCTTATTTTAATTTATTTTTTTATGAAATGCCTGTTGATGTCTTTACACATATGGAGTGCTTGTTTTTAATCCCTAATTTGCCAGCCTTTTTCTTAAATTGTATTGTCAGGCTAGTTGAGGTATAATTACCATAGTAAAACTCACTCTCTTTGGCTTACTGTTCTATGAGTTTTGACAAACTCTTTCAGTGGTGTAGAAATCACCATAATAAAAATAGAGAATACTTTCATCATTTCAAATGATCCCCCATGCTCCTTTTAAAATCAACACCCCCTTCCGTGTTTAGTCCATGCAAACATAAAATTTTTTGTTGTCCATACAGATTAGTGCTTATAAGAAAGTCACCTAAATGAAATCATACAATGAAGACTGTCTTTATAGTCTGCCTTCTTTCACTTAGCACAATGCATTTGAAAATCATCAGTGGTATTGGGTGCATCAATAATTTTTTTCCTATTGACTGCCTGATTGGTCATTGAGTAGACTCTATTGCAATATGAATTTTAATATATGTTACACAGATATAATATACGTAATATTTAATATATATTACATAGATGCTATTCAAAAGAGTAATTCTAATTTAGGATTGTACCAGCAAAATATAAGAATTCCTGTTTAACATCATAAAAAATATGAATAGTTGAACAAGATGCTGTATAATTTGGGTCAGAAAATGCTAAAAATGTAACATACTTAGTTTGTGTCACCACTTTTCTTGTTGTAACTGTACATTTTTCTTTGAAATAACTATTTTATGCTGGAAACACAATTCATTTGCCTTGTTAGCTATTATATTCCATTGTTTCCTCATGAACAGTTAGTAGATTTAGGTCCATGAGCCGTAGCTCTTATTATCTTTATAATATATTTATTTATTTATGTACTACATTATTAAACTCTCTCCTTCATTCAACTGCTGATTATTTAGATCGTTTGGAAATAGAAAGTGAGAGATTCCAAATTTGTCTAAACTTATAGATATTTGTTAAATCTATATAAAATTTGTTAAAACTTATAGATATTAATACAATTTGAGATACAATTTTCTTCAACTGAGAAGTGAATCATATATATATGATATATTTTATCATATATAATATATATGAGAAAGCATATTAGTTGAGCAGAAATTACAAAAAAGCAAAAAGAAATATGTTTTTATGGCCAAGTGTGGTGGCTCACGCCTGTAATCCCAGTACTTTGGGAGGCCAAGACAGGTGGATTACGAGGTCAGGAGTTTAAGACCAGCCTGGCCAACATAGCGAAACTCAGTCTCTAATAAAATCAGAGAAAAATAGTCGGGTGTGGTGCAGGTGCCTGTAATCCCAGCTGCTTGGGAGGCTGATGCAGGAGAATCGCTTGAACCCTGGAGGCAGAGGTTGCAGTGAGCTGAGATTGTGCCATTGCACTCCAGCAGGGGCCACAGTGTGAGACTCAGCCTCTCTCTCTCTCTCTCTCTTTCTCTCTCTCTCTCTCTCTCTCTCTCTCTCTGTGTGTGTGTGTGTGTGTGTGTGTGTGTGTGTGTGTGTTTATGGAATTCAAACTTAGATGAGGGGATAAGAATGTGGATGTGAGGTGGAATATCTAGTTACACGGTGGAGAAACATAAGAGACAAAGGGAAGTAAGAGGCAGTTCACCAAGGCAGGGAAATCTTTGATCATATATTTAAAACAGACAATAATCACATGAAATGCCTCTCTCTGGGGGGGGAAGATTTTACATTTTAATGTGGTAAATATGTAAGTAGCCTTGTATAGACCTCTACATGAGCCTATTTCTCTTCTACTAAGTTGTAACGCTTTCAAAGACAAGAACACAACTTTTTAAAATATTTTTTTGCTAACATCTATCCTAGTAAAGAGGATTTACAGCAAATGAGCACATGATATATTTTCTCCACAATGTGAGTTGGAGGATGTTGGCTGAAGTTGACTTTTCTATCTGGCTGCTTAATAACACTTCTTTCTAATTTCACCATTCTTCTCACTATTTTCTTCTCAACCTATCGTAAGAGATTTCTTTCTTTATTCAACAACTATTTATAGAGTGCCAGGTACTATTTTAGGTACTTAAATGACTTTAAATATGAAATTTTACTAGATCTGCATGTTACAAACTTCCGTTAGTTATATTCTACTGCATTACTGACATAATTTTTAATTAGAGGAGAGTTCATTCTTATTTAGTGCTTTATACTTAATATTTACTTAATTTTTAGGTAAAGTATTTAAATGTTTTAAAATGAAATTTTATATCACTACCTGTTATGGAATTAATTGCATTCCCCTCAAAAAATTAATACATAATGCTTCTGTTGTACATAAACATGATGATTGTGTTTCAGTGCTCACGTGTGAGACATGCCTCTCGCTAATGTTATTATAATGTTGGCACATTACCTGTCTGACATTTTACATATACATATCATGTGTTAAAATCCTAACACCCATTTCCTCGAATATGACTTTCTGTAAATGGGGGTCTTTATTGAAATAATTAAGATAAAATGAAGACATTAAGGTGGCCCCTAATCCAATATGACTAATGTGTTCATAAGAGAAAATTTAGATGCAGGCACATACATAGGATGCCCCAAATGTATTTAAAGAAAATACATTACTCTTGTTTAAACCATCCAGTGTGTGATACTTTGTTACAACAGCCCTAGACACTAATATACTTCCATAATTGCAAAATCGTTTCTACTTGCAATGTAAAAGTAATTATTAAAAATAATTGTACCTCTACTAAAATTTTAAATTGTATTTTAAAGGATCTTAAAAAATATATTCTTGTATCTCAGACTTTCACAATATGGACTGAGCTTTGGAATATCACCTAGGAAGGTAAGTGTTTACATAGAGCTGGAGACAGGCATCAAGGCCACAATGCCTTTTCCAAAGCAGCTGCGTCTTCCTTTGACATTGTATTCTTTCAACGCAGTATATTTGGAACTGTGTCAGGGTCTGCAGTCATTGTGTGAGGGACTAAAGCACCAGACCTAGGCAGCATTTAAAACTGGCACAGTCAAACTCTCTCCAAGGACCCTTCCTGCAGCCCCCAAGGCTGCCTGCATCCAAGAAGCATTGAACTGAAGCAGGTAGAGAGTTCCTACCCACGCCCCTCACTCCTGGCTGCCTCCAGCTTGGGCCCCTGCCTGGACACTCTCAAGTGAGATGTTGAGAAACTAGGCCCCTAGATCCAATTTGGGAAATTGGCTTGAGGCAAAAACTGGAAAAGAGATAAAAGACTGGATGATGAAAAATGATATGTAGAGAAACAAGGATAGCAGGTGGTAGCCTGGGAGGCATTAAGAGGGAAAAACACTGAATAAAGGACAGACGATGAATAGAAAGGAAGATCTTGAAAAATGGGATTTGAATGAGAAAAGCTAAAGGAAAACAGAAACACATTCTCTACCCTTTAAAAAATGTTGATTATTTTCCCACCACCTCCCTTTCTCACGCTGATCTCTCTTGGCCTCTGCATCATTTAAAGTCCATTGATGCTCTTTTTCTTACCCTTTGCTAACCAGACTTGCCAGGTCCTTATTTCTTTGTCTTGGTCACCCTGCCTCACTCATCTCCCTACTGTCATCTAGCAGACGAGGAGTGGGCTCTGATGGTTCTATTTCAAATGCCATGAGGAATAAATACCATTTCTGATACTCTCAAATAATATTTAAATACTTTTAAAGCACCAATTGACTAAAGTCAATTTGGGATTTTCACAACAGTGTAAAAATGTGCATCATTTAGAATGAATGTAGGTGAAGTTGGTTTTACTTATTAAAATGCACCACAGTCTAATACTCAACTACTCTACGGACTGCTGTTATTTCCATCCAATTATATTTCACCATCATGAAATACATTTCATCAGCCTATCTCAGTCTTATGAATGAAATAATTTCACCTTTTAAAAAAATACAATGATTAAAAAAAATAAAACAAGGCTTTCTGACATTGCCACCTTGATTACAAAATGATATGCCACTTCTTAAAATGAGCAAGGTCCAGAAACAGAGAAGCTATTAGAAATGTATTCTCAGGATGATTTAATTATCCAACATCTCCCAAGTAAAACACTAAAGAGTTATTTGCATATAAATTCTGTTGACAGTGTATTATCCTCACTATAGAACTGTGCATGAGAAAGGATTCTTCCAATTACTAGTAGAAACATAAACAACACTATTTTTTAAATGTATTTATTTAAACATTGGTAAGAGAAATATTTCTACAAATACACAGTAGACTCACTATAACTCTAAATATGCATTTGTAAGCATATGGCAGCGTGTAATAGAAGTGTAGCCACTTTTTTTCTTTTAGTTAATTTATTTTCTGAAGAAATTGTTGCCATTTTCATCTTTATAGTCACCAATTAACAGACATTAACTCTGAATCAGCCACTAAGACATTTTCAGGTTTCATATACACAATGAACCTGTGAGTGGGTATTAGTTGATCACTTGCGAATATAAAGAATGAGACAGAGAGAGATCATAGAGTTGGCACTAATGGCAAAAGAAAGATCCAAGATTCAAAGCTTTGCCTGCTGGTCCTTAACCCTTGCTTTTTCAGGAACACAAATGAGTCTCTTTCTCAGTCTCTGTCTCTTTCTCTTTTACATCTCTCAGCTACTCTCTGTCTTGCTGGTACTGCTCCTTTGCCCTTTGGATCTCCCTTCACACCCTCCTTTGCTTTCTCCACTCCTCTCTTTTACATATTTACTATGTTGTGCAATTGCAGAATATTTTCCCAAAAAGGAGCCCAGTACCTGTTAGCAACCAGTCTCATTCCTCCCTCTTCCCATACACTGACCACCACTCACCTATTCTCAGTCTCTATGGATTTGTTTCTTTAGGATATTTAATATAAATGGAATCTTATAATACGTTTCTGGATTCTTTCATTTAGCATAAGGTTTTCAAGGTTCACCCATTTTGTAGCATACAACAGTGCCTCATTTCTTTTTATGGCTGCATAATATCCCATTGTGTGGATGTACCACATTTTGGTGATGGACATTTAGGTTGTTTTCTCTAAATCACTTTTCATAACATAATCAGATCGGGTATCCCAACAACAGTGAAGTTTCTGAGATTTTTACCTTACTAACCAACTAACAATTAACATGTCACAGTTTAATGGATGCTCACAGAAGACATGAGACTCCTGGATCAGAGACACAGGACTTTATTACTAACGGTACGGTAATTAGCATGAGTCTCATTTTTGCATCAGTTCTCCTTGTCTTACAAGTCTTGTGGAGGCAACGCTCAGAGGCCCAGTTGAAGCTGTGCATAGAGCGGATTAGCATCACAGCGAAGAGCCTCAGCTTAGTGAATGCAATTTTTTTATATATATAATAAACTATAAGTAAGTCTTTCCAAACATCGGTCTGGGAAAAGACATTATCTGTTGCACTAGATAGTAAACAAACCTGCCCTGGTGATACTATCCATATTTTCAAATGTTGTTTGCTATATTGAATCCTTGAAAACATACTGTGGAACAAAAGGTCATTTAATGACTGTACTCACAACAGAATGAGAATCACAAAAGACTCGTGGAAAATTGTCTCCCAGTAGAGAGTGTTCTGCTGTTTTTCTAGTTTAATGAATGAAGTACCTACCAAAGAATAGTCTTTAATATTTTATTGGCTATATTTTGCTTTTACTGTCAAGAATACATATTTTTATTAGAATATGATTTGTTATTGAGGAAACCAGCTAGCATTACAAGATTCTATTGGTCCACTATGGATCAGGCATTGCACAGTTCATTAGCTGCATTACTGTATTTAATTTCTGTGATGACACATGCAAAAATTTATACTTTTCTCATCTTACAAACGAGGAAACTGTAGCTCTGAGAGATTAAGTGACTTGCATAGATGTTCACAACTAGTAAAGGATGGAACCATGATTTAAAACTATGACTAAGCAGACTCCAAAGAATTTTTTATTCTAATATTTTATAATCCAAGGCAGATTGTGAATGTGCTGAAACAGATATATGAAGATTAGTGTTGTCATAACAAAGGAGGTAGTTTCCAGTAGAGAAATAAAAAATTGTGTATCTCTAAGAACACAGAAACTGATCAAATAAGTGTGTCTGTAGTTCAAGAAGTACAAGTATTTGGTATGGCAGATATGTAGTATGGCTTGAAAAATGACACAGAATTTACACATGACCAAAATGATGGAGGACCTTGAGTAACCTGACATCATACTCAAGAGAGGCTGAAGATAACAGCTGTTCCTTGGGAAGAGGCCACCAGCACCAGGTCTTAAGATTCTGGCTTTTTGCTTTGCTCAAATGTAGAAAAATGTCTATCCTGGATAGAGAGTATCCAGGAAGAACAGGGAAGAAACTTTCAGGTGGATTTACGCCATGGAAAATACAGACATCTCAAGTTCCAGTTCTTAAGATATTTGGGTGGCAAAAGAAAAGGGGGCTGCCAATAATTTGTTGTAGCTTCTATTTTTGTTCCACACCAATTCAGATTCTGGGAAAATAAATAAATTCTTTTTATTATGTGTCTAATACAATCAAAATATAATATATTCAAACTGAATTTATGCTTATAAAGTCTATTCAAGTGGCTTTCAAACTGTTTTTATAATAACAAAATATTGTAAATAATGTATTGTGCTAAATTTCACTATATAAAGAAAATGATGTGTACGAATCCATAGAGATGAATTAAGAACCAAAATTACTAGGCCATTCCCTTTCCATACATTGACTTCTGGAGCACCTTCCAGGGATGCTAAATTTCCATATCACAGTGCAAAAGCTGAGTACCTAGCCCAATAGCCTATTTTACTGGTGAGAAAACTGAGGCTCAGGGAAAGGAAGCAGCAGGCTAGTATGTTGTGGTAGAGTTAAGAACATTTCTAGCTAAATATGGCACAGAATTCTTTCAGTGCTGCTTTGACAGCCAGAAAACTCCATGGCCAGTAACACCTCTACACTGGCTTTACTTGAGCCCATGCACTTGCTTTGCTCACTCAGTCCAGCACTCTGTGCTCAGCTCACACTGTCGGCCCAGACACCATGCCACCTTGGCTCTGCACTCAGCCCATGGCTAGTCCAGGCGTGCTGTAACTGGCTTCTGACTTGGACACTGGCGTCTGGATGAGGGGGATGCAGCAGAACCCTAAAACTTGGAGACTCCAGCAACTGTGGATCCCCAAGAGGCTGTCACAGCTTCTTCTGGGAGAGTCGTGAGGTTTGAGCCACCAGGGAGGGGGTCTCACTCTGCCACCCAGGCTGGAGTGCAGTGGCACAATCTTGGCTCACTGTAACCTCTGCCTCCAGGGTTCAAGCAATTCTCCTGCCTCAGCCTTGCAAGTAGCTGAGATTATAGGTATGTTCCACTGAGCCTGGATAATTTTTATATTTTTAGTAGAGATAGGGTTTCACCATCTTGACCAGGCTGGTCTTGAACTCCTGACCTCATGGTCCACCTGCCTTGGCCTCCCAAAGTGCTGGGATTACAGGTGTGAGCCACCACGCCTAGCGCATTCTCTCTTTCGTTCCTGCTGCTTGCAGCTCAGCAAACAAGGGAGTGTTATAGCTCATTAGCTCCAGCAGCCTGTGGCTTGGCAAATGGGAGGGTGTTGCAGCTCTGGCTTGGGAGTCCCAAGGTCTGGGTTCCCAGAAGCGTTGGCAGCTCTTCACGCCTGTAGTCCAGCAAAC
>NW_016107466.1:2763113-2776311 GCF_001604975.1 Cebus imitator | reverse complement strand
TTGCTCTTGTTGTCCAGGCTGGAGTGCAGTGGCATGATCGTGGCTCATGGCAACCTCCACCTTCTGGGTTCAAGTGATTCTCCTGCCTCAGCCTCCCAAGTGGCTGGGATTACAGACACCCACCACCACTCCTGGCTAATGTTTTGTATTTTCAGTAAAAATGGGGTTTCTCCATGTTGGTCAGGCTGGTCTCAAACTGCTCCCATGACCCGTCATCTCTACTGGTCCCTCCCCTGACACGTGGGGACTACTGACATGTCTATATATTTTCTTCCATTTGGGAAATTTTTAGCTATTATTTGATTCAATAGGTTTTCTAGGCCTTTACCATTCTCTTTTTCTGGAACACCCAAAATTTGAATATTTGGTTACTTTATGTTGTCAAATATGTTAAGTAGGTTTTCTGTATTTCTTTTTCTTGCTATGTTTGTCTTACTGAGGTTTTTTAGAAGACCTGTCTTCAAGTTCAGAAATTCTCTCTTTTGCTTCATCTGGTGTATTGTTGAAGTTGTTGATAATATTTTTATTTCTTTCATTAAATCTTTCAATTCCAGGATTTATGTTTTATTCTTTTTTGTGATTTAACTCTTTGGTGAATTGTTAACTCAGATCATAAATTATTTTTCCACTTTCTTTGTATTATTTATCTGTGTTCTTTTGTGTCTCACTGAGTTCATTTTATAGCATTATTTTGAATTGTTTTTCAGGAATTTGATGTATTTTATTTTCACTGAATTTGTTGCGGAGAAACATTGCATTCCGTTGGAGGCGTCATGTTTCCTTGCTTTTTAATTGCATGTGTGTGTGTGTGTGTGTGATTATGTTCATAACTGTACATACAGCATAATAGTCCTATCTTCCAATTTTATAAATTGGGTTTTGTAGGGAAATATATTTTTCTATATATGTGTCTCTAGTGTTGGTTGGGCAGCATGCTTTGGCTCTGATTCTAGGTGCAGAGCCTTATAGTCTTGTAGTCTCTGTATTATTTATATGGGTATAACCAGCCTTAATCATATTTGTGATTTCCTCAGTGGCATAGCTGTGGTTATTACTGGAGGCTATGTTGAGGCTTTTCTGGGGACAGGGACTCAAGGCAGGCTGGTCCTTAGTGGTGATGGTGAGGGGTCAAGTATGCTAAGCCTTCAGTATCCAAGTGGTATACATGGGCACCAGGAGTAGCAGGTTCAGGAGGCCAATCCTTGGGCCTTCAGGAGCTTTATCAGGTGATAACAGTAGAAGCAATTAGCTGGGCAGCAGGCAGGCCATCAGGCCCCTGAAAGAGCATTCACAGTGTCAGTACTGGCTGTAGTGGCAGCAGACCAACACTTGGAGCACCAGGCAGCATGAGTGAAAAGCAGTGGTGGTGGCAACATGGTGGGATAGACAGTCCCCAGATCCCCACATGGTATGCATGAGTGGATGCCAGTGTTAGTGGTGAAAAGGGCTGGGTAGTCTCTTTTTTAGGCTCCCAGGAAAAATGTGTGCAGATGCCAGCAGTGATGGATAGGGTAGGTCAATCCTCAGGTCCCTGGAAAATGTGCGTGGGAACTGGCATGCTGGGTGGCCCCATGCTCAGGCTCCTGGAAGGCATGCATAGGAACCAATGGTAGTGGGCAGGGTAGATCCATACCCAGGACCCTAGAGCACATACATAATTACTGGAAGGTGGTAGCAACAGGTGGGGTAGGCCAGTCCTCAGGCCTCCATGGTAGCCACAGGTGCAGGCAGTGGCTGCTGGGGCCGATCAATGCCTAAGTCCCCAGAAGATGAATGCAAGTGTGAGTGGCAGCAGGCAGGGCAGATCAGTCTTCAAGCCCTATTGTCATGGACTCTGGCACTGGCAGGCAAAGTGCTGCATGTGGTAGGCCTGTCCTTAAGTCCCCAGGTGGTGTGCATGGGAGCAATGATCCTTAGATTTCTCTCTGTAAAGTAGAGATAATAATAATACTTGACTCCTTAGGTTAAAGTAATTACCTGGTAATGTAACACATGGAGAGTTTCTAGCATAAAGCCTTAGAATATAGAAGGTGTTTCATAAGTGAATGCTATTTTCCTGAAGATAATGGTTTTCTATTTGGACCATACACTGGACTATGTATCCGGAGACATGAGTTATAGGTATATATTTGCCACTAACCAGCTATGTTACCTTGGACAAGTTACTAAATCTCTATAGTTCCCCATTTATAAACCCAGAAATAGGTCTGTGTCACTTTTTCCTCCAGGGTCGCTGTGAGCACATACAATTCTATGAAATTTTATAACCTCATACCAGCTAAGAAGTAGCAATCATTTTACTTTAAAGTGTACTTTGGTCAGGTGCTTCAAGGGAAAGTCTTATTTTGATAATTAAAAAATTTTCACAATTCATTGCATATTCAAACAAATGAAACTCTTGTTTTACTCATAAAATTTGAGTACCTGATTAGTGCACATTTCATATCTGTTAACTCTGCATCTGTATTTTTGCAACTTAGCATATAGATACATTTGGCAGTCAATTCTGTGTATATGTATATATGTATATATATATGGCAGAATCTGAAAGATACCTTTACTGACATTTTGTAGCCCCAATTCTTGATGTCAAGGTCAAGAATTTAATGAAGTTCACAGGCAAAATCTGAACAAAATACTAGATCATTTGGAGGATAATGACCATTTCTTCTGCTGTGTTTGGTGAAGGAAATGGAGAAGTAGAGAAATGGAGATGATATAGTTAAGCTTTGCAGTTGATCACATCAGTCTTATTGTCAGGTTCTTCTTCATTTATAGCAACAGTATTTGTGGCTGCATAATTGGCACTCTGCCAACCTATAGGGCATAGCCCTGCCAGTGGAAGCCAAGAAGGTGTCATGCTAGAAACAAAATCGTGAAGGGATACTAGAAGTAATGGCGATTGGATTAAGGTCAACCTATTGATGCTAATATTGTACTTGCACTGTGATCGGATCATGGATTTGTTACTTTGTCCTATTCTTTTCTGTGCATTTTTCTTTTCTGCAAGATTTGCTTACATGAAGCTTTAAAAAATCCTAAATGTGAGCATAATATACTGGTTCATATCTATTCCCAAAACACAGCATTTCGGTTGTTGCTTTGTTTCTTATATTCTGACCCTAAGAGGCTTCATACTAAAATAATTTTGGACACTTAGAAAGGTGCAAAGACTTGAAAGCATCATTTGAATAAATATCAGCAGTAGCAAGTCCACAATAGATTCACCTACTGAGATTACCAACACACATTCCTTAGAATCATGAAAGTCAAGTCCATGCTGGAAAGTCAAACAAAGAGAGCTGACTGAAACTAAAATCCACTCCTCCATGCCACTTCACTCTGTCACCCACTAACTGATCATTGTCATGTAGTAACGTCTTGCACAAAATTGTACCCCAGTCATGCAACAACCATCACTAGCCCCAAATGTAACCATCCTTTCCTACTTCATGAACTTACTCTTGCAATTAAAAGCAAACATGTAAAGTCACCTACAATGTGTGGCATACCTGGCTTGTATTTGGGTCAAATAACTTCAATTTTCTACCTCCTTCCATTTTGAGTAAATAGAAAGTGTAATAAAATGTAATTAAAGCGATGTTCAAATATATGTAAATGACAAGCATTGAACAACTTCATTAAGTGTTAAAGCATTATCATCAGCATCATTTTCTCATCCTTTCCAAATCTAGAATTTTTAGAATACTCAAATGCCATGTACCTCCAGTTCAGGACCAGGACCACAGGATTCCACCTACCTGTGCAGTCAGAAAGGAGAGCGAATGAGGCCTAAAGCTGTAGGGCAGTACTTTCCAAATAGAATCACTGAAAGGAACTTGACACTTCTCATACCTAGGAGATGCCAACTAAATCAGGAGCCTGTGGATGAAACGTTGAAACAAAAATTAAAGATCCCTAGGTACTTCTACTCTGCAGCCAAGGTTGAGAATCACTATTTTACAAACAGCTCCTGTTTCCATTAAGTCTACTAGAAACAATTTGAGTTCCCTTTCTGCCCTCTGAAAGACAATGATTTGCTTCATGGCAGGTTTTCCCAGCGGAACAGAGAGCAAAATCAGTCAGAGATGGGCCCATCTAGGAGGAGAAAGCAGCTGGTAGAGCACCTGGGCTAGAATGTTGGTTAAGATAGATTTAGTGTGCCTGAGTTTGACTCCCAACTCAGCCATTTGATAACTGTGTAGCACTGGTCAAGTTATTCAATGTCTATAAGATTCACATTTACTACACAGACACTTTTTTGTAAAGTGAGGCTAAAAATAATAATGAGGTCACAGATGTGTAGTAAAAACCAAATGAAATGCTTAACATATATCAGTTAACTTAGGTCATGTAGCATGCACTCAGAGTATACAACCGTTTTTCTTATTGTTATCATTAGGAAAGTAGGGGATCAGGTTGTCACATGGGCTTCTAATCTTTCCTCTGAGGTCACATGAAACTAAGTGAATATGGAAAGCAGCAACTTTTAATTCATGTTACAAAGTTGTATTTGACTTTATATCACCATCTGATATAGCAGAAAACATCAAATTGAAATCATAACCCAGGATCAAAGGCATATGCTTTTCCAGGATATTATCCCAAGCCCCATGCAAGAATCAAATTTGCCTCAAATCTTCCTATCCTGACTTTCAAATCATATCCTCTTAGAAATGGTAGGTGTTCAAAAACATTCATTGCATTTCAGTAGGGACATATCTTTCATCAGATTAGATGGTCTGTATGGTTGAAACCTACATGCCTGGCATTGTCCTAGTTGTTCCAGACTCCAGGGATAACCATACACATTTTTCAAAGGCTCAGAGATATTACAATATGGCCAAGGCTATACTTCTAGTCAATGTCAGCTATCACATCTGAGTCCAGGTGGAAATGACTCAAAGTTGTACTGTTTCCCATTCAATGCAAAGACAAGGTCAAGAGAAAGACAACTAGGCTATAAAAACAAAGAGGAGGACAGAAACGGAGGTAACATTGTGCTCCTGCAGCTTTACACTTTCCTTGTCATCACCCTTGTACCCAAGTACTCACCTGCTTGCTTTTCCAGTTACTCTTGTGGTGGCGGCAGTGTCATTCAATCTCTCTGACAGTTGTCTCCCTTGCTTTTCTATAAGAGAAAAAGATAAGCAAGCACATTTTCAAACAGGAGCACAAAGCGAGCTTATATGTGTTAGTTGAATAATTATTAGAACTCACAGGCTCTATTTAAAGATTTGGATAAGAGCCCTACACATGGGACTGGAGATAGAAGTGTGGCTTGAAACTCCATCTCCTGCATTGCCACTATTTGCATAACCAACAGGACACTGTGTCAGTTTTGGATGAATTAGATTTTTCACAGTGAAGGTTAAGACAAGAACAAGGGATTATGGTATATTCTAATGAAGTACTGGACCCAGTGATTCTGCATCAATGTAGTTGAATAATTTCCTGCTTGTGGGGGTTTAGATGATTTGCCCAATTATACATGCTTTGGAAAAAACTAGAGAGTGTATCACTGGTGATTGCTATACAAAAATGAGTGAGAAATCGTTCATAAAAGCTGCACATTTTGATAGCTTCTGGCTCTCTGAAGTTTTCTGATTTGAAGCTCTAATCACTCCTGCTTATTCTCAACCATGAGTAAATTATTTGAGAAGTGTCAGATACATTTTACTCATCATGAAAATGTACATTTCCTCCCAAATAAAAGGAAAATACTTTCAAATGGTAAAATGAAAAGCTTTAAAATAACTTGTTCTTAAAACTAGTTCTTAACTTCATGCAAAATACAGGAAGTTTTATAAAATAAAACAGACATTATCAAATATTTGAATTTGTATCAGGTTATAAATAATGGAAATTTAGACTACATCTAAATTTAGAGAAATTTATATGTATTTTATCTTCAGAAAACTCCATGTTAATATTTTGATGCTGTCACATTAATATAACCTGAATTCTATTAATTATTCTATTAAATACTCAGTGCATTTCAATACGGGCATATCTCTCATCAGATTAGATGGTCTACACAACTAGAACATTTTGATATATTTTGATGCTGTCACACAGTCAATGTCAGTCAATATCAAACAATATATAGCAGTAACTTTTCAAAAAATGTGAGATTATGGGTATGCATGTGTGTACACATATGTGATAATGTATCATCACTACTAAAAGTATCTCTACAGTTTATAAGAATGAATGAGACATAATGCATAACTAACTAGGTGACCTGTTTGGGAACACTTTTTCAGTTTTGCACTACTTTTGAAGGCAGATGCTAGAATATAATGCCGAAGCTGAGGTTTGGTTTAGAGCAAATATCAGAACACATCATCACCCCAGACTGAAATATGTAATGATTCTTTACATAAGTAAAATATGGTATCCTTGGTAAAGGACTTTAAAATAGTAAAAATAATAACATAATTTTACAAATATAATTTTATCTGACCTTGAAAACAGTTTAAAAATCAGTCTAAGCATTTTATTGTTTTTGTTCCCATTTACGTAGTATAAATTATAAGTGATATTTATCAAGGTCAAAGTGAATTAGAAACACTATCTACTTATCAAACCATCTATTCCTTGTTCTGAAGTCTTAACATTATGGGCAGCTATGTGCCAAGTGCTCCTCCGTACTTTAACATTTCTGTTGAAGAGAAAGTATTTGCATTTTTCATTCAATTGTTCATTCAAGAAATATTTGTCATGTGACTTATCAATGCTAGTCATCATGTATACTAAGTAAAGTAGACAAATCTCCCTCCTTCTTGAATATACATTCTATTTTTAAAAAACAAAATGACGTTAATGAACTCCTCCAGTAACCTAAAATTGTTGGGTTTGTTTCCTAAAATTATTAGTAAATTTGATCCTCACATACTAGTAAAACTGCCTATGCAAAAATTATAACAGTGAGAAATTATGTCAGTGAAAGCTATCTCATCCAATCAACTCCCATCTTGCCACTGGTATTCAAACTTCCCTTAATTATTTTTCAAATTATTAGCTGAGCTAATTTGGAAAGATAGTTTATAGTTTAAATGCTAATCACTCTTCCTAAACTCAATCACTTTTGTAAAGCTAATGAGAGACCACCAGTCTGGGCGGATGAAAGGAGGCTGAATTCTGCTAAGCTGTAGACATAAACAATTATCCACCATTATTTTGGAGGTCACAAGATGGGCAACTTCCCCAGTTATTCCTGCAGATAACATCACTATTGTGGAACCTAAGATTGGCCTTTTGAGATGTCTTTTCAGGGTTGGTTTGCTTTTGTTTTTTTGTTGCACGTCTGATGACCAGTGGCTCTACCTGAACCTGCACACTGATGGTTCCACCTGGACCCACCAACCATTCCTGTGGCTCCTCCCAGAAGCCACTCAGCCTGCATTAAGACCATTTCTCACACTTCTATGATTGTACCCCAACCAATCAGCAGCAAACACCTATTGCCTACCCAGCCCTCTTCTCTTTCCTTAAACTATGCTTGAAAAACCTGAGCCTCCAAATTTTCAGGGTGACTGATTTGAGTAATAATAAAACTCCAGTTTCCTGCATTAATTCATCCAGTTCTGCATGAATTAAGCTCTTTATTGTGATTCCCGTATCTTGATAAATGGGCTTTGCCAGGGCAACAGGCAAAATAAACGCATTGGACAGTTACACTAAGTGCTTTATGAAACATCCTATGGCTATCCTTGGACTAGGATTCCGATGTTCTGGTTTCTCAATGTCAGATTACAACTTACTGTGTGGCTTGAGCTCTATTACTCTTGATATGAACATCAGTATATCTTTAAGAATACTGCACAAACAATGCCAGTTATCAGGAGCTATATCATATTGCTGTTGAGAGGATGTGGTGAACAGTAATTCCTTGAGGCAAATTTTGGTGAATAGAGCATTGCATTTATTTACTATGTTTCCTTCCAATTCTTCCTATATTCTTAGCCCTTCCTCATAACAATATATTTTGTCCCTTTCTTTTTCCTTCCCTTTTTCTCTGATTTAAGGCAATCCTAGTCAAGAACACAGAGAAAGTGAGCAGAACTTCACTGCATCAACCTCATGTTAGATTTTTTTTAATGGATGTATATCAATATCTGAAGTGTTATAGAAATCATAGTGTGAGTCCCATGTCCTTCAGATCAGTAATTTTGCCATTTAAATGTGTTAATTATTTTTGCATTATGCATGAGAACACCAGTTCCACTTTAGTATCTGCTTTTAGGACAGAAAAGATGAAGAAAGTAGGATAGAAAAGCACATATATAGAAAAATGGTATGTTTTGTGAAATAGTTTCATTTTTGTTAAGTTTATATCACCTTGGTCACCAGATAGCACAGGTGAAAATTTTGCACCAACCAATTTTTGTTGCTGTTGTTTTTGGTTGTTAAAGTCTGTAGGTATTTCCATATATAATATCTCCAAGGGCTCTGTATATCTTAGATATCCATTGACTGTGTCTCACTGGCAAAATCTCATAAATTATGGCCTTTATACATTTCTTATCTTACCACATTTGAATGGTTATGTCACTGTTATATTAGGGGCTTTGTAATTAGCACTCGCGTGTACCTATGCAACAATTTTGCATGTTCTTCACATGTACCCCAAAACCTAAAATGCAATAAAATAAATAAATTGGAAAAAATATTATATGAGTAAACGTCTTCAAACGTTTAATCAGGAACTAATTTGATCAGGGAAAATAGAAGTTTCTCCAGTGATGGGAGTGGCAAGATTTCTCAGTGAATTCAATTTACTGGGTTCTGCATGTATCTCCAGTGTCTGCCAGGATTACAGGTCAGGGAAACTTATTTGATTTTGCATAACTCTTCTTATCAATACTGCTACTTACTTACAGATAGATAAACATACGACTGATTGGAGCCTCAGCTTATTTTCAGAGCACACTTGAGAGAATGGCTCTATTTAATTTCCTGGATGAGGCTAGAGCCAGTCAAAATGAATAGCATAATTTTAATTCATACACACATTCTCCCTCCTGGCATTGTAACTTTCAGCTCACCATCCAAATATTCAGCTCTTTTTTTTATGAAGTTTGCCTCCTTCATGCAGCTTCACTCAAAAAGGAGATAGATACAGCATTTTCCAAGCAACAATTCTTCCATAGTGTGTTCCCATGCTGATAAGTCAGTGTCAAGAGTTCAAAACCCAAGGCATTCTCAGGGCTGGATCACTTAAGGCAGAACAACATATCAATTTGTAGACAAAAGCAACCCAGGAGACAAGTGCTGACCATCGGGACTGAGCATTTCTGCATTAATAAGGCAGTTGACAAGGCTGCCTTCTCAACAGGGGAACTGGAAAAGTGGCCACTAATTGCTCTGTTTTAGTAAGCATCCTTTCCTGCCTAAAAAAAAAAAGTTGACATAGCTTCCCACAGATGTGCATGCCAAATCCCCTTGCCTCAGGTTTTTCTTGCTGCCTTCCAATACTTTTCCAGAGAATTTATCTATTTCTAACTGGGGTGATGCTCATTTTGAACTTGTCATCATGTTCTACATGACAGTGAAGACAGTGAAATGCTTTTCTTCCTTTCTTTTTCATTTTAGATAACCAGAATAGTACTATAAGAGAAAGATTTTATCAAATATGTCCATACTGGTTGGGTACTTATTTATTTTTTCCTACCCAAATGTCAAATGCATGAAATCACAAGGAGCCCATTCTGAAAAATGACCAAACTCTCAGGGGGAGAAATAGAAACTTGTTTCATTTTCCTGCACATCTGCTGAAAAAGAGACACTTTGAGATCAATGAAAGTTCCTTAATTATTTGTCCTCCCAAGCTCTCAAAGCTTCTTTGCCTAATCCTTTATAAAATGCTGCTAGAAAGCCACAGTCTCCTTAGAGTGTCCCCAGAGGACAATTTTTTAAATATATATTCAGAAATAACACCACATATCTACAACCATCTGATCTTTGAAAAACCTGACAAAAACAAGCAATGGGAAAGGATTTCCTATTTAATAAATGGTATTGGGAAAACTGGCTAGCCATATGCAGAAAACTGAAATTGGATATCTTTCTTACACCTTATACAAAAATTAAATCAAAATATATTAAAGACTTAAATGTAAGACATAAAGTCATAAAAACCCTAGAAGAAAACCTAGGCAATACCATTCCGGAGATAGGCATGGGCAAAAACTTCATGACTAAAAACACCAAAAGCAATTTCAACAAAGCCAAAATTGACAAATGGATCTAATTAAATGAAAGTGCTTCTGCACAGCAAAAGAAATTATCATCAGAGCAAAAAGGCAACCTACAGAATGGGAGAAAATTTTTGCAACCTATCTATTTGACAAAGGACTAAATATCCAGAATCTATAGGAAATTTGAAGAAATTTACAAGAAAAAAACAACCCCATCAAAAAGTGGACAAAGAATATGAAAAGACACTTTTCAAAAGAAGACATTTATGCGGCCAACAAACGTATGAAAAAAAGCTCATCATCACTGGTCAATAGAGAAATGCAAATTGAAACCACAATGATATACCGTGTCATGCCAGTTAGAATGGCAATCACTAGAGTCAGGAAACAACAGATGCTGGAGAGGATCTGGAGAACTAGAAATATTTTTATATTGTTGGTGGGAGTGTAAATTAGTTCAATCATTATGGAAGACAGTGTGGCGATTCCTCAAGGATCTAGAACTAGAAACACCGTTTGACCCAACAATCCCATTACTAGGGAAATACCCAAAGGCTTATACATCATTCTACTATAAAGACATATGCACAGGTATGTTTATTGCAGCACTATTCACAACAGCAAGGACTTGGTACCAACCCAAATGTCCATCAATGTTAGAGTGGATAAAGAAAATGTGGCACATATATACCATGGAACACTATGCAGCCATAAAAAAGAATAAGTTCATGTCCTTTGCAGGGACATGGATGAAGCTAGAAACCATCATTCTCAGCAAACTAACACAGGAACAGAAAACCAAACACCACGTGTTCTCACTCATAAGTGGAAGTTGAACAATGAGAACATACGGGCACAGGGAGGGGAACATCACATACTGGGGCTTGTCGGTGGGTGGCAGGGAAGGGGAGGGATAGCATTAGGAGAAATACCTAATGTAGATAATGGGTTGATGGGTGCAGCTAACCATCATGGCACATGTATACCTATGTAACAAGCTTTCACTTTCTGCACAAGTGTTCCAGAACTTAAAGTATAATTTATATATATACATATATATATATATACACATATATATATGTGTGTATATATATATATATATATATATATGTGGAATATATAGTCCTCCTGGGAAAATACTGAAAGGCATTGTCTCCACTTAACCAATATATAGACTGAATTCTCAGCCACTCAGTTGTTAAGATAACAATTCTTTCTTAATTACCCTGTAAATTCAATGTGGCTTTAATTAAAATCCCCTTTTTTTTTTTTTTTTTTTTTTTTTTTTGTCGGGGGGAGACAGTCTTGCTATGTTCACCAGGCTGGTGTACAATGGCATAATCTCGGCTCATTCCAAACTCTGCCTCCTGGGTTCAAGCCATTTTCCCGCCTCAGCCTCCCGAGTAGCCTGGATTACAGGCTTGTGCCACCACACCATACTAATTTTTGTATTTTTAGTAGAGACAAAGTTTGACCGTGTTGGTCAGTCTGGTCTCAATCTCCTGACTTTGTGATTCACCTGCCTCGGCCTCCCAAAGTGCTGGCATTATATGCTTGAGCCAAGGTACCTGGCCCAATTTCATTTTTAATGCAACTAAGTGAGTTTACCATTCAATTTAAATGAAAATGAAAGGGTTACAAATAACAAGAGTATTTTTAAAAGAGCAATGTGAAATCACTTTTTCTACCAGATATGTAGATGTTATCCCTAATTTAAAACTATAATAATGAGGAGATATTAGTTGAGATGCTAGAGCATAGAGGACAAAACGCAGGCTATATGAACTAAAACCAGAATCCATGAAATAAGGCCAAAGATATTTCAAAACTAGATTTGGGACATAATACTGTAGATCAATAACTAAAAGATTAACTCAATATATAGTGTTGGAATAAGTTATTTACATGAAGAAGAGTAAAATCAGTTTACATGCAATTCTAGGTAAAATAAAGATGTGAATTTCAAAAGTAAAATCTTGAATTTTTAGAAAAAAATCTATAAAAATAAAAGTTATTACCTTAGTGTACAAAGCCAATTCATAGATAAGACAAAAAAAGCATAAAACATTAAAGATTGAAAATTTTGTTTATGTCAAAAATGAAATTGGTACAAAATACAAAGCAGATAAAAGACAAGGCACAGACTGGTATAAGATACTTGTAAGACATATAACAGATAAATATTTAATGTTGAAAATTTGTAAAAATGGATAAGACTCGATAAAAATAAATATGAGAAAAATGGGCAAGTATGATTCACAGAGGAGAAAGCCCGAAAGACTAATATGCTTAAATATTAGTCATACTAGTAATCAATGAAATACAAATTACAATAAAAAGTATCTAAGTTCTGTTTAATTAAATGGATAATTATCTAATTATCAATTCTTTACACACACCTCTGCATGCCAGTCATGTATGTGTGTGTATATATATATACATATATATGTGTGTGTATATATATATATATATATATGTGTGTGTATATATATATATATATATATATATATATTGATGAGTGTAAATGGATAATTATATTGAGTAGTGCAAATGGCTAATTTTTACTAGCATAAATGGATAATTATCTGATTATCAATTCTTTATATATATATATAATGTGTATCCATGCAGAGGTGTGTATAAAGCATTGTCACATTATTTAAAAGAATATGCTAATGTTTTCAGGTAGGTGAAGATATCTCTCTCTTTAGAGCGACCAAATGCAACAATTTGCCTCAGTGGAACAAATGAATATTTCAGACAAACCAAAACTGGTTGGCACCTCAGTGAGTGTAAGTTACTATGACTACTTGGGAGGCCAATATTGCAATACTTAGTATCCCACATGATAGATTACTTGCAAAAACAAAACAAAAAAAGAATGAAAATAACAAATGTTCAGCAAAAGAAAAATGAATAACTTATGATATAGTTATATAATATATAATTACATAAAATACAATGGCCAGTAAAACTGAATAGTGTTTCCCACACTT
>NW_016107466.1:2710540-2760898 GCF_001604975.1 Cebus imitator | reverse complement strand
ATCAGAATCAGCTACAAAGCTCATAGAAAGAACAGAATTCCAAGCTTATTGCAGTAAGATAGGATTTTGTGTTTTTCCCAAGTTTCCCAGGTAATTCTAATACCCACCAATACATAAGAATCACCACGTTGAGATAGATTTATCAGAAAAGATAAATTTCAAAACTTAATATTGGGAAGTAGTAGCAAGTTGCAGAGTGGCATATAAAATATGATTTAATGTATTTAAACTTTAAAATCTTCCAGTAAAAGACTACATTATGTTTAGGGATTTAAAACATGTATTAAATATTAAAACATTCATGAGTATGATAAACATTAAATTCATATCTGTGATTACTTTGGTAGAGGATGACAGAGTCAGAGGCTTTGTTTTCAAAGGGCTTTGATTATATTTCAAATATATACATTTTTTTTAAAGGATGAAATTGCTGTAAACATACGATAATGTTAAGATTCATTAGAGTCTGAAGTTGGATATTTGTGTTTGTGAAATATTTCACAAAATAATTTTTATAATTTAAAACTATTAATATATTACAATCTGAATTTTGTAAAAACATGTTTAATATTTTATAAGTTTATGAGTGACATAGCTATAGAGAGTAATTATTTGCCTGTATATTTATAAGTAATTAATTACTGAAAAATATCCTTGGGCTAAGGATTTAGGCAGGGCAAAATAATTATGCTAATTTTTATAACTGTTTTATTTCTCTACTTTAATAAGAAATATAATTATCACAATAAGTTAATAGCATATGACTGACTAATTTGCAGACACAGTTTTCAGAGTAGCTTAGTGACCCAAATCAATTTTGCCATTTTTCTGGTTTCTTGTAGATAGTATAATAAGTAAAGCTCATAGAGTGTTCTAGCAATTGTATTCATTCTTTGTAACTAAACTATTTTATCACTAAAGAGTGTACATGTACATGCACACTACATAGTGCAAATAGGAGGGAATACAGAAAACCTGGCCTTCGATCATCATTTGTCTTCGATTAGTATTCTTCTAACCTTGAGAGAACAGGAAAACCAAACCATGTATGTTGATTTTCATCTTTAGCTATACAGCATATGAGACATTACTCAACAAATGGGCTTAATTTGAAAGTAAATGAAACAGGTAGAATATGTCTTAATACTTCCTTATATCTGCTGATTCTAGTGGCATTCCCTAACAAATGCCACCACTTATAGAAAAGCTGACAGGAAAAGTTACAAATTAGATTTTATGAAGTCCATTGAAGTAATCTGACTACAATGTGGTGTGCACAGCTTAGAAAGTTGCAATAAAGACAAAAAGTTTTTATCAATTATTCAGAAAGGTCATTTTAGATGAGTTTTTGCAGGTTGTTATTAATATAAACTGCTTTCTTTCAACTGTCAGTTTGATAAAAATTGAAGTTTCAATAATAAGGAGCTGTACAATCTGTTGCAATTTGTTCTTTTTTTTTTTTTTTTTTTTTCAAGGAAAAAGCTTGTATAGCATAAAAAATATTATTACAACAACTGAATGCTAAAGCAGGAAAGCTGGTAAAGTGTCAAGAGAGATAAAGGAAGTCTATGGTTGGATTGGCTTTGGGTTTTGGCTATCACTTTTACTTTAGCGTGAGTTTTGGTGGCTTGGCTTTTTATTTATGTTAATTTTATTTTTATTTCTTTTGCATAAATGAAGGTTTATGTTATATATTTCCAGACTCTTCAGCCCTCTTGGGTCCTGAGCTTTTTTTTTTTTTTTTTTTTNTTTGATGCAGAGTCTCACTCTGTAGCCAGGCTGGAGTGCAGTGGCACCATCTGGGCTCACTGCAGCCTCTGCCTCCTGGGTTCAAGTGATTCTCCTGCCTCAGCCTCCTGAGTAGATGGGACTACAAGCATGTACCACCCTGCTGGGTCCTGGGCTTTTTTGTTAGGGTAATTGTAGCATTGTTAGGAAATAGCAGTGATGGGAAGGTAAGAAAAAAATTGCAGGAATTATGAGATTTAAACAGCTAAAAATAACTTTATGTTCAGAATTTATCTTACTCCTTATCCCCCTTTTCAAGGAATCCTAGAAGTGGGAATGAGGGAAGCACAGAGAATATCCAATCCAGATATAGACAATGTTTCCAGAGCGAGAAATCCTGGAAAAATTGTGTGGGTAATGGTGTTACATGATGTAGAACTGAACAAGAGCAGGCCTTTTAGAATTTACTAATGAATTGTTTAAGCTTGTTATGTGATCTTGAATGAGATACATGAAAAGAAACATCATATTAAGGGTATAGAAATATATGCTTGAATAATATTTCTAATATCTTAGCATTAGCAAAACTTTTTATAAGCTGTCATTTACTCTTAAAATTAAATAGGAAATAAAAACCACATATTCTTTTTAAATACAAAGCAACACTACCTACAGTTTATGATACATATTATCATTATTATTATTTCAAAATCCTACTGGAATAGGGGTAATACTGGATCCTAGGATTGGAGTATGAAGAACAATGCAAAGTCATGTATAAGAAAACTTGGGAGCATGTTATGAGATTTTTATTAGAAATGCCAGAAATTAAATAGTATTTGAGAAAAATGTGGAAAATACATAATTTCTTAAAACACCTTTACATGACTACACAGCTCTAAAATATAAATGGTATAACTTCTTGGTTCAGGAATCTGTCATTAATTTAACAAACACAAAGTCAGGAGCTTAACTATACTGGGTAATCTGCAGGATACATCAGAAGGAAATCTGTGTTTTCTGGAAGCTCAAGCTCAGAATAGAAGCCAAGCCTCACTGGGAAGATCTCTTGCTCTCCCTCCCATGCTTCCCTTGTCAACTTGGGAGACAGACAATTTAGGATACTGTGATATTCATTAGGATAGTCGAAGGGAAAAATGTAGATTATTTGTTTGCTTGTTTAAAGAATTGAATCATATAAATAATCTGTTTTCCCTTTCCTTTCATACTGTTACATTTTTAAAGTTCAAACACATGAACACATCTCCAAATTAATACCTATCTTACCTTTTTGCTACTTTAATATGTCTTTGAGAAAACTTTGTAAATCATTTGCTTTTAAAATCATTTGTCAGGAGCCTCCGTTGGAAGGAATTCTAAAAACCTCATGGAAAAGTTGGATTTAGTAACAGCATGAGGGCTACAGCAATATTCAGACACCACTGTAAACCTTCTGAAAAAGCAAAAAAGAAGGAATGCTTCTTTTTACCCTATTTTAATTGTGTTATATAATAAGCTATGTATGTGTGCCAAGAGTTGAACTTGTCTATCATTTCTTTGACTCATGCAGAAGAAAATAATCAGTTGGTTTTCTTCAACAAATTAAGCTACATTTCTTCATCTTATTTTTTTCTTTTTGAGATGGAGTCTCGTTCTGTCGCCAGGCTGGAGTGCAGTGATGCAATCTCGGCTCACTGCAACCTCTGCCTCCTGGAGCGATCTCCTGCCTCAGCCACTGGAGTAGCTGGGATTACAGGCAGGTGCCACTACGCCCAGCTAATTTTTGTATTTGTAGTAGAGATGAGATTTTACCATGTTGGCCAGGGTGGTTTCGATCTCCTGACCTTGTGATCTGCCGCCTCAGCCACCCAAAGTGCTGGGATTACAGGCATGAGCCTCTGCACCCGGCCTCATTAGTTCATCCTTTAATGAGTTTGAGTCATAGTTGCTTTTACTAGTACAGGGTAGTATTGGATTTATAGTCGTTTCCAAAAACATATGTTATCTTTAAATGATTTGACCCTAGTTAAGAACATAAAAATGGAGATCTAAGCTGAAGAAGAATCTGACACTAAATAGAGTTTTCACTGATGTTTAAACTATATCTTCATTAATACTTAACTACTGAAAGAGATGAGCTGCCCTAATGGATTCCCAAAGTTAATCAATAAGTAGCATAACAATAGTGGTTCGTGGCCCTGGCTGCACATTATAATCACCTGGAAAACATTTTAAACTAGTGAAGTTGAAGTTCATCCAAGACCATTTAAATTAGGATGTTTGAGAATGAAGTCTAAGCATCAATACATTTTCTGTGATTTTAATGTGCCATCCATTTTGAGAAATATTGGTACAAAAGAGTATTCCCAAATATGTACTCAACATTCCTTCCACATCAGCATCGTCTGGGGTGCTGGTATCAACACAGATACACTGAATCAAAATATGGTGGTCAGGAATGACACCGGTAACATGGTGGAATAAGAAACCTCAATCCCTTTCTTTCCATGGAAACACTGAAGTAACAGTATTATACAGATCAAATCGCCTTTCTGAGAATTATAGAAACAAATTAAGGGATTATAGCACCCCAGAAGAGTACACAGGCAAGAAGAAACTCATCAAATTGGATTTTAAGAAGTTTGTTAAGCTTACCACAGTGCCTCCCCTTAGCCACCAGCTTCTTCATTAAGAGGGAAATAGAAGAGGAGAACTTACATCCAACATTTTACCTTTCCAGGAGGCTTCTCAAGGGACTGGTGTCTGTCTTGTTTGGTGTGGAGTGCTAACAGGAACTGGCAAAATACTGATGCTGGCGGGGCTACTGAGAAGTGAGGGTAACAGCTTGTTGCAGCACCAGAGACTACATTACTCTACAAACACACTATAGGGAGCAAAAGATTATGAACAACTAAAAACGATAGGGGGAAAACTCTTTAGCTGGGAAATTACATGCTCAAGCCAAAAGAAGACACAATCTCAGGTAACTTTTGAGAGAACTCCATCAACTCTACCGGGTCTGATCTGCGAAAGTTTTCCCATATGTAAAATGAATAACAAAAAACTGGGAGAGGTGGCCGTTTGCTTCAAAGGCACAGATTTTAACAAAGGATACCAGGCATACAAAGAAACAGCCAAACATGAGCCACTTTTAAGACCAAAATAGATCCCTAGAAGCCAACCCCCAAAAATTTCAGATCTGTAAGTTACTTGACAAAGAATTCAAAATAACTGCTTTAAATATGTTCAATGAGATAAAAGTAAACACAGACAACTAAATAAAATAAAATATATGCATACAAAACTGAGAATATCAACAGAGATAGAAACTGTAAAAAATAAGCAAGCAGAAACTTTTGAATTGAAGCATAGAATTACTGAATAGAAAAATTTACTAGAGGGGTTTAAGAGCAGTCTTGAACAAACAGAGGAATGATTTACCAAATTTGAAGACAGATAATATGAAATTATTGAGGTGGAGAACCAAAAACAACAAAACAAAAAACAAAAACAAATACCAAAAAAGAACAACAACAAGAAAATGAAACAGAAAAAAATAGAAAAAGATAATCTAATGGGACACCAGCAAATGGACCAATATATGCATTATGTCAGCTTATGAAATAAGAGGTACTCCAGGTGTGGTGGCTCGCCTTGCAATCTTAGCACTTTGGGAAGCCAAGGCAGGCAGATTGCTTGAGTCCAGGGGTTAGAGACCAACCTGGGCAACATGGTGAAATCTCATCTGTACAAAAAATACAAAGCTAGCCAGGTGTGGTGGGGCATGCCTGTAGTCCCCATTACTTGGTGGGCTCAGGAAGGAGAATTACTTGATCCCAGTAGGTCAAGGCTGCAATGAGCAGAGATCCTGCCACTGCACTCCAGTCTTGGCAACAGAGGGAAACCCTGTAAAAAAAAAAAAAAAAAAAAGTGAAGGTAAAATGCATACCAAGACATACTATTATCAAGCTGTCAAAAGTTGGTGACAAAAACAGAATGTTGAAAGTATCAAAAGAATAGAGAAAAATGATTCATTACATATAAAGGAGCTTGCATAAGATTATTAGTGGATTTCTCAACATAAACATTGCAGGCCAGATTGAAGTAGAATGATATATTCAAAGTGCTGAAAGAAAAAACAAAACAAAAATTGTAAAGAGGAAATATATATTTTACTAAACTGTCCTTCAAAATGGTCAAGAATTTGAGGGTTTTCTAGATCAATAAAAACTAAGGAAGTTGATCACCACCAGTACTGCCCTACAGGAAATACTAAAGGGGGTCCTTCAAGTTTAAATCAAAATTTGTGAGAGAACAACATAAAAGCATGAACAAATGCATGACTCCCTAGTGAAAGTAAATATACAAATAAGTACAGAATTGGTGTATACATCATTTTTAATTCTGGTATTGATTTTAAAAGGCAAGCATAGAAATAATAAGTTAATATTAATGAATACACAATATGAGAAGATATAATTTGTAATATTAGCAAAATAGGAGGGGCATAGATATAAAAAGTACAGTCATTGTATGCGATTGGAATTCAATTGTTACCAGTTCATAATAGACTGCTATACCTGTGAAAGATACACAAAAAATGTATGAAAAGAATCAGATCATGCTCCTACAAAAACTCAGTGAAATTCAAACAAAGCAGCAAGACAAGGAAAGAGGAAAAAACGGATTTAAATAGACTTTTAAAATCCAAAATGATAATAGTAAGTTCTTCTCTACCAGTAATTATAATACCTTAAATTTAAATACAAAAATAGTTGGAGACTTTAACACTACACTGTTAGCATCGAACACATCATCTAGACAAAAGATCAAAAATAAGAAAAACAACATTGAATTAAAAGTGTACCATAGACCAAATAGACCTAACAGACATTTACAGAATATTTTCCTCAATAGCTGCAGAAAACACATTTATTTTATTAGCACATAGAAGATTCTCCAGGACTAACCATATGTTAGAACACAAAGCAAGCTTCAACATTAAAAAAAAAAATTAAAATCATGTCAAGTGTCTTCTCAGGTCCCAATAGAAGAAATCTAGAGATTAATTGCGACAGGAACATATGAAAACATACAAATACATTGAAATTAAACAACATGTTCCAGAATGACCAATGTATGAAAAAATAAATTAAGAATAATTTTTTTTTTTTTAAAAAGAATGAGTCAGGACTGAATTGGCCAATACTCAATATTAAAGAAATGAAAGTGAAAATGATTGTTGAACTACTTGCTAATAATAATAATAAAATTTCTGCAGGTGGAATCTTAATGACTTAAGAAGATGTTTCATAGATAAATAAAATTAAAGTGCTAATTTGGGATTACACACACATATATTTTTAAGGACACTTAAAACTTTCTAAAATTGTTTCTAACTACAATCACCATTATTTCTAAAGCAGAGGACATCTTGACACCAGAAAAGTAGGAAGAGTATAATCTCAGGAAAAAAATACTTTTAATTGGCTCATTTTTATTAGATATTTGTATAAAATTTACACATAGGTCCAATTTTGAAACACTGGAAACTACCTATTTTGACATGCTTCTTTGGAGTCAAAGATGGTGAAATAACAAGCCAAGAAATTATGACTTTTTTTCTGAGACTGAGTTTTGCTCTTGTTGCCCAGGCTAGAGTACAATGGCATGATCTTGGCTCACTGCGACCTCAACCTCCTGGGTTCAAGTGATTCTCTTATCTCAGCCTCCTGAGTAGCTAGGATTATAGGCATGCACCACTACACCTGGCTAATGTTTTATTTTTAGTAGAGATAGGGTTTCTTCATGTTGGTCAGGCTGGTCTTGAACTCCCGATCTCAGGTGATCCACTCGCCTAGGCCTTAAAAGTGCTGGGATTACAGGTGTGAGCCACTGAGCCAGGTTGATATTTTTTAAATAAAGTAATAATTATGTGAAAGCTCAGACAGGAGAATTTAAATTCCAAAGGTGATTTTATTTCACTGAATCAAAGTTACCTATAAATATTATTAATACACATTTATTGCACATATTTATCAATATGAAAATATGCATATAATTCATTCATTCCTTTACTCATTAATTTATTTATTCAAAACACACAGAAAATAATACAGCATAAGAATTCTGCTAGGTACTGGTAGAAAATAGTAGAAGAGACTCTTCTATTTCATGTCTTCATGAAATATCATCTTCTAGGGAAGACAGCCATTGAAAACACAGTCTAAAGTGCCCTGGAGAAAGTTTTGATCTGTATAGAGAATTTCTAATTTACAAGGATAGCGAGTTTAAATATGTTCTATTTTCCTCTGCAACAAACATATGCTTTAAGATTTGTGTTTTTCGTTAGGGTGTTGTTTGAGTACTGTCCATAATGCACTAATTGCCATAACAATTTATAGTTCAGTAATCCCCTCATTCATTAAATATTTATAGAATAATAATTGTGTAAAAGGGCTCTAGTTAGACACAGTGGGGGAAAGGGACATTATAAGCCATGAGCGTTACTATTTAGAAATTCTAGATGCATTGGAGGAAGCTGTAGGGAGAAAGGATGAACGTCACTGAAAAGAGAAAAGGTGCAAGAACCAAATGTCAGCCAGTGACAGGTCTCGAGGAAATCGGATGAAAAAAAATAAAGGGCTTCTGACTAGAGGAAACAAAGGAAGAATTCTTCCTTGGAGATATGAGTAATCCCCTCTCCCTGGACATCTTTACTTGTTTCTCAGTTTGTCAAAAACAAGGGTGAAAATCTTAAACTTCTTTAAATGAGAAAACACTTATTTTGCTTCTTTAATCAGAAAATGTTAACTATAGCAGGAATGGGATCCATGTTGGATTGCTTATGCACAGTTTTAATTTGGCTATTCATTACTTACTCTAAACTCTTGGAATGACCCTGGAAGATGAATTATCAGTGCTCAGGCCTCTAATATGGTCATCACACTGACTCTTACAGGTAACTCTGAAGAGTCTCTGTGTGGCTCACTTTTCAATTCCTGTGACAATGAAAGACATTACTGGGTAGGACTTTAAACACTGTCAGAATCAAAAGAGACCCCATTATTGGCTGCAGTTGCAACTTTGGACAGCATTAGATTCTGAGAAGAAGAAGGTCAGCAAGAAAGAAACTGTTCTTAATTGGATGCGAAATCTCATGGAGGAAGAAAAAGATGGGAGAGTCATCAGAGTAGAAGAACACATGATCGAGAGCAAAAAAAAAAAAAAAAAAAAAAAAAAAAAAAAAAAAAAAAAAAAAAAAAAAAAAAAAAAAAAAAACTAGAAAATTTTAGAGAGAATACCAATTTAAGTATAATACAATAGCCAATATACATTTCATCCAAGCTAGGAAAAAAACCTGCATAACGTAAGCAGGAAAGGTAATTTACTAGTTCATGCTGTCAGAGGTGTTCAAACAAGAGTGACTCCATTTTGAACAGTGGCTGGGTAAAATGAGGTGCCACTTACTGGGCTGCATTCCCAGGAGATGAGGCATTCTTAATCACGGGATATTTACGGTTAAGGGAGCAAGTTAATAATGTTTAATGAAAAGACCCAGGACTTAACAGGCCCAAGAAATAATAGACCCAGAAAATGTCCTGGGTCATTTTCCAATGTCTTAAGGACAAAAGCATTTTCTTAGTTTAAGAATGATTCACTTTAAAGATAATAATATAGATTCTTGAAGAAGACAATAGTTACAAAACAATCCTGTCACAAGCTGTTGCAGTAGAGCACATCTCCCCTATGATTTTATTTTGCTTGGTTATCATATGTATAAAAACGCATAGGACCTAAGGTGGTCATGTTCCTCCTCTTGCTTTTGGAAATGCCCTGCTCTTTTTATGGAGTAGCTAGTCATTCATTTTTTTACTTTGTTAATAAACACGCTTTCACTTTACTCTGTGGACTTGTTGCAAGTTCTTTGTTGTGAGAGATCCAAGAACCCTCTCTCTGGTTCTGGATTGATACCCCTTTCTGATAACAATGTAACTGAGGCATGCAAAGGCTAATCTGCCTTCAATCATGGCTAAGCCAAATGGTTCACATCAATTTATCAGGGCTTTCTCCCATTCTCTCTCTTTTCTTCATTCTCTTTTTCCTTCTCTGTCTCCCACTTCCACTCCTCCCTTATAAATCTATCTATCTATCTATCTATCTATCTATCTATCTATCTATCTCTATCAATCTAACACAGAACAATGCAAAAACAATGAAGCTAAAAAATAGAACAAAGGCAAGAACCAAGGCTATCAAAACTCCCAAGGCTATATTTTACTGCTATTAATTCTAAAGAAAAGACATCAGTTCTTTCTTAAATTTTCAGGTATTAAATTTCAGGGAAGGTTTTCTTTCCTATTTTTGGTAACCTTAACACTAATAACTGTGTAGAGGTAAATCAATTACCTTGGTTAGCTTATGGAGTTTGATGGATTGGATTTCATCATTGAAAGGGAAAGCAGAAACATACTGATATCTTCCCCAGAATCATTTTTAATAGGGAAGGATGCTTTTTTCAAAGAACATTTGCTGGCCAGTAAAATCAGCATGCCATTCCTGGCCTCTTCTCTCTTTGGTGCTAGAAGCTAGTTATTTTTTTCTTAATACAGGGTCTATTTTCTTACTAGTGTTATAAAATAAGTGTGTATTTGTACTGAAGAAGTAGAGGCACAGACAGAAAGAGGAGTCTCAGTCTACTACAGAGAAGAAGGACGGAAAAGAATGTGCATAAGCTGAGAATAATCCATCAAGCTTGTGATTTGTAGAGATGTACCAAAGCTGTTCAAACCCCTACACATTTAACAGGTGTGAAAACTACTTTTACTTAGATAACTCAGATATTTCTCTTTTTTTCCTCTTGCATCTACTGAAAAGGGCCTGAAAGCTTCCTTTTTACCTTCTAATTGATTGTCTGCACTATATTTTCCGAAGACCCCCATGTCAACATTTAGGAAAGTGAAATGCCAGTGCTGTTGCAAATTGGGGAATAAATGTGTAGCTTGGACATTTTTATAATATTCACATTAGACGAAAAACACATTCCAGGGTGTTTTTAATGGGTCTAATAGAGGCCCAGAGACTCACGGGAGCATAAGGCTATAGGGCAAAGAATTTCAACCACCCGAGAAGAAAACTAATGGCCCATTAAAGCACGCCCTGGAGTGCTTTATCGTTGTCATTGGAATTAGAATATATGTCTTTGTTTAAAATAGAATGCTACTTTGATGACATTTTTAACATGTTGCCTACTTTTTCTCCATTGACAATCAGTACCTTAAAAAGTCAAGCAGAAATTAGACTACAACAGAAGCAAATTAAACCTTTGGTTTCACAGAGAAGCTACAGTCATTGTGACAATTAAATTAGTTTGCCAAGCTATGAAGTTATTCTATAACCCAATTATTTTACCAAGGAGTTGGGATAGTAGGTATTTGAATGGTGGGAGAAAACAGAATGTTAATGCAATCCTAAGAAATATGATATTTGGAATAACTTCCTATCGACTGACCTCAGATTCTTAAATTATTATATATTCAAGTACCTCTGAAATCGCTTTCTTTGCTTAGATGGGTTTTAGCGTTTAAATTGATCCATAAAACTTGTGCATGGTAACATGCATGTGGAGATTACAAAACTGGTAACATTTTTTAAAGAAAATTATGTTTAAGTTCATGAAACTTTCTTTTTTTGCCCCTGTTATATAACTTGAAAAACAATGTTTGTCCCTCTACATTTGGTAACTATAAGCTACTACTAAATCAAATGAGTTTTAGTAATGCATTTGCATACTAGTATAGTAACATCTTTCATGAAAGCCTACTGACAAGACCTAATCATCAACACATATTTAATGAATGTTAATAGAAAACTCAGAGAGCTCAAAGAACAGTAAAATTGGCTCCTGGAAAAGATACCTTAAAAACTAAGGTAGGCATAATGTTGTTATCTGATCATCTTGCATGGTGAGTTCATATATCATTACATCATTTTATACTTAAATGTATGAAGAACTTATTTTATAGTCTGTGACCAGTTAAATATATTGTCCAGAAGAGATGCCTCAAAATGCAGCAGGAAATAACAAATGTGATCAAGAACTAAATTCTAATACTGTGTTTATTAGCCAATCTTAGTAGAAACAATAGCGTGGTAAGGAGTTAATGAGAGACTGCTTATGACACAGAATAATTTTCGCATTTTAAGGATCAGTATGTACTGCTTCCACTCATCCTTAATGGGCAAGTTTGTGTGTGTGTGTGTGTGTGTGTGTGTGTGTGTAGGTGTGTTTAAATAATTTAATGGAAAAGGGGGTAAAACTGTTACCTGTGGAAGACATCTGAATTACCCCAAGTTACCATCAGCAAATCCATACAGGTCCACAGTAACTTCGGTCCTTGTCTCCTCAGAAAAAAGAATTTGTCCAAGGAGCGTAAAGCAGAAAAAGAGACTGAGGGAAGTTTCAGAGCAGGAGTGGAAATATAAAAGGCTTTATATAGGTAAGACAGAAAAGCACCCTTGGAAAAGATCCAAGTGGGTGCCTGAAGGTCCAAGAGAAGAAAAGGATAGAGAAAAAAATGCCAGATATAGTGACGGGGGGATGGAGGCAGCAAACCACATCGCCATGTAGGTGCCTATGCAACAATCCTGCATGTTCTGCACATGTACCCCAGAACCTAAAGTGCAATAAAATATATTTTTAAAAAAAGGATGGAGGAAAAGATCCTTTAACCTTTATCCTAGGACCTTATGGGCTCGTCTCATTCTCCTCATGCCCGGTACCCTCCTTAATGGGAGGAAATAAGAATAAATACAAAGTTCCTCTTCAAAGCTTTCCTCTTAGTTCATTATGAATAGATAATAGTTTCTTAAAAGGTTAATTTACTTTAAAGCTTTTGCTAATAATCTTAAAGTAGCTGTTAGTCATAATGAAGAAATAAGTGTATCCAATGTTCTTACTTCTTACCCTTTTTAGCCTAGATATTTGCCCTGACATGCCTAGATAAGCCCGGGCAAGTCTTAGATTATAGCTGATTCCCCTTCCTTATTTGGAAATCCTTCTCTAAGCATCCCTCAAGTTAATTCCTATTTTCCTTTGTTCTCCGCTGCCTTTACCTCTTTAGGAAAGTTTTAAGTTGTGAGCCAACTGGGTGCAGCCTAGATTGTGAGGTCCAGTTCCAACCAATGGAATTAGGACACAGCAGTACAGCAGATGTGTTAGGTATAAATGGCCCTGCCTCCTTTGTTCAGTGTCCTCTTGTGGTAAGATAGCTAATGGGAGCACCCTTACTGCAGAAAGAAAAGTTGCCTTGCTGAGAAAATTAAATTTACTTTAGAGTGCTACTTCTTTGGGGCATTGAAAATTTACATATAACACTTACTCTTGGGAATTGAGCACACCCAGTGTGTTTAGGGAGTTATACACATGCCCATCAGAGACTTTCTTCTCCTTTCCAGTGGAGTGTGCCCCTGGAAAAGTGTATTTTGCCACTTTTGTCTCTTAACATGCATGCCCAGGAAGTTGCTTCTTTCTGGGCCTTCATTCAATTAACTTTTTTTTTTTTTTCCCCAGTCTGGTCTCAAACTCCTGACCTCAGGTGATCCACCTGCCTCGGCCTCCCAAAGTGCTAGGATTACAGGTATGAGCCACTGTGCCCTGGTTCAATTAATATTTTTAATGTTAACATGTGTGGCCCATCAGGAGATTGTCTCTTTCTGGCTATTGAATTATCATTTTTAGAGAGGCAATGTGGTAATTGATGAACCATCACTGGACATTCCTAGTGGGTGACAGGGAGAGCCCTCTCCTGCCCTGCTTATTGCCTATCTAACTACCTGTAACAAAATCTCTAACTAATGAGAAGTCAGACTTACATATGTGTACATAGACCCAAGTTTCAATGATAGACAACATCTATTTGCCTTAGTCCAAACATATATAGTCCTAAGGAAAGTGGCCCTTTGAGCTGTGTGTATTGACCAGGTCAATCATCCACGTATGTATGTAGCAAAACCTTGACCAAATGCATGTTCTCTTTAGTACAATACTCAACAAAGAGAGCTGCCCAGCCACCAATACATACGAACACACACACACACACAAAGAAAAAAAGAAAAAGATTATCCCCCTCCTTAGTGAAAACAACTGAAATTTGTTCTTGTTATATTATTTTCAAAGCAACCTTCGCCAAGTTAGGATATGCTCCAAAGTTATAGATTTCCTGGAATATTTTGTTAAATCAAATTCTTAATTTATTCACATATGGTGCTCTGGATGACAAAGAAAATTCAGTTTGTGTTGTAAATACCAGATATGGATAGGATGGCTTACAAGAATATCAAAAGGTGAAAATGACAGAAGAAGAAATTTAAAAAAAATCCTGCAACTGTAGTTAATATAGAAACATCAGTGATTGACAGCTGCAAGTAGCCATTTCTGATCTTTGAACAGCACGAAATACTGCTAGAGCTGATCCTTTTAGGACAATTGCATTTTTTACTTTATATGTAATACATATGTTTAAAATATAAATACAATATGGTCTGAAATGCAAATAAAGATGAATGACCATTAAAAAAAGAATGCTGGAGAGTAATACAGAAGAACATTTTTAATTTACAAAATTAATTACATTTAGATTTCTAATTAGACTTGCTAACTGCATTGGTAGCTAATTTTTTGAATAAATTTGAATTTTACTTTACCTCAACATAGGAGAAGAAACTGAAATAAAGAACCATTTACTCATATTTGAGATGCCTGTGAGTCTTAATTTTTTTCTTAGACAATAATCTGAAGTTTATGCAAATAATTTAGTTAGAAAGGAGAATTTGGTAAGCTTGTAACACAGATATATTACCAAAATAAATACAGCTCATGTAGCTCTAAGTTGATAATTAATCTCTTAGTAGTTATACGTAATGGAATTTGTTTGGTACAAAAGTGGAGACTAAACCCATTCATTATTTCTATTTATTTCAAGTGACTTACAAGAATGCAATTAAATGTAGGCTCTCAAATGCATTCTCTTAATTGGTGATTTGACATTATTAACTGTCCTTTAATGCAAAAGGAGAAATTGGTTGTTTTCTAATACACATTTTCTAAATTTTTTGAACATAAAAACAGCATAATAAATTGTTTTCTTTGTCAATAAATGTTGATAATGTCCTTCTACTCTTGATAATAGTGTCCATGCAGAAAATAGATGAAAGAATGATAGCAGTGTGACAGGAGGAATGGATACAAGCAAGCCTAAACTGATTCCAGGATCTGTTTCCATGTTCATCATGGCAACAGGTAGGGACTGGAAAGAGGCTTAAAATCAGTTGCTCTTAGGTGGCTGATGAGTGGAGCTAACTCAGGAAACCAATTGGAAGAGTTGTTCAGGCTTGATGAAATGGGAAAACCGTTATATCTGGAATCCAAAGACTCTGGTGCTGTTTTGGGGCCTATCATCTATAAACTATGAAGAGAATCAGAATATGCCACCCCAAAATATGTCTTTTGAGCTGAAGGCAATNAAAAAAAAAAAAAAGAAAGAAAGAAAAAGAGAGAGACATGAAGTACTCTATCCTTCTTTTATCTACCTGAAAACAGGCCATAATTTTCTTTCTGAATGTGTTTTCCTCTCTCATATCAGAAAAGGAAGAACAGCATTTATTAGCATACATAGGAACAGTACTGAGATGAGACTGCATAAACATCTTTACAGATTAACTCTACCTTTTTATACTTTCCTCCATATAATGATTACAATCCAGTAATGTACCACCATGAGAGGCCAAAACTTTTTTCCCTTGGTCTTTTTTTACAACATTTTGCCCTTTGCTAGAATGGTATATAAGCCCTCAGGTTTGAAGGCTTCTTTGGGTCTTCATTTCTTCACCATAAACTCCTCTGCATGTAAAAAAACAAAACAAAACAAAACAAAAACCACTAATATTTATATGCCTTTTGGCATAGTTTTAATATTTGTCTCCTCAAGTCTCATGTTGAAATAAAGTCCCCAGTGTTGTAGATGGGTCTTGGTGTGAGGTGACTGCATCATGGAGACAGATTTCTCATGGCTTGGTGGTGTCTTCATGATAGTGAGTTCTAGAGCGATCTGATTCTTTCAAAGTGTGTGGTACCTCACCCCCTTTCCTTGCTCCTGCCCATGCCATATGACACTCCAGCATCTGCTTTGCCTGCCTTCATGAGAAAAGCCCTGCGAGGCCTCCCTAGAAGAGGGTGCTGAGCAGATGCCAGCACCATGCTTGTACAGCCTGTGAAACCATGAGCCAATTAAACTTTTTTTGTATATTACTCAGTGTCAGCTACTACTTTCTACCAACGCAATAACAGCTCAACACATCCTTTCTTCTGTTGATTGGTCATTTGTCAGTTTAACCTGCATGTCCTATCTACTGACACTAAGAAGGTTAAAAAAAAGTGTTTACTTTGTTTTTTTTCTTCCATATACCACATTATCCATGTCCCTGTGAAGAACATGATCTCATTCTTTTTATGACTGCTGGTGACATGGGCAGTTTGGTTCTCTTTAGGCACTACTTTCAGAATACAGCAAGTTGCTCTATAATATGTGAATTTGTGTAGCTTCAGAAATTTGCCTCAAAATACACCAAATCTAGATCTCCAGGAAGATAGAAAATGCATCAATTTCTTAAAAAAAAAGACAATACCCACAACTAATTGCCTGTGACCCCATAGGTCATTGGATTACATTTAATCCATGTATTGTATTTCAGTATGATTAAAAATCAGTCTTATCTCTTTTCTAAATTCTTTTTTTTTTTAAATTATGCTTTAAGTTCTGGAGTACATGAGCAGAATGTGTAGGTTTGTTATATAGGTTAAAAAAATTGTAGAACTGGCCAGGTGTGGTGTCTCACACCAGTAATCCCAGCAGTTTGGGAGGCCAGGGCGGGTGGATCAACTGAGGTCAGGAGTTTGACACAAGGTTTCAAAAATTCAGTCTAACTCCTGAATCCTTTACTATGACCACATTCCTGCGGGAGGAATAATTCAATTGATTCCAACTCCCAGAGGCATAGATAAACAGAGTCAGTATAGCGTCATGTTCATACTGAGAGAAAAAAAAAGTCTTGAAGGAAGCTAAAGTAAAAAGGTCAGATTGCATGCAAAGGAAATTTATTTGCCAATAGCAGACCTCTCAGCAGAAATTTTATAAGCCAGAAAGGATTGAGGGCTTATTTTCAGGTTTCTTAAAGTAAAAATTCCAACCAAGAATTTAATATCTCACCATACTAAGCTTCATAAGTGAGGGAGAAATAAATTTTTTTCCAGACAAGCGAGGTAAGGGAATTTGTTACCACCAGACCATACTTACAAGAGATGCCTAAGGGAGTTCTAAACATGGAAACACAAGAACAATATCTGCTACCACAAAAAATCCTATTATATAGTCCACAGACCCTACAATGAAGCCACACAGTAGAAACTACAAAGCAACCTTTGACAACTTCATGATAGAATCAAACCCTAGTTATCAATACTAATCTTTAATACAAGTGATCTAAATGTCCCACTTAAAAGGTACACAGTTTCAAGTTTTATATATGCAAAAAAGAAGACCCATCCATTTGTTGGTTTCAATAGACTTATCTCATACATAATAACTCTTCATGGCTCGAAGAGTTGGAGAAAGATTTGTTACACAAACGGGAACAAAAAGAGCCAGGGTCACTATTCCTTTATCAGATAAAATAGATTTTAAGCCAACAAAGATCAAAAAAAAAAAAAAAAAAAAAAAAAAAAAAAATCCTAGTCTAAAAAAAAAAAAAAAAAAAAAAAAAAAAAAAAAAAAAAGGCAAAGAGGGGCATTACATAATAATAAATTGTTTAATTCAATAAGAAAACTAAATTATGTAAATACATACACATTCAACATTGGAGTACCTAGATTTGTAAAAGAACTACTTCTAGATCTAATAAAGTACTTAACCACATAGTAATAGTGGGGGACTTTTAACACTGTACTGATAGTGAAGCAGGAGGGCCACAGACAAACTTCTCAAACATCAAACAGGGAAGGAAGTGGTAATTTTATTTGGCTGGGAGCCGCGGAGGAATAGATGCCTCAATAACCGAGCTCCTCGACTAGAAAACCCTGTCCTCTTAAAGGTTCACAGTCTTAGAGAGTACATGTGTGAGGGTCATGGTTGATGAGGTAAGCGAGGGTTACGTGACTTAGGTGGGGAGTCTAATCGTGATTAAGCAAGAACAGCACCTTCTGGGGAAAATTTCTCCATATCATATCCGTGATCTATAGAGAGGATTGTGGTTAGCAGTAGGGGATTTAACTTGTTTTATTTGTTTTGTGGCTCTTGTGAATGGGATTGCATTCTTGATTTGACTCTCAGCTTGGACATTCTTGGTATTTTACTGGGTATAGAATTATACTGTCTGTGAAGAGAGATAGTTTTACTTTCTCTCTTCTTATTTGGATACTTTTTATTTCTTTCTCTTGCTTGATTGCTCTTGCTAGGACTTACAGTGCTATGTTGCATAGAAGGGTTGAGAGTGGGCATCTCTGTCTTGCTTTGGTTTTCAAAGGGAATGTTTCCAACTTTTGCTGATTCAGTATGATGTTGGCTGTGGGTTTGTCATAGATGTCTCTTATTACTTTGAGGTATGTACTTTTGAAGCCTCATTTTTGAGGATTTTTAACATGAAACATTATTGAATTTTATCAAAAGCCTTTCTGCATCTATTGAGACAATCATGTGGTTTTTGTCTTTAGTTCTGTTTATATGATGAATCACATTTATTGATTTGCATATGTTGAACCAACATTATATTCCAGAAATAAAAGCTACTTGGGCATGGTAGACTAGCTTTTTCATATGCGGCTGGACTTGATTTGCCATTATTTTATTGAGGATTTCTGCATCTATGTTCATCAGAAATATTGGCCTGAAGTTTTGTTTTGTTTTGTTTTTCCCAACCACACAGGGTTCTATGTAGTCTCGATCTAGTCATTAGGTAGAGATATTTTATGCTGGATACCCTATAATATTATTTGACATCATTCTCTTATGATTTTCCTCAAGTCTAAAAATTTGAAAACAAAAATCTCCCTAAGCTAACCAAATCCTGAAAATCCTGAAATGGGTACCAGTTCAGGGTTTTCAGGATTTAGTTAGCTTAGGGAGATTTTTGTTTTTAAATTTTTAAAAACAAAATGTCTCAAATGTTTTCATTTTGATTACTTCCCAGATAAATGCATTGACTAAATTCTGCTTCACACATTCTGCTTAAAAACTCTGAGCACACTGTGCATTTTTTTGCTTCTGTATTCACTAATTCCTTTCCATTTCTGTCCTTTTCTCTTTATTTTCTGCTTGTTATTTTTCAGGATTCAACTAAAATATCATCTCTTCTAGGAAAACTTCCATAACAATTTCCCCCTAAGCTGGTGAGGTTTATTCACCCTGGTTCTGAGTAAATTTCACTGCTATTTTTTTTTTCATTTTATTGATATTGTTACAATGTTGTCTATTCATGCATGAGGTCCACTAAATAAAATAATAAAACTCTGTTTTTCTTTGTATCACTTTACTTCTTTCATCAAAGTGTGATAGGTTCCCACACTAACCAATTCTCCAAATTTCAATGAACATCAACTGAGTATTCCACAATGTAACTAAATCCTGACACTAAATGTTGAGTCAGTGCAGAACACACAAGTTAATGGCTGAGTCCCATAAGACTCCTCCCCACTCGCAACTTCAGATGTCAGTCACAAGTCCCAGGTTGTCAACTGCACTTCTGACCACATTGCTACCAATTGACAATTCTCATAATTCCTTTTCCTCAGGTTCTGTAACTTGCTGTAATGGCTCATACATCTCAGTGAAACATTTTTCTGTCTTATAATAAAGGATATTACAAAGCATACAGAGACATAGCCAGATAAAGGGGCACATAAGATTCAGAAGAGTCCCAAGCATAACAGTTTCTGTCCCTATGAAACTGGGTTGTACATTCTCCTAGTACATGGATGTGTTAACCAAGCTGGAAGATCTCTGGAGCACATAGCAGTTTAGGGATTTTTATGGAGGTTTCGTCATCTAAGCACCATAAATTGTAACTCAATATCCAGCCCCCTTTCCTCTCTGGGAATGGCTGCAGGGGTGAAGCTGCAAGTTCCAATCTGAGCTTGGATCTTCTGGTAACCAGCTCCCATCCTGGAGCTATGCAGGAACCCACCAAGAGTTGCCTTGCTAGAACAAAACATCCTCCTTATTACCCAATAAATTCTAAGAAATATAAGACCTCTGTGTCAGGAACTGGGGCAGAGACCAAATATATATTTATTATTCCACATTCACGTAGCAATCTGAAAGCTCCATGAGAGCAGAGCCCATGTCTTAATTACTGAGAAGGTGTTATAAAAGATATTAATGTTGCAAAAAATATGTGTCTGTTGAAGAGCAGGATTCATAAACCAGTCATCCTTCCTCAATAATGCTGCATTTTCACACTACAAAGAGGCTAAAAGCCTTTACTCAAACTTCTCCCAATAAATAGTAATAGGATCACAGGTACTTCTGAAGAAACAGATACATTCTGTAGCCATAAACTGCTTATCATATAGCAAATTTAATCATACATAAAAAATACATAAGCAATAACTACTGCCTAATGAGGGAAAGCATCTCTAAATAGTGTCTTCACATAAAACTCCTACAAATTGATTGAATTCACTATTGATTATCCTTTGGAAATTTTGTCTTCAACTTATTTAGGAGTCAGAGGTAATACATGCTGAGAATATAATTAGGATTAATACAGAGAGAAAAACATGATTAACAGACCATCACCTCATAGTTGCAGCTGGAGGCCATTATTCTGAGTGAATTAATGCAGGAACAGAAAACCAAATACTGCATATTATTTCTTATAAGTGGGAGCTAAACATTGAGTGCTGATACAGACATAAATACGAAAACAATGGACATTGGGGGCTGCTAGAAGAAGGAGAGGGAAGAGGCAAAGTTTGAAAAATTAACTATTGAGTAGTCAGTACCTTACTGTTAGAATGAATTGTATGTCAAACCTCAGTATCGTACAATATATCCACAAACAAGCCTGCATATGCACATTCTGAATCTAAAATTAAAATAGAAATTATAAACACAGAAACATTTTAAAAATGTTTAATTGGGCATCAGACCATTAGGATGCAAGGTTACAGTAAAAGTCTTAAAGAACTAAATAGAGGCTGGGTGTGGTGGTTCACACCTGTATTCCCAGCACTTTCAGAGGCTGAGGCGGGTGGATCATGAGTTCAGGAGATTGAGATCATCCTGGTCAACATCATGAAATCCTGTCTCTACTAAAAATGCAAAAAATAGCCGGGCGTAGTGGCACGTGCCTGTAATCTCAGCTTCTCAGGAGGCTGAGGCAGGAGAATCACTTGAACCCAGGAAGCAGAGGTTGCAGTGAGCCGAGATTGTACCATTGCACTCCAGCCTAGTGACAGAGCAAGACTCTGTCTCGAAAAAAAAAAAAAAAAAGAACTGAATACATTTGTGCTTTATCTCCCTAATTGCCTAGAATTCCAAATAAATGTTATCCCAAGAAAAAAAAATAAGTAAATTTTTAAATGGGGAAGTTATACATATTCCAAATGTAGCATGTAAAAAGGAAACACATAGAAGTTTTGGCTATAGGTTTTGATGAATAATACTGTTACAAATAAAAGCGTGTGTAATACATTAAAAAAATGTTAAAGCATTGCATGTAATCTGTACTGTTATTTGACTAGCTAATTCAAAGAAAGTTGTTGTTTTCTAAAACTACATTGGGATGCTTTTAGAGGACCTAAACAGTTGCCTTGAAATACTGATTTTACTGTGCCTAAATTTTTTCATATACATGATTACATGACATTTGACTGCAAATATAGAAAACATATTCTAAGAAGCTACATATATCTCTTTTAGAGTAAATTTGATAAATATCTTTTCAAAAAAGCGTCATTTATTGGTACCAAACATGGAAAATTTATCCTTGTCATATATTCAGTGTTATTTCTCTCTTTCCCTCTCTCTCTCTGTCTGTCTACACACACACACACACACACACACATGCACACACACACACACACACACACACATATGCATTCAATCCTCATCAAAAATCCATGAAATGATTCTTTTTATCCTGTTTCTATGAAGAAAGGAAAAGAAACAAACTCAAATTGGTTAATACTGGAAAAAAAGGGATTCAGGTCCAGGACTTTCGCTCAGTCGCTTTCTTCTTCACTTTAGCTTGTTATCCGATCTTGTAGGAATTGTAAAGGGATAAGGTAGCATGCTCTCTTTATCTAACATTCTCTCCCTTTCCTTCTTGCCATCAGTCCATGATATGTTATTTCTGCATATATGACCGAGTCTCTTATTTGGAGAACATATCCCAATGTAAGGTGCTTTATTTTCTCTTCTCTGTAACAATTTATGGAATATGTCTTAGTAATATGTTGCTGACTCTGGTCCTAATTCTCTGATACTTAAATTTTCACTACCTATCAATAATTAATAAGCTCCTAAAAAGGAAAATACCGGGCCTGTATGGTTGTATAATACTTATAAATTTTACCAAACACTTGAGAAAGAAATAATGCCAATTCTCTATCATTCTTCCAGAAAACAGAAGCAGAGGGGACACTTACTAACTCATTTTATGTAGCCAAAATTACCCTAATATCAAAACCAGATAAGGATATTATAAGAAAGAAAAATTACAGACCAATATCTCTCATGAACATAAAACAAATCTCCTCATATTGACAAATCAAATCTACATATGTATAGAGTTATAATTATATACCACAATCAAATGGAATTTATTTCACACATGTAAGACTAGTTAGAATCGAAAAGTCAATCAATGTAATCCACCACATTTACAGGCTAAAGAAGAATACCATATGGCTTTACTAATTGATGCAGAAGACACATTTCACAAAATATAACATCCACCCATGATAGAACTCTCAGCAAACAAGGAATAGAAAAGAATTTATTCAACTGATGAGAACATCTAAACAAAACTCTACAGTTAACATCATACTCGATGATGAGAAGCTGGATATTTCTGCCTAAGATTGGAAAGTAAGAAAACACTTGCAAATAGTCCATTAAGAAAATAAAAATTATGTAAACAAAATGAAGAAGTAAAACTCTCTGCTTAGCAAAATGGCATAGTTATCTGTGTAGAACACACCAATGGGTCTACCACCACCACAAAAAATCCTGAAACTAATGAGTGAAGCTAGTAAGGGCACAAGAAACAAGGTCAATATACAATAGTTAATCCTTCTTTTGCCTGGCATGAATTATAATTTCATTATAATTTGAAATTTAAATAAAAATAATAATATTATTTAAAATTACACCACAAAATTGAAATAGGTATAAATACAACAAAATGTAAACAATACCAACAATTTGGAAACTACAAAACTCTGAAGAAATAAATAAAACAACAGTGAAATAGACAGATATTCTGTGTTCCAGGATTGGATGCCTCGATATTTTTAAGACATCACTTTATCCCAGCTCTATTTATAGAATCCATGCAATCTTAAGCAAAATCCTGAAAAGTAAATTTGTAGATATTGAAAAAGTGATTCTAACATTTATATGGAAAGGCAAATAACCAATAGCCAACACAATACTGAAGGAAAACAAAATTAGCATACACACCCAATTTCAATAGGTGTTATAAAATAATAGAAATCAAGGCACTGTGGTAATTGGCAAAATAAGAGAAAAATAGATTAATGGAACAGAACAGAGAGCTGAGAAATAGACCCACACATATATAGTCAACCTATCTTTGACAAAGCAGCAAAGGCAATTTAGTAGAGAAAGGATAGTTGTGATGGTAATATTAGGTGTCAACTTGACTGGATTGAGGGAAGCCTAAATTGCAGTTCATATGGCTTGTAAAGTATTGTTTCTGGGCAATAGAGTCTGTTAGAGTATTTCCAGAGGACTTTAACATTTGAGTCAGTGTACTGGGAGAGGCTGACCCACCCACAGTGTGGGTGAGCACCATCCAACTAGCTGCCATCACAGTTAGAACAAAGCAAGGATGAGAAAGCCTGTAAGTTTACTTGCTGAGTCTTTTCTAGCTCTCAGTCTTCCTATGTCTGAGCCTTGCTTCTTCTTCTGCCCTTGGATATCAGACTCCAAGTTCTTCAGCCTTTGTACTCGGGGACTTGCACCAGCAGCCTCCGGGAGCTCTCAGGTCTTTGGCCTCAGACTGAGGGCTGCACTGTCGGCTTCCCTGGTTTTGACACTTTCAACTCGGACTGAGCCACTACTAGCTTCTCTCTTCCCCCAGCCTACAGATGGCCTACTGTAGGAATTCACCTTGCAATACTGCGAGCCAATTCTTCCTAATAAAATCCCTTTTATTTATACATATAGCCTAATGGCTCTGTCCCTCTGGAGAACTATGACTAATAAAAGACTTTCCAACAAATTGTGTTGGAATAATTGCATGACCACTGGTTTGGTGATGTTTCTAGATGTGATGCCAAAAGTACAATTCATGAAAGGAGAAAAAAAAAAAGGGATAAGTTGCACTTTATTAAAATTAAAAACTTCTATGTCATGAAAGACATTTTAAGACAATAAAAAGACAGTTTAAAGACAGTAACACTTGTATCAAAAATATAAAGAACTCTTAAAACTCAACAAGAGAAAAACAACACATTTTTAAAATGAGCAAAAGATCTGAACAGATATTTCAGCAAAAAAGATATGCAAGTGGCAAATGAGTTTGGGAAAAGTTGTTCAACATGATTTGTCATCAGGGAATTTTAAGACAAACCAACAATGAAACAGAATTATATAACAATTCAAATGCCTAGAGTTAAAAAAAATGACTTTATCAATTAATTGCTGGTGAGGATGGGAGGCAACAGGAACACTCATTCATTGTTGGTGGATACAGCCACTTGGAAGGTAGCTGTTAGTTTCTTACAACACTAAATAATCTCATAACAGTCTAGAAATCACACTCCTAGTTATTTACCCAACTAATTAAAAAATTTTTGTCCCCAAAACACCTGCAAACAAATGTTTAGAATATCTTTATTCATTATTGCCAACACTTGGAGGTAGCTAAGATATTTTCCAATAGGTGAATGGTCAATAAACAAACTTTGGAACACTTTTATAGTGGAATAATATTGAGTAATAAAGATGTAAGCTTTCAAGTCACAAAAAGGCATGGATTAATCTAAAATGCATATTGCTATGTGAAAAAAAAAAGACAGTAAAAAAAGCTACCTGCTATATAATTTCTATTACATGACTTTCTGGAAGAGGAATAATTTAAGAAAGAGCAAAAAGATCATTGGGTTCTAATGGTTCATTGGGAAGAGGGAAGGGTTAAGAAGGTAAAGTGCTGTGGATATTTCAGGATAGTGCAATTATTCTGTATTATACTTAATTTATGCATATATGACACAATGCATCTCTTATAACCCATTGAACTTTACAACACAAAGAGTGAAATTTAGCATATGCAATTTTTTAAAATACACGGAGTTGAAAACTAGAAAGCACAATGTGACAAAACAATCTAACCGTATTTCAAACGTATAAAACAACCTCATTGAGGGCACTGGGAAAAAATGTTGCTTACCTGAGTACCTTTGGAAATGAACGGAATCTCTAAAACTAAAGATAAAGTAAACTTAAACATTGTAACCTACTTTATAAAAATTATTTCCCTACAGGGATGTGGGCAACAATTCTGATATTGCTATGCTTAGATACTAAAGCTAAATAATTAAACAAACAGATGGTAGATGGTAAGAACCATGTTTTTCACTGTTATAGTAGAAATTTACAGGCAAAGAAGGGAGGAAATAATTCAATGATCTATGTGGTATGGATTAAAGTTGGAGATGTCAATAAAAACTCATTTTTAGCTAATATAGGAACAGGCACATATTGAAATATTTATAGATATTTGTATACATGAATTAATATGCACGCATATATCTCATTTTTTTCTCTCAGCAGCCTGGTGGTTGTTTACGGGATACAAGGAGGAGGAAATTTCTCTTTGTTTCCATTCAGCAGGGAGGGGCTCAAATGAACTATACCCCAGTAACAATGAGCACATCTAGGGCCCGGATTCTACTAACTCTGGTCTCTCCAAGAAAAGGAGTCATAGATCCTTGGAGAAATGGCTGACTCTGGAATTATGGCAGGGAATATGGAAGATAAAGCATCTTTTCTTGCCAGGAAACAAGGATGTGCTAAAAATCAACCAACCAACAACACTCAGTGTTGGGAGTACACCACCTGGACACAGGCACCAATTGAAAGCAGTAACAATCTGGGCAACAAAATAATTTGGGCAACAAAATAAAGAAGTATTATAACACAAAGCCTAAAATCAATATTCATGAGCCCATACTGATGTAAATAAATGATTGAATAAACAAATGCGGGAAAAGAGACAAATATCCCATGCAGAGAATTGCAATGCAGAAGAATAGTGCATGTAGTTACTCTATCCTCAAGGAAAGAAAGTATACCTCCCAGGTGTGAGCTGCGGAGAGTGCCTTTCTTCCAAAAAGGACAGCACAGAAAGGGGTAAGAGTGAATAACTTTACAGTGAAAAGCCCTGACAAACACTGTCTCAGCCAGATGATCGAGTTCAACATCAACAGCGATAAGTCACATTGCTAGTATGAACCCTTGATATGAAGGGATGAAAATAGCAATTTATCTCTGTGGTCTTTCCCCTGCAAAGGAAATCCGTAACCCCAATCTAATAAGAAAAGCATCCAACAAATCCCAACAGAGTGACGTTCCACAAAATACTTGGCCAGTGCTATGTCAAAAATATCAAGGTTATCACAAATAAGAAAAATCTAAGAAACTCTCACAGCCAAGAGAAGCCTAAGGACACATGACAACTATGGGTTGTTTAGGATTTAGAAACAGCAAAAGGATATTAAGTAAAAACAAAGGAAATTTGAATAAGATATGGACTACAGTTAATACTAATGAATCAATATTTGTCATTAACTGTAATAAATACACCATATTATTCTAAGATTTTAATAATACAGAGAATGAGGTATGAGGTTGAGGGAAACTGTATCTGTGCTTATCTTTGCAATTTTTTCGTAAACGCAAACTTCTTCTAACAATTACATTTTGTTAAAAAATTCTAGTATTCAACACTTGCTAGTGAAGTCAGAATGTCTCTATTTCAGATCACAAGAGAGTATTTGAACGAAACAGTCAGATATTGCAATATCACAGCACAATCTAGTTTCAATCAAAGTTATAGGTTTGTGGATATATAAGCATGTATATCATATAAATATGCAAATCTTGATTTGTAGGACCTGAGGCTCATGCACGTTAAGGGATTGCCTTTAAAAGATGAATGCAAAGCTGTAAATACAAAATTAAAATTGTACGCATGTTAGGGTCCATTGGGTGCTAGTAAGGCCTATGCATGTGAGAGATCCTGAAGCTTCATCTTTACTAGCATAATGGTAAATATGCCTCTATAAGTGAAACTACTCTAATAGGGATTTGTACAAAGATCTGAGGGTGCGATAAACATTAGTATTAGAGAAAATGATTGGTACTCATTTGTTTTTGATAGAGATCTTCCATTCAAAGATTCTTCCATTCACTGGAACTTTTTGTTGGTATCTCTCTTCATACACTTTTTTGTATTCTTTTTATAAAATGGTCAGGGATCAGGTGTGACCACAAGGGAAGAGCCTCAGGAAAACAAAGTTTATGAAACTCGAAAGTCCTAGAGAGGTGAGGCACTCCACACCACGAAAGGTGATACAGTTTGGATGTTCATCCACTTCAGCTCTCTTGCCGAAATGTGATCCACAATCTTGGAGGTAGGACCTGGTGGGAGGTGTTTGGGTCATTGGGGTGAATCCCTCCTGAATGGCTATGTGCCCTCCCCTCACTCTATTACTTACCACAAGATCTGATTGTTTAAAAGAGCCTGGCATTTCTCTTGCTCCCTCTCTCTTGCCAGGTGATGTGTCTGCTCTTCCTTTGCCTTCTACCATGAGTGAAAGCTTCCTGAGGCCTTACCAGAAGCTAAGCAGATGCTGGTGTCTGGCTTGTATAGCCTGCAGAAATGTGAGCCAAATAAATCTTTTTTCTTTATAAATTATCCAGTCTCAGACATTCCTTTATAGCAATGCAAAACACTAACACAGAGGGCATCATGGAAAAGATAACAGGATGGTTCAGAGGCAGAAGACACTGGAGGGGAAGGTTCAATTAACTGCCCTTATTGGGGTTTTTGTGGAAAAGGCAATACGGATGGAATGAAAAGGATAGGATTGGCAAGTGTGAACAATTTTGGCCGACTTTGTGCTTTAAGGGCAATCTCTAGTTGCCTGGCAACTGGACATGGGATGATTAAGACAGGAATATTGCCTCCTGGAGTATAGGAGACAAATAGATCAGTGCCTCTGCATTGGTTAATTTGCACATCAAAGATATGCTCCCAGCTGGACCTGTTGCTATCCCTAAGAACTGATTAGGCACAGGAATGGAAGCTTCTCTTCATTCAGAAATGTATTTTGAGATGTTAAAAAATAATATACAGGAAATTAAGAAAACTAATTACAATACACAGATGTGCGAACACACATACACCCAGACATACCCACACACAACTAGACTTGACTAATTTTTTTTCATTACAAGTTTCTTTGGATTACTGCTGAGTGCCCAGTTCCTGATATTTAGCATATATTCCGTACCTTTCCCCCAACATGGTACAATGAATTTCTCTTTGAATCCATGAAAATACAGAACTCAGAGCATGGTGGAGGGGTTGGCTTTTTATGAAATTTTTGATAGAGATCTTCCATTCAACGAAACAGAAGGGAGGGCAACAAATTCCAGTACAGAGCCTGGTGGTTGTTTATTGGGTACAAGTAGGAGGAAATTTCTCTTTGTTTCTATTTTATTAGTGGATTATGACTTAAATGGTTAGCTGAGAGTTAGGATAAGAAGATTGGTGTAGGAGCTTTCAGGAGGAGACATGGAAATATGTGAAGTAATTAAGAAGAGTGGGATGAGAAAAAATAATAGAAATGTATAGTTGGATTGCTGAGGGATATTGCATTTGTTTGGCATTTATAATCACCAAATTAAAGAAAGACTCACACTTGTGCTTCTCTGCAGGGAGGATCACTGCTTAGTGCAGTCATGAGGTGTGTTGTAGGTAGGGATATTTACCAGATGAGCATAATAGAAAGAAAGCAAGGCAAAGGGGTTAACATGTTTGTGAAGGAGTAGATATAGTGACAGGTCTTACTGAACTACTGGGACTTCTACTCACTCTCCAGTTTTTCTGGACCTCTTAGTTTTAATCTTGCTATTATTTTTCCTTGCAATAATTGCTTATTTGAAAAAGTCATGCTTAAAGACTTAGGTTAAATGTCACAATTTCTTTGTTTGCTTTCCTATAGTCTCACAGGCATTCGTGTTTCCTTCATCACAACATTTATAATAACAATTCATTGTAATTATCACATTGTATATTCATTATTTATACGACCTTACTAATATTTCTTTTTTTCTTTTGAGTTGGAGCTTTGCTCTTCTTGCCCAGGCTAGAGTGCAATGGCACGATCTCGGCTCACTGCAACCTCTGCCTCCTGGGTTCAAACGATTCTCCTGCCTTGGCCTCCTAAGTAGCTGGGATTGCAGGCATGTACCACCATGCTCGGTTAATTTTGTATTTTTAGTAGAGATGGGGTTTCTCCTTGTTGGACAGGCTGGTCTCAAACTCCCAACCTAAGGTGATCTGCTGGCCTCGGCCTCCCAAAGTGCTGGTATTACAAGAGTGAGCCACAGCCCCTGGCCGATATTTCTTATACATAGTCAATACTAATTATAGTTATATCTGCACTATCAGTATTTCTGAATATTAGTTCCAACACGCCCTGAGAATACCAAAATCCGTGAATGCTCAAGCCCCTTATGTAACAAGGCATTGTCTTTGCATAAAACCCATGTATACCTCTTGTAAACTGTAAATCATTTTTATATTACTTATAATACCTAAAACAATGTAAATATTTGTTACACTCTATGTTTAGAGAATAGTGATAAGAAAAAAGTGTATACATGTTCAGTACAAATGCAAACATTCATTATTTAAAAAAAATTTTGATTCACTATTGGTTGAATCTGCGGATATGGAAACCCGGGGATACAGAGAGCCAACTACATATTGACATTGTTGTTATAATTATTAAAACCATTGTCATTCACTATGAAGAAGACACTTTTTCTTCATATATTTCTTTTTCATTTATATCCCCTTTATTAGAATGAAACTCTATTTGCACTAATACTTTTTGTCTTGCTCACCAAAATAATGCCTGCCTCCTCTAATAGCGGTCACTCAATTCATTCTAAATTAAATGGTTAATATATGAGTGTGTGAATGAGTATCTGCAGGGAATGAATGTCTTTCCTACCATTTGTGAATTACTGAAGCTTAGCATCGTTTCTGTTATTTTGAAGGCTCATAATATATGCTTGCTTAATAAGAAAATAAACTTGTTTATCCTGTACTGTACATAAAACTTGACATTGTTGATATGTATTGACTTGCTCAGTGAGCCTTTCCTAAGTGCACCAATAGTGAATTCCTTTGTTGGTAATCCATTCAATGGAATAATATAGGTTTAACTCTCTTGATGTTGTAGATTGTTGTTTTTGAAAGAGTATTAAGGAATTCTCAATAATTGTTCATTCTCAAGCACTATGCTTTGAGGTGTTTAGGAATTAAATATGAGGACCCACAGTATCAAATGCAGTATTTCTTTTCAGAAAGACTTACTCTTGGTTGGCTGAAAACACCTGGTGAGGGGAATTGTATCTTTTTCTCAAATCTTTCAGAGTAATCTAAGTACAACTCAAATTTCAGTTGTCATTTTAGTCATTATCTTTAGGAGGTAGGCACACTTGAAAGGCTGTATGCAGAATAAGAATACATGAATAGGAAATACTGCAGAGAGAGTAGCAGGACTCACAAACTAAATGTCTCTAATGAATGACCAACTTTTATTATCTCTGTGAAGGCTGCATAAATGATACTTCAGATTTGATATATAATCTTTCCATTAGATACCTTATCCCCACTTAAAGTGGATAGGGTACCTCACTGGGAAAACCTGCAATGGGAATGAACTTTATGTTACCTAGAATTGATCTCATGGATAATTGTCTTAATTATTACAGAAAGTGCATTTCTACTGTTGGTCATAACTACTCCTATAGACATAAAAATGCCTTTATTGTTAATCTCCAACATTGTGAGTACCTCACAAGCAGTGCAGAAAAGCTCTAAAAGCCTGATAAGAATTCTTGACGGTGAGCATAATAGTGATGTGTACTTAATGAGGAAGTAAAACTCTCCTGCAAATTGGATTCTGGTGTCTTTAATCAATCAGTGGAGACCACAACACTTGTATCTTGAAATCCGGGAAGAAACATATTTTCCAGACAGATGGATGTTTTCAGCAAAAAGAGATAAAGAATTGAGTGATGGAGATTCTGTGAAGCTTATGGTCAACTAAATATTTAAGATTCTCTTTTGTACAAAGATTTAGAGATTGGTTTGATATGTTTTCAAACACATATACTTTACAAATTATTTCTCTCCTCATTTATTTTTATTTTTTTCTGCCCCCCACCACCCGCTTTTTCTCTCTTCCATCTATGTAGTTGATAGACCTGAATTTGAAACACTCCATAAATTACGAAGTGTGTGACCTTGATGTAGTTATTTAATCTTAATAAAATTTAGTTTTCATACTTTCAATAGCAAGATTTTCAATTGAAGAAGGTTATTAACTTTCACAAGTTCTCAAAATTCAGAAAGAGAGATACCTAATCTTGGTCAGGTACTGAACACAGCAGTGGGTATACAAAAATGAAGAAGGTGTGGTCTTTCTCCTAAGGGGAGAAGTGGATGTGCAGAATGTCAAATATTGTGGGATGTGAGTGATTTCATTCTGCACAGAATAATAGTATATTTCGTTTGAATTTTGCTAGTGTACAAGCTCTTAACCTCTGTAAGTTTCATTTGGCATGTGAGAAAAACAGTTACACTTCACAGGGCCTTCAGGAAAATTAAACTAGTCAACATACAGGGAAGCATAAATCATTATAAAAATGCAGTGGATTATTGTGATAGAAACATAAATACATATACATTTGTTCTTTCTTGTGAAAGAACAAATAAGGTGCTGTGCTGCAGATTTGTGTTGTTTTTCCAGGAGACAGCCTACAAGATGGAGATTAGCACTCAGGATATTTACTAAAGGAGTGTTTTGAAGATTAACAACTGTGGAAAAGAAGTGCAAAAGCCAAATCAGGTCCAAGCTGAGAGCTGCAGTGCCTCCCCATCACAGACCAAACTCAGAGCTAAGTCTGGAGTTGGGGTGTTCCTTTAGAGTTGGGGTGAGGAGGTGCTTTTTATACCCACATTTTTATTAGTTGTTAATATGGTGTCCCCCACCCAAAATCTCATCTTGATTTGTAATTCCCATAATCTCCATAATCCCCATGTGTCAAAGGAAAAACCAAGTGGAGGGTAATTGAATTATGGGGGCAGTTTCCCCCATGCTGTACTCTTGATAGTAAGAGAGTTCTCATGAGATCTGATAGTTTTATACCAGGCTCTTCCCTCTTCGCTCTGCAACTTTCCTTCCTGTCACCTTGTAAAGAAGGTGCCTTACTTCCCCTTCACCTTCCATCATAATTGTAAGTTTCCTGAGGACTCCCCAGCCATGATGAACTGTTAGTCGATTAGATCTCTTTCCTGTACACATTACCCAGTCTCAGGCAGTTTTTTATAGCAGTATGAAATGGACACTTACAGTCTTTTGATGTAGGCTGCCTTTGAAAGGAGGCATAAATTTGGGCAAGATTTTTTCTTAAACTCGGTTGATCCTTCAGTGAGTGCTGACAACTGTCAGACATCTTCACTTAGCACTCCTATAAGCTGGGAAAATAATTTTAAATTCCAGGCAGCAGATCAAGATGTTCCAGCATACAAGGGAAAGTGTTTGACTGTTCTAATTAGGAAAAAGAGGTTGTAAAAGGCTACACAGAAAGAGGGAATTGTTTAATTTTTGCCTTAAATTTAGACTTGATAAATTCTATAACTTCTATTACACTCACGAACACATGTAGAATCAACTCCATAAAAAGCAGACATTTTTTGTTTGATCTTCTGTTTCTTAATAAGGCAAGAGAGAGAGTTTACAGATGAAACATTGCATTTGAGTACTTTTTCTCTCCTGAAAAGGTAATTTCAACGGATAGGATAATAGCTTTTTATGATATATCTGTATTGCTTCTCTGACATCATTTAGACTTGCAAGTGTGAAGTGTTTTCTGAAGGAAATTGCTATTAGCTCATCAACATACCCAGAGGTCACTGATAAATACCGAATATAACAATTTTTGGAAGAGTTAGCACAACAGTATATGTTTTTATCCAAGGGCAACTGCAGAAATTTGCTTTGGTGTTGGCTTAACTGCTTCCTGATGTCTCATTTTTTTTTCTTTCAAATGACCCTGTAACAGATGATCTAACATTTCTATCCACTTGTGGTTTGCAGAAGATATGCTTCCAACAGCATTTTCTTTTTCTTTTTTTTTTTTTCCCCACCAGTTGTTAAATGACATTTATTGAAATATTTTCCTTTGTGCCTCTTAACTAGCTGGGCATTCTACTGCACCACTGTTGATGTCATCTATGATGTCATGAGGGTGGCGGCCATCAACATTATAGCCCACAGACTGGGCAGTCCCCAGGATCTCTTTAATGGTTGCAGAGAGTTCTCTGGCTAAAGATCGGTGCCGCATCTGCCAAGCAATGTTGACAATCTTGTCGAAAGTGATATTCCTGCTGTGTTTAATGTTTTTCTATTTCTTTCTGTCTCTTGGTGGTTGCTTGAGGTCTTTGATGATCAGGGCAGAGGCAGAAGGCACCACCTCAATCTGGGCCTGTCTATTCTGAACTGTCAGTTTCACTGTAATCCTCAGGCCCTTCCAGTCACCTGTTGCCTTGGCAATGTCATCAACCTTTTTTGGAGACAGACCCAGGGGGCCAATGTTGGGGTCCAGCGCAGAAGTGGCACCGACTTCACCCCCCAGTGCATCTCAGGTATGTGACTTTGATCTCATTGGGGTCGAACTTGGGCAGCATGGTGGGAGGCCAAGGTGCAATTTTCTTCGGTCGTCTCGAATCCGGGGTCATCCAACACCAGTCGCCAACAGCATTTTCTAATACACGTTTCTATCACAGACTTGTCTTTACAAGCTGTTAGGTCACGTGAGCACTATGACATCGTGCTTTATAGGAAACTTAATTCCAAGGAAGGAATTCATTCAACCTATCTCATCAATGGCATTTTACAGGATTTCACAGCATTTCTGTTTTTCACTGACATACCTATTTTATTAGCACATATGTAATAACGTGAGTACTACTTCATTAACTTCAGGTTAACCAACAGCCATGGTACTTGGCAATTAATGGACAGGAGGAAACAATTTCACTTCATTAAAAATCCTACACTTAACTACTGTTAGACCACATGGTTTCTAACTGACACTGGGATATCTTGTTTGAGTCACTAGAAATGTTTGCTAGAAATTAGAGGACCCAGAACGCAGACCTGATTAAGCAGAACAACAACAACAACAACAAGACATTGAAGACATACCAACTAGGAAAAACCCAATGGATTAAACTCTTATTTTGGCATAAACGGACAATTTATTTAAAGGTAGGTATTAGCTTATCTAATTTGGAGTAAATAATGACAACTCAATTATATTCACAGATTGGTATTCTGTGGCTCCCTCCATTCTTGGGGATCCTAGCCTTTCTCTAGTTTATCTCAAGGCTGTAAGACTGATTATTCTAATATTAATAATATAGCTACTGTCTCTAGAGCACTGGTTTATAAAGCACACAGCCCAGTGGCTGACATTTCATAATCCTCACTAGTGGCCTATGTATTTGATGACACAAAGGTGAGAATACTGAGAGAAAGTAGTTTGGTAACTTTTCTAAAATCTTTTAGCATGGTATGCATTTTACAGTCAGATACACAAAAATGTGAGTATCAGCTTTATACTTTCCTGCTGTACAGAGACAATTCCTTTAGGCTAAACTGTTTCTCATTTATTTTCTAATTATTCACAATGACTTTTAAAAAAATACTGTCAATGCTAAACATAGAAGCTATATCTCCAATGCAATTTGAAGGCACCCCTGCAGCTGGGACCCATCAGTGTTGTCACAACTGCTAATGCCTGGGGTCATGAACACTGATGTTAGTAAGAATGCCACCATTTCATCCCTGTAAGAACTCACTGGCTCTGTCCAGCAATGATAATTTTTACTTTTGTTGTTCAGAATGATTAAGAATCTGCTATTAGGTTTTTTTGCATTTGAATCTCCTCTTGTATGGAACTGAGGGTGAGGTCTACCACAGTACTCTTCACCAAGACAGTCTGTAATAAGGTTATATCTAGAAGTGGAGGAATCTCAGAGGAATTAAGACATTCTTTATTTGTCCTGTAAATATGGTCCTGACTGGTGTGCTCCAAGTGTCAGCTCAACCTCAGGTGCTTCTCCTTAGATCTTTAATAATGTAGCCGGTTACAGTGGCCAGATATGAAGATGATACACTCACTGGTACCCAGCAAACTGAATTAATTAGCTAACATCCTCTTATCTTAAAAACCAAGACATCAAATCAGGGAAAAGCTAAAGAATATGTAAATTTACTGCTGAGGACCTAATATGGTAGAAATTTGTCTCTAGATCTGTGAAATATAAAATAAAATAGTTAGATTGGCTATCCCTTGCTAGTCTAAGGCCCCATGTACCAACTATGTATTTATGACTAAATTGCCAAAAATAAATTTACTCTTCTAATGCCACTGTCTCCATCTTGACTACAAAGAAAATGGTCCCTCTGTGATTATTGACCTTTTAAGTAATGCATTGTAGTGTGTGTGTGTGTGTGTGTGTGTGTGTGTGTGTGTGTGTGTGTCTGTTGGAGGAGACATGAAAGGAAGATAATATTGAAAAACAAATATGGACATTGAAGTTAGACAGATTTGATTCTCCTCAGTGTGATCTTTGTATGATATAGATATCAATATATAGACAGAAAACTAAAATCCTTAATTCTTTCTCAGATATCTATATAACCAGCTCTATTATTTTGGGGAAACTATATCACCTTTCCAAGTATCATTTGTAATACTGAAATAAACAATCATACCTAAATGGGAAAGCTATTGTGAAATTAGAGGGTTAAGCGAGATAAATATTTATCAGTAAGCATTTAAACTCACGCAATAAATAGTTACTGGGAATGTCTGTACTGCTTCTTAAGAGACAGCTGACTAGACACTTTGATGACTGTTTATCCTTGTCCCCAAGTACCTATGTGAAATCTTTCTTTACATTAAGATGTGCTGAACCACTCTATTCACATTAACCAGGATATGGAACAAACTAAGTATATATCAACAAATGAATAAAATGATATATATGTATACAAAGTGGATATTATTCAGCTATAAAAGAATGAAATTCTGTCATTCTCAACAACATGGATGAGCCTGGAGGATATTATATTATATGAGGTAAGTCAGGCAAAGAAAGATAAATGTCACATGTTTTCACTCATATGTGAGAGCTAAAAATATTGAGTTCATATAAGTGGGAAGTAGGATTGTGATTATGGGAGATTGGGGAAGGTTGGAGATTGGGGAGGATTGAAAGAGATTGGTTAGTGGATAAACAATTACAGTTAGATGAGAAGAAGTATTTCTAGTGTTTTGTAGCACTTTTGGGTGAATATGGTTAACAATAATTGAGCATAAATTTTCAAAAAGCTAGAAGAGAGGTTTTGAATGTTTACAAAAAGTTATAAATACTTGAGATGATGGACACGCTGATTACCCCAATGTGATCATTACACACTGTATGCGTGTATCAAAATATCATTCCGTATTTAATTATGTACAATCCTTATGTGGTAACTAAAAATAAGAGGGAAAAATGTGGTGAACCAATCTTTAGCATTTTTTTTTCTTATCCAAAAACCAGTATTAGATTACCAAACCAGCCAAGTAAACATGCTTCGTACATCAAAAAAGCAGGTGAGAGATATATCCAGAAAGTTGACAGAGGCCTATTAACCCATCATATTTTATTCATGATACTGCTGATTAAACTGCATAGCAACATCATCTGGGAAACTGAGAATCCCCATGAGAAAGTGTGGAGTTCCACTCCAGGTCAGGAAAGAGATATAATCAGAAAGAAAACCACTCTGAGGATTCTTCTTTCACATTTTCTTGCATTGTCTTATTAGAGGTATCCTAGCTGTAGAAAACTGACTATCCTAGATGTGGGAGGGATTAGATAATTAGTCATTGAAATTTTCTGTGTTGTAATCATAACCTACAGGGGAAAAAAGGGCATAGAAAGAAAAACTACTTATAGGGAGCACAGATAAAACCATTATGCATTGACTTTGAAAGAATTATAATACAATCAGAGGTAACAGGTAATTAGAGTACCATTAAGCTAATGAGTTAATTATTACATTAATTGGCAGGCTAATGGAACTCCAATACGGAATTTTAAAGTCTGCACTTAAATTTCCAAGAAATAATATATTACATTAAGAATTTTCTCCAGATAATGTATCTGTACAAAAATACAATTTGTTTTCTCCATGGAGAATTCCTGATTGAATTTGGACTCTCCTTTGATCAGTATGTTGGAAACACTTAAATAGGACAGCATAATAGACAACAAAAATATGTAATAATTACAAATAATTTTTTAAAAGTAAACATGGGATTTGAGCTATAAAATCACATGTGTTTCAAACTTGATTTTTGTTTATCAAAACATAATTTAAGTAAAGATGTCATTTGTCTCTTTTTGGTATTTGTTGCTTTTTGCATTTCTTTTGAGGACAAATCACATTCAGTTTAGCATGTGACAAGTCATTCCAACATGCCTTACATTTTTTTCTCCTCCTTCCAGCTGGCTTACAGAGAATGCAATCTTGTGTAAATAATTTCTGGGCAAAAAGTGTTGGAAGTACGATTAGTTAGAAAAATTATGGGCTCTCTAGTTTCAGAGCAAAAATTTTAATATTTCAATTTAATTTGAAATATTTCAATTTCATAATTTCCAGGTAGATATTTTCAGAATTGAGTTAAGTTGTAGGACAACAGCTACTTTTCAAAAATTGTTTAGTGTAGGGAGATAACCCCCATACATTTGATGTCCTGTGCTTTTTGTGAATAGAGATATTTCATTGCCTGATATTGCCAAAAGTTTATATGTTGCAACCCTAATTCTAATGTAGCAGTATTTGGACATAGAGCCTTTGGGATATAATTAGGTCATGAGGGTGGGACCCTCACCAATAGGATTATCAGTGTTCTAAGGAGAGAAAAAGAGAGATAGCTCGCTTTCTTTCCGCCATGTGCGAATAGAAGGAGAAGTTGGCTGTCTTCAAACCAGGAAGCGGGCCCTCACCAGACACTAGTTCCACTGGCACCTTGATCTTGAAGTTCTTGGACTTCGCAGTCCCCAGAACTGTGAGAAATAGGAGTATAATGCTTAATTTACCCAATCCATGATACTTTGTTATAGCAGCCTAAACTGACTAAGACAGAAATTGCTACTGAGCAATGTGGTGTTACTGCAACAAATACCTAAAAATGTGGAAGTGGCTTTGGGACTTGGAATGGGTAGAGACTGAAAGAGTTTTAATATAAATGATAGAGGAAGCTGAGACTGTCATCAAGGGAATTTTAAAAGCAATTCTGGAAAGGGCTCAGGAAGGAAAGAGAGACCTGTAGGAAAAACTTTTGTGTTTGTAGAGAATACAGAAATAGTCACACACAGAATGCTGGTAGAAATGTGGACAGTAAAGGCCATTCTGGTTATATTCCAGAAAGAAATGAGGAACATGCTATTAGACAATAAAGTAAAGGTGATCTTTATTATAATGTGGCAAATAATTTATCTGAATTACACTTGTCTTCTAGTGCTGTGGAAGATAGAATGTGCCAGCAGAAAAATTGCATATTTATCTTAAGAACTTTCTAAGCAATGTGTTTTAGGAGCAGCTTGCTTCCTCCTGACTGATTAGGGTAAAATGCAAGGAGAGAGAAATGATTTGAAGTTGGAATTATTAAGCAAACAAAACCAGAACTTAACAATTTAGACATTTCTCAGCCTGTCTGTAGTTCCAAAAGTCAGAAAATGTATTCAGAAGAGAACACTAAGCCTGTGACCAAGCAACAGTTTAATTAGGAGTTCAGTGTGAATGTGAACCATGGACTTAGACTATCCCAGCAGGAAAACTGCTAGTTTGGACTAAAGGGGAAGGAGACTGGAAGAAATCTAGGAAGGTTGTTGAGGCTGTTGTACTTCCTGGATTTCTAGAGCAGGACCATAGAGCTATTCAACTGTGGACATGCTCTATTATGCAGAACAGTGGAAGAATGACCTTGAAGACAATTCAGAAATTATCTGGGCTGCCTTTTGGGTTTCAGTAGTGGGGAGGGTGGAATTGCCTTGCTTTCCACAGGATAGATAACCTTTGCCTAAAGCCAGGAGGGTGGTGTTAACCAAAACTGTGGAGGCTCAAGCCTTGACTGACAGAACATGAGAAGCAGGACCCCTACTAACCTGAGCTGTGGGTCTGGGGCCACTTCTCCAGTGAGTATGGAAGGTGAGATCAGAATCACCTTCTCCGGTAGTCCTGGAGAACTGAAAATGAAGCCAAAGGGGACTATTCTTAAGCCTTACCATCTTGTGGAGTTTGCCCTTCTAGATTTGGTACTTGCTTGGTACCCACTACATCTTCTTTCTTCTTTATTTTTCCCTTTGGAAATGGAAATGTCTACCCTATGCCTATCCCACCATTGTAAGGAATCATGCAGTTGTTTGGTTTTACAGTTGATATTGTGAAATACACAGCTCATCTTCAAGACTCTTTCCTGGCATACAACTTCTAAAATTCTTGGAAACTCCAAAGTGATGTCCTGGAGGGTCATGTGCCCTGGGAGGGGATGGAAGCTTCACACCTCTTCTCCTATGTCTTTCCCTATGCATCTCTTTATCTGTATCCTTTGAAACATTCTTTACAATAAACTAGTAAATGTGTTTCCTTGAGTTCTGTGAACTCCTCCAGCCAATTAATGAAACTCAAAGAGGGGATTGTGAAAACTCCAACTTGAAGCTGATCAGTCAGAATTTCTGGAGGCCCTGGTTTTTGGTGAGGATATTTTGGGTTCTGAGCCCCAAAGCTGTGGGATCTGACATATCTCCAGGTAGATAGTGGTAGAACTGAATTGAAGAACACCTAGTCAATGTCTGCTGCAGAATTGATTGCTCACTTGGTGGTGGGGAGAACACTTCAATCCCTACATTTTATCACAGAATTCTTCTTCGGTGTTGATTGTCAAATTGACTGAAAGAATAGAAAAGACAGGATTCCCCACCACCTCACCCTGCCATCCCCAAACATAATGCATGGAAAGAAATCAGGTGTTAGGATAAATTGTACTTCTAGTCTCAATCATACCTGACTTAGATATCTAGAGGAGATTTTACTCTTAGACTTTAGAGTTTATGGTGAGATAACCTAAGACTTTGGGGGCTTTTGGAATGGAATAGATTTTACATGTGAGAAGAATATGAATTTTGGGACTCCGGGAGCAGAAGCAATGAACGAATTTTTTTTTTTTCCGAAATTCATATGTTGAAATCCTGATCCCAATATGATGGCATTTGAAGGTGGGGCCTTTCAGAAATAAGAGTGGTGTTCTAATGAGTGGGATTATACAAGAGCTTCAAGAGCTAGCAAGCTTGGATCTACTGGCACCTTGACTTTAAACTGCTGATAATACAATAATTGCTGACACTTTTCTAAGTTGTCTGATTCATTTTAGTGAATAACTAAATTGAATATGGATTGCGGAAACCCCTGAAATTGTAGCTATCCTGGGTAAAAGAACTTCAGAAGAAGTAGATTAAACATAAATCCTGAAGCTATGACCAAATTGCATGAATTTTTTTTTACAGTTGATTTCAATGTTGTTCATAATTTTATACAGTTTTTTGGCTCACAACTCAACAATTGTCTTTTTAATAATCATTCTAACTCAAGATTAAATATAACAGCTGACTCTCAGTTTAAAGCATCTTGAAACATTTCACTGTCCTCTTATAATTCTTTTTTCCCAAAGATACCACAGTGCTTTAGAAATACTCAGGATTTCTCAAAGCATGTCTTGACTGGTGACTTTATTGTACGTTTTACAAAAGTAAAAATAGAGAAAAGTCTGTAGTCACTCTAATATTCACACTTAAAATGTGAAATAGCTGCCAGAAGACTCAAGAAAGGAGCATGGTTTAGATAGCATAAGCTAGGCAAAACCGAGAACACAAGAAAGCATTTTATAGCCTAAATTTTGTAAATTACCCTTTCCGTAAAATGGCATCATTGAAAAAACAAAAGTATCTGTTTATCTATTTTGTTGTACCCCAAAGATGCTGTTACATGGTAAAGAAGGGAAATATTATTCTTGAGCAAAGAGAAGTCACATATATGAGACCATAAACATTTGAAGTCACAAGAAGCTATAGGGAAGTTTTACCTTTTCCCTTTTCTCTCTGAAGTTTCAATAATGTTAGTCTATCATCAAGTGAACTGGCAGTAGACAGATTAACCAGAGGGCAAACAGCAAACAAGATGTATTGTGTGCATGGACACAGAAGCCACACACAAAGTGTAAGACTCAAAGAAGGGCCAGATGACTGAACTTTTATAGCAAACAGGAAAGGAATAGAGGCTTGGGGCTTCCTTGAAGGTGGTAACAAATTATGGGAGGATGAGGAGAGGAAAGGCATGGTGAGCAAAAGCTGCCTTGTCATGCAGATAAAAAGCCTCCCAGGTATCAGCCCTCAGAATGCATGGATGACTGCCTGTGGTCATCTCTGTCTGGGAAAGTGTCAGACTTTTATTCATAACTGGGAAGGTAAAGGGGCCTCAGAGAAAATACCTCCTTACATATGCTTTAGCTCTTACATCTGCTCTTTACCGTACAAAAGTAGAGGCATGTAAATTTCCTTTACAAAAGAACAGGTTTTCAGAGCTACATTTACTGTTTCTCTAAATAACCAATTCAAATATGTCAAATAATTCCTTTCTGGGTGGTATATTTTGCCCTCTCACAATGGATTCCATAGTATACTATACACCATTTTATACCACACAGTTATAAAATATTCTTTTAATAGTTGTTCCTATTCTAAGGATAACTGGACCACTAACTATTCACATGCAGTATCAATGTTGGTATGTTTTGTTTTTGATCCTTGCTGCCATACTGAATTTCTTTCCAGACCGTTATTCCATTTCTCAGTTTTGTCCAGGGAGAAGAAAAAAGTAAACGCTTTAGAGGTTACTTCAGAAAATGTTTTATGTCAGCTGGGCAATGTGAATGTTGTACTGCTTTCAAGATTACTCTCCCTCCACATTCTCTGATACCTTTCTGAGTAGGACCACCAATTTCCTCAGCATTTAGGACACTCTGTGGCTTCTCACACCAAGTAAATTCCTAATAATGGGCACCAAGAGGTTTTACAATCATGTGGGACGTCAGACCCAGAGAAATATATTGGAAGGCAATTCTCCTTAAGCTACTCTGCAAGCAGCAGTCAAGACATTTTTTCTCTCATTTTCCAGCGCCCACAAGAAATGTAAGAAAGAGAAGTGGCCCAGAGAACGCTCACTGCCATAGGCGCCGAGAGAAAGACACAAAGATAATAGTTTCTGTCACAGAGCAGAACAGTCTGTGATGGCTTTTCTGCAGGAGTTACGCAAGTGAGGCTAACACACTCTGCATGAGTTCTGTCGCTTGCCTCTGCCGCAGAGATGCAGAGAAACTCATGAATGCATAGTTTCCAGCAACTGCCAAAGCTACCAAGCTCCTCAGAAAGCAGTTAGGTAAGATGTCCTTGACCATGTTGGGCTCATATCTCCAGCTGACTCTTTCAGGGACACATGGTCAACATCAGTGAGACCAAGTTCATTCATTTGCTCTGGGCTACTGCTGTTGCTTCTATCATTGACTTTTTTTTTTTTTTAGTTTATTTTAACTTCTCCTGCTTGGCTATATTTTATGACTGTTAATGAGTTTAAATGCATTCTCGTAACAAAGCAGGTTATTTCTAATTGATCATCTAAAAGAAAGAATAAACTCCAGTAATGGGAGTCCTAAAGATTTACTTACCTGGCCCACTTTGCCTGCTCTCTGCTCTTTTCCCGTCTGAACTCTCTTGGGTTTACCAGACTCCTCATCTCATATTCACCTCCTTTTTCAGAGTTTGAAGATTTTCATCAGATTTGGCATGTAGTCTTAAATTTTAATTAAAATGAAAACATGAAGCTTCTTGACTCATCTCCTAGAATGCTGTTATTTACTTAGCTCTGTTAAGATTCTGGTTATATCAATGAACCAGCACCCTGTGGAATTTTTTAGAAAGGGAAACCCTATGGCTACATCCTATGCCTACTGAATCACCTAAGAAACTGGGGTGATGGGTCACAACAATACCTCCTGTAGCAAGCCCTCCAGGTGATATGGGTCAGAACCATTTGTTCTGTAACCATTCTCCTGTAACCAACCCTAGGCCCAGAATCTAAGTATGTTTTTAGTATCTCAGCATTAGTCTTCCTTAGAGGGGCATAAGGACCAGACAGAATATAGGCAGATGCATCTAAGTTGAAACAGGTGACGATGATCATAAAACAGAAGAATAAACATATGTACTTATCTTGAACTAAAAACTATACACACTATGGCAAGCAGAAATTATTGCCTAAATCCAGCAAACTGATATTCATCTTAAGAGAGCATTTGCAATTAAGCTCATTGCAAATTGCAAAAAAGTACAAGAAGAAATCAACTGCTTAATATGATTAGGAGTGATCTGTCACTGGAGCTATTCAAGGAACGGTTAAGAATACTCATGTATGCATTAGGGTATATGTGGAAACAGGTGTTGCAGAGGTGTCTTGTCGCAATTTTCAAGTTGAACATCATTGAAACACAAAACAATTCAGTGTTTAAGAAATATAGGAGGTTGTCATCTCACTAGAAGTAGTTTTAATTAATGAATTTCTGAGACTCTCCGTGAATGTTTCATGATTTCTTAATTGTAAACGAGGAGTTAGAAAATGTCTGACATGATAAATAAGTTCACATTTCTAAAATACTCATTTATATTTGTACCCCCAGAACATTTCAACATAGTCAAAAAGTCCCAAAACATGAAGAATCTAAAAGAAACATTGTTCCAAGAGGAAGCTCAAGGTGGTAGAGGACCACCTCAAGAGAAATAAATGCATGAAGAGGAAAGATACTATGGGGAGGAAAGTGAGAAGATGAGTGTATTTAGCATGAAATCTATAACATCCGACCTTTTGCCAAGATTATAGCCCATCTCAGAGCTCCATATTTAATTGGATCACTTAACGTCAGTGTAGGCACATCAGTAGGGTATCTTAGAATGGCCTTGTTTATTTCTCACATCCAAGTCAGGGAGTTGATATCCCAAAGAGATGACATAATTGCAGAAATTTAAACTCCATGTGAATATTCTCTAATTATAACAAAATAATTAGGCTATGTACCGATCCCTTTTCATCTGCCTTTATCAGTGTTGCCTTAGAGAGAAAGCAATGAATGCCCTCTCCAAAGTTAGCTTGAGAAACTCCGCCTTCTTAGAGGTCCTCTTGTGACAGGTAGAGGTGGATTTCCAGCTCTAAAGTGGTATGGTCAAATTGCAACCCTTCCGACTGAATAACTGAGTGACAGTCATCAAGTTCCTTTACCATCTTAGCCATGACATATTCATCTACAAAATGTGGTAATACCTTCTGTAAGAGTAAATGAGGAAAAATGCATCTAGTTACTATGTGGCTGAGTAGAAGCCTCCCAAAAGGGAGTAAAAGTATGGATTTTATTTCTTTCCAGAGCCTGATCTGAAGCCTTACTGACTCAGAAGCATTATCCTTCCAGTGAATCATTGTGGATGGATTTAGCATTTCTATCTCAAAAGAATACTTAGAAGAGATGAATATGTGGTACTGAATATCTGTGCTTTTATATATACTGTGATATATAATTGTCTAGAAAATTAAATACTGCCATCCATTGGCAAACTTATTTTAAGAAACAAAATTATGACCAGAAGGGGATTTTTACTAGAAATTAGGGGCAGGAGGACGATATATTATGCATTCCTGTTTTCACGTTTCATGACAGCTGGATGAGAAAACACAGTTCAGCTGTTTCTGCATAAAAACTGCCCTGAAACACGACTAAAATATTTGCATTGTATTGTGCAAGGCCCTATCTTTGAGTATATGCTGTGTACCTTTTTATCATTATTAATTATTTACTCCCTTCCTAAGCAACTATCCTCTGATTGTTTCTATTTAATAAAGATGCTATATGTTAATTTGAAAAGCGAAATTTGAGATAAAGCAGACGTATTACAACTTCGTTCTGCTAACTATAAGTTTATCACATTGAAAAAAAATAACAATTGGTATCGGAGTTTCATATATGTGAAGTGTTTTTAATAAACACGCCTGACTCACTGATTTGTTCGTTTGGAATAAGTGAAATAGTGGTGTTTTCTATTATGGTACTATTGTTGTTCCCACTTCATAGATGAGTAAACTCAGGTTTATAGAAGTTAAATGACAAATGACATGGCTGATACTAAAACACTGCTAAGTACATGATTCAGGAATCAAACACAAATGTAGTGACCTAGCAACTCACCTGCTTAACCACAATTCTATTCAGCAAGCTAGCAGGCTACTGTACTCAGCCTGTTAAAGTGGAGAATGAGCTTGATGGCATAAACTCTTCTGAAATCTTCTCACCATTCATAAGAAGGGCTATAGTGAAGAAAATGTCCCCTATCTGGCATCTTCCTCAGTGCTAGACACTCACTTGTTTTTTGTTGGCTCCTTGTTTTTTTGTGCGAAACTCCCTTGTTTTAACTACTTTTGTTCTGCCAGCGGATTGTGGCCATTATTAGGAAAAGCTCTTTGCTATTTTTAATAAGAGGAAAGCATGTAATTGTTATGTTCATGTTAGATATAAATAAACTCCATTTTGCTTAGATTAATGGTAGCGTGAGTATCTTCAACTTTCCCCCGTATCCCTCCCACTTTTCTTTCCCTGAAACTCTCCCTGATCATTTCTGCTCTCCAGCCACCCCACCCCCAGTATGTTCCTTAAGTGGTCCCAATGCTATGTGTAAAAAGTATGTGTATGACAGGTAGCAACTGCCAAAAACCTGTGTGTGCAATTGCAATTCACATAAACCAATCCACCTGCAATCTGATCCAACTTATCTGGCTTCTTTCCTAGCCCTAGGTGTAATTTTGTTTCTGTGTTTGGCTTATGTATTAGTCTGTTTTGTGTTGCTAGAAAGGACTACCTAAAACTGGGTAATTTGTAAGGAAAGGATATTTATTTAGCTCAGGGATATGCAGGTTGTGCAAGAAGCTTGGCACTGGCATCTGCTTCTGGTGAGGGTGTCAGGGAGTTTCCAGTCACAGTTGAAGAGGAGTTGACATCACAAGGCCAGAGGAAGGAAGCAAGAGAGAGGAAACAAAAGGGTTGAAAAGTGCCAGGCTGTTTTTAACAAATCAGATCTCATGGGAACTAGTAGCGTGAGAAGTCACTCGTTACCATGAGGACAGCACCAAGAAGTTCATCAGAGATCTGCCCCCATGACCCAAACACCTCCCACCAGGCCCCACCTCCAACACTGGGAATCAAATTTCTACACAAGATTTGGAGAAAATAGATGTCCAGACTTTATGAGCTTGCTTCCTTTTTTGCCTTGGACCCCACTTGTGGAGATGCCTCTTCAATTCAGATAATTTTCTGCTGGATACTAATAAAGGTTTGTGAATTAAATCCAGTGTGTGCCCTGTCATCAGTTCACTGATCCAATACACTTCTGGTAATATCACTACCAAATCTCTTGGTCCATTACAAATATTGTTTAATTGCTATCTTCTTATTCGTGCACACTGTTCTTCATTCAAAAGGCTTTGTGAAGACACCAAACCTAAAATAAATTCAAGCATGCGGATATCACCTCAAAAGCTACCTAAAATTCAACATCTCATTGACTTTCTCCTTCCCCAGAAATCCTGCTTTTTCTCACATTTTTGTTGAAGCTGAAAATCTGTTTCTTATTATCAAACATACATTTTATTCATGTATTCATCAATTTCTGATCACCAATTATGCAATGGTACAAGATGACACAAAAATTAAAACATTGGTAACTTTAGTTACCTTTGCTTCCTTTTCCTTTACAACTTTGAAATCTAATTAGATGGAAGCCATCAACTTTCCATGCTTTGTCTTTTCTTACTAACATTTGCCTTATGATTTTTGTTTGATTTTTTTTTTCATTTTAACTTGAATTATTGCCCAAGTTCAGGACTCTAATTTTTTGCTTTATGGATATTTCAGTAGCTTCCACTTAGTTTCCATGAACTTCTGGCACAGACAGAAAGACAGAGACAGAAAGAATATCTTATATATACTCATTTCTTCTGTCCTTGAAAACACCCAGTAGTTATCAAGTATAGAATAAAATTGAAATTCTACTGTAATGTAATGCTATTCATACCAAACAATCCACCCGTCTAACTTTATGTTTTTCTACTTTGTAAATTACTAGCTTTTAAGTCTTTTCATTTGTAGGCTTTCTTGAACCAAGAATACCCTTTCTTAAATCCACATTAAAATCCTATTTTAAATTTTTTTTCTAATATTTGATTTTGAAAAGTTTTAAACTTACTCTCCATCCTGACCAACATGGTGAAATCTTCTCTCTACTAAAAATACAAATTAGCTGGGCACAGTGATGCACACCTGTAATCCCAGCTACTTGGAAGGCTGAGGCAGGAGAATCGCTTGAACCTGGGAGGCAGAGGTGGCAGTGAGCCGAGATCACGCCATTGTACTCCAGCCTGCCTGGGCAACAAGAATGATACTCACTCTCAAAAAAAAAAAAAAAAAAAAAAGGTTCAAAAGACTTTACTAGAGAAGCTTTAATTCTCTGTCCCCCTCAAAACACACACCCACTTACATGTACAAACATACTCTAGATATAATAGATTTATTTATGTCATAAAAACAGGGAATTATATCATGTTATCCCAAAATGAGGTAGACGCTTGTCTATGTAGTTTTCATTTCAGCTGCTGCAATGGTTGATAGTTCTTATTTACACTGAAAGCTTACTATATTTTATGTGCCTTGCCATATATATTAACATTTCTCCCCCATCAGAACTTACCTTAGCAAATGCACTTGGAAATGTAGGTAAAATAACACCCACAGGAAGCTACTTTCAGTGGATAAACGTCCCAGTTCCTGGTCTTTTAGTTGATGTTTTAGGTGCACATTCTATGCAGAGAATTTCAGATAATTCCTAGAGGAAAAGATACCCAGATATCTACCTTAAACAGTTCCACTAAAGCTGCACCATTTGTAGAAGGAACCTGCTTCCCTGTCTCACTCTCTGCGCTCCAATTCTTTCTGGAATCACCTTCAAAATAAACTATGTATGTACAAGCTGTTTGTCTCTAGCTCTTACTTTAAGAGAATCAAATCTAATACTATAACAAACAAATCTAACACTGATTCAGTACTATTATTAATATTGCATTTATAGTCAGATTCATTTAATTGTCCAAGGATGTTTTTCTCCCCAATCCAGAATTCAATCAAATATTACACATTCTATTTGGTTGTATTTTAAGTTAAAACACCTCTCCTCCATCTTTTTTCTTTTTGTTGTGTCACTGACAATTTGAAATAGTTTAAGCCAGTTTTCTCATAGAATGCCTCTCATTTTTCTCGTAGAATGCCTCGTAGACTTTGTCTGATTTTTTCCCCTGTGATTACCTTCAGGTTAAATGTTTTGTCAGGTGATACATAATTCCCATTGAGTTGTGTCAGAAAACACCTTTCTGGTTTCTGAAGACTCAGTTCTATCTGACCTCACTATTAGAAAGCACTTTTTTCCCTGCTCATTCTACAAAGTTGCCATACTCTTTGTGAACTGTGAAATTTTATAGCATATGTTCTGTTTCACACAAACAGCTTTCCATGTATACCCGAGCACTCCACCAAAATTGATAAGCTTGGGGAAATTCATGGTTACATCTTGGTCACCTTTACTGTCTCTCATCTGACTTTCAAAATGTTCATTGTTTTCAACTGAGTTAATGAAAATATAAATAACTCAATATTAGTTTTAGAAGAAAACTTGAGTTGTTAAAACTAAATTTTAGCTGTTAAAAAATTTCAGCTCCTCTTCCCAGAATATTAATTGGCATGGTGATTTTTTTTCATTTAAAAATCTCTAAGAATAAATAAATAAGCTTCAGCATAGAGTCATCTAATCACAAGAGACTTAATAAAATCTGCTTATCCATACCCTCATACACAAATGTATATATGCCCACAGATACATATTTACATATGTATTTCTTTTTTATGTATACTTTAAGTTCTGTGACACATGTACAGAATGTGCAGGTTTGTTACATAGGTATACACTTGCCATGGTGGTTTGCTGTGCCCATCAACCCGTCATCTACATCAGGCATTTCTCCTAATGTTATCCCTCTCCTAGCCCCCCATCCCCTGACAAGCCATGCTGTTTGATGTTCTCTCATTCCCTGTGCCCAAATGTTCTCATTGTCCAGCTCCTTATGAGTAAGAACATGCAGTGTTTGGTTTTCTGTTCCTGTATCAGTTTGCTGAGAATGATCATTTCCAGCTTCATCCATGTCACTGCAAAGCACATGAACTCATTTTTTAATGGATGCATAGTATTTCTTGGTACATATGTGCCATATTTTCTTTATCCAGTCTATCATTGATGTGTATTTGGTTTGATTCCAAGTCTTTGCTGTACATGTATTTCCATGAACTTTTGATGCTTCCTGGGAAAAAAGTAGTCTTTTCTTTAAAATTATGCAAAATGGTCTGTTATTTCAGTAATTGAACAATAAAATTTTTTGACATTTTCATCTTTAGAAATATAGTCTATTCATAATCAGTCATTTGTTAAATTTGGAACCTGTTCATTTTCTTGGTAAGTTTTTCACCTTCAGAATGCACATACAATGCAAGCTATTATACCGTGATTTTTAAAATACATCCTACAGAGAATTGAACTTGAAATCCATCTGGTGAAGAAAATAAACTTACTCTTTATCCTAGTTTTTGCAATGATAGGGTATCTTATGGATCACCCACTCTTTGCTCAACTGCACAGCCATTATGTGCTAACCAAATACTACCTGAATTGGCTGTAGGGTTTTGGTGTTTTTTTTTTTTTTTTTTTTTTTTTTT